>NW_028280995.1:759166-1110833 GCF_059751285.1 Brachycentrus maculatus | reverse complement strand
ACTTTCACTTCACTAAATGTACACTCTTTCTTCAACCTTGGATCCTGGTCGTGTCTTCTCTTCCTGACCGTTCCACTAACACTGTTAGGAGACAGCCCACTACCAACCCCTATTTAACCGAATCACAGTTACAATTACAGCAAACAATCCCTTGGTAACACGTCACGAGAGGGGTGAGTAATCAGCAAGTAATCGGTGATAATAATTGACACCCGCTCTTATCGCCGCCAAGACACACAATGAACAAGTCCGAGCGATGTTTACTCACTACTAACAAACAGCTCATTTTGCAACTATATTCATTTCATAGGTTAAACAGTAATACTCATCAATTTGGTTTTACAACTAGACAATCTGACGGAAGCAAAAATTGCACGTTTCAATGACAGAATGACGTGCTAATGTTGTTTTTTTTTTGCAATGTTTTCCGCGAATTCGCACAGATAAAATTGGAACATTTTGCGCCCTACATAGGTGGCCGGTTTTTCGCGTAAAATAACTGGAGCACGGGTCGGTTAGTCAACACTTGCGGTTATTGAGTAATTAATTTTATAGTAAATCAAACGTTGCTGTAAATAATGAATTATACGCTAGGCTAATTATTATATTGCATGCTGATATTTTACATATTTTGTACATAACGTATGTCTAACTAACTAACTAACTAACCATCACGCCGCTTCCTCGCAGGGGTAGGCAGAGAGAATAGAACGCCACACCACTCTGTCTTTGTAAACATTCTTCGCCTCTTCCACGATCATGCATCTCCTCATACATACGCGCCGATTATTACGACTCCTAACCTGACCACTTTCAAGTATTTGGCATACCTGATCATGCCATGTTTTTCTCGTTCTTCCTCTGCTCCTTTTCCCAAGTACATTCGCCTCATATTTTTGTTTTACCGTTCTTTCCTCACTCATTCGTTCTACATGTCCAAACCATCTCAACACACCTTTCTTAATTTTATCGATAATGCTTTTCTCAGGTTTGCATTCTTTCCTTATTTCACTATTCGATCATCTATCATGCATCGTTTTGTCGCACATTCTTCTGAGAGATCGCATTTCGTATGTCATAACGTATGTCCATTAATTAATTTACTAGTAAATCCACCATTTTAATTTATGGATAATGGTGTTTTATAATTTGTTTACCATACATAACCGAGTGACAAAATTTATTTTAGTTGTTTAAAAAATATTATTGTAAAAATGCTAGGCCAACACGACATTTATTTCTAATATGAAAACAAATTAATTAAAAGTGAATAAATTTTTAATATTTACTTTTTAAATCTGGGTATTTACAGGGTTTACGATCTATCGTTGGCTGGTCTGCTAAGATATCTATAAAAAATATTCGGAGTGTATGCAGGATGTACAAGGATTGTATAATTTATTTTTATTTTTTCAGTAATCCTATTTTTTAATACACACTATTATTTACTTTTAATTTACACCATCTTACAGCTCACAAAACATTTCTTTTAAATTCTTTCAGACTCTTTTCATTCTTCATACATTCAGGTATTTCAACATACATTTTTAAACCCTTATACGTAATCAATAAAAATCTGGACGTACCTTAAATATTGCCCCCCCAGGCAATAATCCCCAGGAAAGAACGGTAAAACAAATTTATGAGGCGAATGTTAGTGGGAAAAGAAGCAGAGGAAGACCGAGAAAAACATGGCACGATCAGGTATGCCAAATACTTGAAAGTGGTCAGGTTAGGAGTCGTAACAATCGGCGGGTATGTATGAGGAGATGCATGAACGTGGAAGAGGCGAAGAATGTTTGCAAGGACAGAGTGGTGTGGCGCTCTATTCTCTCTGCCTACCCCTGCGGGGAAGCGGCGTGATGGTTAGTTAGTTAGTTTTTTAAATATTGCGATGAAATTTCATTATTTATTAATCTAACACGTTTGTCAATGCCTCCATCTACCGAATAAACTAATATTTTGAATAATGTTAATAAAACGGGCATGAAGATTGGTTATAAATGAATTTTTAATATTCGAGTTTTGGTAATAATGAAATATTTTATTTTATTTTATTTATTATTGCAATATTTTATTAATTTATTATAATCTAGGTGGCATTGGTAAAGGTTGTACTTATCAGTCAAACAATCAGTGAGAATGGGCTAATTTGCACTTTTGCGGAACTGTTCGGATAGTAGATAGTGATAATAATATGAGTACAAAATATATTGAATATTATCGTCTTCTTATTATTATACGCCCTTAAGGAGGTGAATAACATTAATACAATTATAAACAATATATATATATATATATATATATATATATATATATATATATATATATATATATATATATATATATATATATATATATTTATATAAAACTAGGAAAAGAGGTTGTGGATTTCAATACATTTCGTGGAAATCTAGAAACCGATTTAAAATAATCTACTTGATTATTGTTATACTTATAAAAATATATTTGTCGTATTTATACGATCCTTTTTTTTAACAGAAGAATTTATAAAAAAAAAACATAAAAACATGTAATTTGGAATACACTTTAAAAAAACTCTGTTATTTTACCTATACTGTGAATAATGAATAAATATATTGTCTTGCTACAGGTTATAGATCATGGTTTTTCTTGTTCGCACTTGTGTATATCGACCCCTATCAATTTGAAACCCTTCTTTCTTGGAACGTCAATTAAATACAGAAATGAATGTTTTAACTTTGTACTGATGATGACTTTGGTCAAAATAAAGGATCATTACTCTTTTCGGTAACTTTAACTTGCAGACAATACGGATCAACAATTGGTTTAATAATTATGAATAAATGTTCGGAAGTAAATATAGTTAAAATCATCCACATGATGTAAACCCTAGACTACGAGACTTGTTTCACCTTAATACGGGACTATCTTAAAATATACGACGATTATAAAAACTCAAATTTTACCAAAAACGTTTACTCATAACATTTTGACATAAGTGCAACATGTTTTTTGAAAACTTTATATAAAATGGGAACATAAAATATCGGTAAAAAACTAAAAAAACATGCTAGTTGTTACTACATTCTTTATATATGTAGCCTCGGTGGTCCCACAGATTGGATATCCGCCGTGAATTTTGCGATTGTCCAGGGTAAAAAACTATTTAATCGATGCCCTGGAGATCATTTAAAATCCATAGATAATTAATTTTCTCTCTGATACTAAATACAGCCATATCTTTGTCGTCTCTGACGTTGTATTCCAATAACGTCCAGTTTCTTTGGACATCCAGGCATTTTGGGATTCGTCATCACTCATTATGGCCATATCACGACCTGCCCACATCATTATACATACTATTGTAATAACTTCGCATCAGGTTCTTTGTACAAGGAGTAAAGCTCACTGTACAAACTAAACAAAAAACATTTGCGTATTAGTCACGTATTATTTACGACTCTAATCGTTTACCTGGTTATTAATTGAACAACGGATGTCATCATCAACAACTCAGGAAAGTAGGTAGTGGAAAATGTGTAACAATAATAATTATTACACATTTTACTGCGCACAGAGAGAAAACTGTCGTGATAACGAAACAAAGAGATTATGAGTCAACATTTTGTATTGTGATAAAGGAAAAAAGGCATCGGCTTTGTAAAGCATATGCACCTTTTTGCAACAAGAAAATTATATTATTTTTCTATATACAGTGTCAAACAGTCTCGTTCATTTTTATTATTATTAATTTGGCGTTTAATTTGACAATATTAATGGTCTCATTAAACTATGTCAATAGTCGCTTCCTTCATTATAAATTTCCCCGAAAATGAATATAAATACTTACATTCCCCATTACCTACTAAACACTTGGCCTTACCCTTGACTATTGGTTTTTCCCATAGTTACTATAATAGATGTAATGCGTGATAGGATTAATTATTGCTTAAGTGCCTAGAATTGTAAAGCTCTTCATGAACCCTCTGACCATTTAATATTAGTAGACGCAAATCAGTGTTTGTATTGATTGAATATTTAAAATATTTATAAACCAATAAAATTCGCGGTGTGATTAAGTCATACAATATTATATCTATATATATATATATATATATATATATATATATATATATATATATATATATATATATATATATATATATATATATATATATACATATATATATATACATATATATATATATATATATATATATATATATATATATATATATATATATATATATATATATATATATATATATATATAATATTTTTAAACGAACGTCAATTCCAGAGTTCCACGACAAATTCACGTTGAAATTAAGATCACAGCTTCTTTATATTTGACCACCATTCCTTACATTTCATCATCATTCTTTACATTTCATCATTTTTCTACCCTTGTATGATTCAGGAAAATGGTTATAAGTTGATTTTTAATTTAAGATTTACTTAGTACATAATTACCACTCTCTCTTGTCACATATGTTTCAAAGTATTTACCGAGTTAAACTTAAATTAAAAATGGGTAGATATTACCACAAAGTCACTTCCAAATCAATTAACGAGGTTATAAATTGGTTTACCAATTGAATTGTACTGTCTTTGAGCTAAAGACGCGTTGACTCTTGTTGATAAAATTCTCATCCTTTTTTGTTGTTGAGAAATTTGATGATATCAAGATGCCAATAAGTCCCTTAAAATCTTAATACTCTTTAAAACATCTATGCATTCTAGGTGCTTGTTTTTGTATGCAATTGTTTGCCACCCCTGGATAAGTATCATATGATATACAATATTTGTTATTTCGTACTTAAACAATAGTAAGATTATTCTGTTAACTGATAAGAATCCTAACCTCGGTTAATTTTTATTTGTAGTCAAGATATAGGATTTATATTTTTGGGGTATTTCCGTCATTGAGTAAATATGTATAAAGTCAGTAGATATATTATAAATATGAAATGGTAAATAGTAGTGTCAGATTACTATTTATGGAACTAATATGCAATGAACATATCGCTCACTCTTTCAAGAACGTCATAAATCAAAAAACTTGATTTTTCAGGAGAGCGTTTTTAAAGTTTAAAAATATAATACAATGTATTAAAAATAAATATCAAGCCACTTACTGAACTTTTTACTATGCATCATATCTTTTTAGGTAAAACGTGAAGGTTTTTTCTCCATTTGAAAAATATTAAGTATATTTAAAAAAAAAATTAAACAATACCTTTTCTTCAAAATCCAAAAACAACACTTTCTGCCCTGTAGCGGGTAAATATTAAGTTAAAAATATGCCGCTTTTGCTGGGATATAGAACATTTTCTAAACATTTCGAAAATATGCACAATTGAAAATTGACGATTTTTGATTTATGACGTTCTTGAAAGGAGTGAGCGATATGGATGCAACTTTAATATTTAATGCTTGTGAGAAATTTGTTAATACTGTTCGAGACACAGTATTTATAAACTGATATTTTGTAATGCTCGTGAGGTATTTATAAACTGACATTTACTACCGCTCGTGAAATATTTATAAATTGATATTTATTAATGCTTTCGAGGTATTTATAAACTGATATGCTTGTGGGATATTTATAAACTGATATTTTATATTTAGGTTTCAAAATGAATCATTAGTGACGTACATTTAATGAAGTTTTGAATATAAATGAAATAAATATTTTTTAAGTGCATCTAATATTCATCCACAATCGAAGATAATTTATTTACGTTTCATGTTTAATCTAACAAAACTTTAAACATATTCGTAGAACAGAACCATATGACTGCCATATGATTTTGTAATATATATACGTAAATAAATATATGTATATATATATATATATATATATATATATATATATATATATATATATATATATATATATATATATATATATATATATATATATATATATATATATATATATATATATATATATATATATATATATATATATATATATATATATGTAATAAAATACCTAGGTACCTACCTATACATTTTATTAAGTACTTACAAATAGTACCTACATAAAACAGTTCTACCACCAGATGTCGCATGCGTCGCACAGAATAAAACA
The DNA here is from genome assembly GCF_059751285.1 of Brachycentrus maculatus. NCBI lineage: Eukaryota > Metazoa > Arthropoda > Insecta > Trichoptera > Brachycentridae > Brachycentrus > Brachycentrus maculatus. The sequence goes on along the minus strand of NW_028280995.1, from coordinate 1,104,751 downwards.
AAAGACATCCGATAGAAAAAATATAATATTCTGAACTGACAGAATCAGATAGATAGATATAACAAAATATTATAAAGATAAATTAAGAATAAACTTTAATTATAAACTTTAATTACAAAGCAACACATTGTTTATTTTATTATTATACACCCACTTTACATATTATTTACACCATTTTTACAAAGAAAAATATTACCACGTTATATATATTTATATATAAATATATATATCTAAAATATTATTAAACATATATTTATTTTACTATCTAAATTGAATGACCAAAGCATTTGCTCTCAGATATTAACCAACCCTTGCACACAAACAATACATATTTGTAAGTTTAGTCTCAACTATAGTTTGCTCTTTAGATACTCAATTTTTATGTACGTCTCACTCGAACGGTTGAAATTTTAACTAGTTCATAAATCATGAATACAATCCCTTGACTAATTATTTTTACGATAACGATCACCTTAATATCTAGGAATAAAAGAGTTGGGAAAAAATTATCATTAGTCATAACCGATATCTAAAGTAATTATTTTATCGTCCTAAAACATTTTTTGAGTGCGTCCAAATCTTTGTTGAAAAAATTCGGTTTGTCCACTTAGGTATATTGATATTTTATGAAGGTCTTCGCTAGTTAAAATACTGAACTCAACCATATATAGTGTCGACATCTAGAATGTGAAATATGGTGTCGATTGACGCATTTGAGTATTGTGATGATAAATGATCACTTAAATCAGCCCATGGTAGTTCATAAGCCCTGTTCATAACCCAAACTTCCATATTTTTCTTCACCTAGGTTGAGATATCAAGTTTTAAAACATCATTATTATTATGTATTATAACCGAAATATTTAGCGGCCAAAATAATTTTAGCTAGCTAGCTAACCATCACGCCGCTTCCCCGCAGGGGTAGGCAGAGAGAATAGAACGCCACACCACTCTGTCTTTGCAAACATTCTTCGCCTCTTCCACGTTCATGCATATCCTCATACATGCCGATTGTTACGACTCCTAACCTGACCACTTTCAAGTATATGACATACCTGATCGTGCCATGTTTTTCTCGGTCTTCCTCTGCTTCTTATCCCAATTACATTCGCCTCATAAATTTGTTAAACAAACACATCTATCATACATCGTTTTATCGCACATTCTTCTGAGAGATCGCATTTCGACTGCATTCAGTCCTTCTTTTGCCAACTCCATGTTTCACTTTCATACATTAGAGTTGGAACCAGGACTCCGTTGTGCACTGCTCGTTTAGCTTCCGCTGATAGGTTTTTATTTGCTATAACTGATTTTAGTGCACCATTCACTTTGTTCCCAGCATTCACTCTCCTTTCTATGTCTTTATCAATCTTTCCATCCCTAGAAACATACTACCCAAATACACGAAATCATCTACCTGATCCAAAATCTCTCCGTTTACCAATATTTCACACTTAGATCTACATTCTTCTCTTTCAATAACCATAATTTTGGATATAAAATAATTTTTTTCGTTTTTTTTCTAGAGTCATGAGTGTTTACATAGTGTTTTTTAATTACCTAACCTACAAGTGACTCTGAATTCTAGCTACGACTTATGCAACATCATGCCGCCCCCCCCAAAGCTTTCAACTTTATAAGTTTTTATAGGCTAAACTTACTCGTGAGTGGATTTACTCTTTATGTTAAAATATTACTATAATTGCATGGAATTCATAAGTGAAAATTCTAGGCAAAGATAATCTCTAGTATCTACATACTGTGTACCTACTTATATTTATACCTGAATGTTTACATCAGTATTTTTGTGACCATTCAAATGTAAGGGTTTTTGAAATTCAGGTACTCCGTAGGAAAACAATACAACATCTTTTTTTGTTTACATTATATTTGCTCTAGGAAAACCCATGGACATTTTTAAAGAGCATTGAAATATTAAACGTAAGTATACGTGTTTATAGACCCGTATATTGTAAACACAGATACATAATATACGTATATAATATTACATTTATGCATACATTTACCATTTACTTCATGTTATTAGGCTGACTAAGACACCAACTCTTTTCCAAGAATTTTTTATGGCCCAAGGCTTTTCGTATTTTTGACCCACACTGGGATACGTGTTTGTAAGATTGTAGCAAATCGATTTAGTTTACACACTTTTCACAGAATAAGGATAATGAATATCATAGAATAATGATAATGAATAATAACGCCTTCAGGTTGTTTATTCTGCACAGAAGTTAACATTTTAGCAGTCCATTTGCAAACTAAAAAAATAAGTTTTTTGGCCAATTTTTTTATTATTTGAATTATTTTGCATCATACAACATAATATAAAATACAAAAAAAAATACAAAAAAGTGGGAAAAGAAGCAGAGAAAAACATGGCACGATCAGGTATGCCAAATACTTGAAAGTGGTCAGGTTAGGAGTCGTAACAATCGGCGGGTATGTATGAGGAGATGCATGAACGTGGAAGAGGCGAAGAATGTTTGCAAGGACAGAGTGGTGTGGCGCTCTATTCTCTCTGCCTACCCCTGCGGGGAAGCGGCGTGATGGTTAGTTAGTTAGTTAGTTTATATACATATATAATCAGGTACTAGCAATCAAAGGAGTTTATCTTCATGTGATCATTATCTCTATATTCCACTCCCAAAGCAGATCAAATTGATTCTTATTTTCATGCACAAATAGGTCCCACCCAATAATGGCTTTGGTTTGAGATATTTATGCGTACCATAAGTACCCGAATTTTTATTTTTCCAAAATAAGAACAGACAAACAAATAAAAAGACGATGATATGACGTCTTACGACTGGAGACATTCCATTAAAAAAATAGATTACAAACAATTAGAGAAATAATTGCATTTTTATACGAAAAATAAAATTGTCATTAGTGTAAATTTTATACAGAGGTATCTTATTTATACATATAAAACAGACATGTGGAAATGTACCATGTATTTATCATCTGAGTTCAACGTATTCTCGAATGAACTCTTAATCAAAACAAATGCACGTAATAATACGTATAAATTACAATAATGTGTAAACGATAATATTTTATTGCTTTTAAACAATTACGCCGTAATTTTTCAATGTAAATAGCTGATATTAGCGCAGTTAATAATATAATCGTTAATTGCCTGTAAAAAATATTACTCCGCCAAAATCAGTAGATAAAAACATATCTGAGGAATACAGTTATTTTTAAATATCATTTTATATATCACCCCCTAATGTGTGTACCCTTATTAGCATAAATACATAAGAGGGTGACAAATGGGTGACTGTTACTTTTAAAGTTACCCGATCTAGGTGGTATTCGTTAATTTTTCTTGGTTTATTTTTCTTTCCAGTTCAAGTTTTTGATGCCAAATATGTATATTAGGAGCCAATCCCAGCCAAATTTGTGAAATCTTTGGTGTGATTAGCATTAATTGATAAATTTTTTCTTCAAAACAAGTCGTATTCTAATATACTAACAATTTACGACCACGCCGCTTCTCCGCAGGGGTAGACAGAGAGAACAGAATTACGCACAACTCTACCTCTGCAAATATTTTCGCCTCATGCATTTCCTTATATTTTATTAAATTTAAACTCTTGAATATACCACTTTAATGAGTTTTATTTATATATACGACTAATTTCGAAAACGATAGATGTTTTCATCTTCTGGTACAAATTAAAACGTATTTTTATAATGTTTTAATTTGTAACAGAAGATGAAAACATCTGTCGTTTTCGAAACTTGTCGTATATATATATAAATAAAACTCATTAAAGTGGTATATTCAAGTGTTTAATTTTAATAAAATAATCATGTCATTCACAAAATTAATGTCGAATTAATAAATAATACATTTCCTTATACATATCCGCCGATTATTTCGACTCCTGGCGTGACCGCTTTCAAGCATTTGACATGCCTAATCATGCCAAGTTTTCTACTCCCTTTTCCAACTACATACGCCACATAAATTTATTTAACCGTTATTTTATCACTCATTTCCACACATCCAAACCATATCAACACACCTTTCGATAATGTTTATCTTCTCAATTCGATCGCTCAACCTACATGTTGAATTTATGCGTACGCGTCGACAAATAAGAAAATCGACCCATTTAAGCTTTATGTAATCCTGGCAGTCCATAGTATAAGTCAATCTATAAACCTTGTTCATAATAAGCATTGTTAATTATAGATGCAACTCCCATATTTAAAAAAATCTGGTAGTCCAAAGATCTTTGTCCAGGAAGAATGAAAAATGATGAAAAAATAGAAACACTGTATATCTTTTTCGAACTTGGATTGTCAGTTAAAATTTTAATAAAATTAAAACAATATTTAGATTCTCAGTCTGCTTACTTTTATTCGTATCAATTGACCCCACTTAGCAAATGACATCTTAATCGATGCAATTCCATTCGATAATTCGGACATAGGTTATCGCAATAAATTCGTAAATCATTTCCAAATACAAGAATAAAAATTGAAGAAAAAGATTATTATTATAAAGAATATTATATATGAAAATATATACATATATATATATATATATATATATATATATATATATATATATATATATATATATATATATATATATATATATATATATATATATATATATATATATATATATATATATATATATATATATATATATATATATATATATATATATATATATATATATATAAATATATATTTTATATATCACCCTCTATATGTATATATATATATATATATATACATATATAATATTGTATGACTTAAGCAAATAAAATGCTTGAACAATACACACTTTACTCGCTTGTGTAACATTTACCATTCTGCCCATAATTAAACGTTTATGCTGCTTTGTTTTTATGATTACCAAACGCCCAAATGACTCTAAATCTCTGAAATCTAACTACGGCTTCTCATTATGTTCCTACTAAGGCTCCAACGTTGTAAGTTTTATGTTAAAGATACTACAATTTTCTAAAGTTAATATTTATATATACATATATATATATATATATATATATATATATATATATATATATATATATATATATATATATATATATATATATATATATATATACATATATATATATATAAATATATATATATATATATATATATATATATATATATATATATATATATATATATATATATATATATAAATATATATATATATATAAATATATATATATACATATATACTGTGTACAAACACCACTGTGTATGCTAGTTGTAACGCCATCACTTTGTGTGAAGTAAATATTGCTAAATTATTCTTCTATATATCTTATGCGCATATCTTGTTGACAATAAATACATCACAAAACACTTTGAATACGTTTGAGTGTTTTCGGTTTACGCGTTGAATAATACATACATCCTTATTATTTTACATAGAAAACCCACCAACACTGAAATCATTGTCAACAACGAATAAAGTAACACATTTCTGCATGTCGACACGTTCGTTTCCCGCCAATTGACGCAGTCCTCATGTCAGATTCATGTATCAATCGAATAACGAACTCGGATCACCTTGTGGGACACGAGAAGTTTTATTGAACTCGGCAAAGGATTCTGACCGGTTTGGACGGTGACAAAACCACGTGACACAGGCGTCACCCGTACAAAGAGTGCTTTCAATAACACTACGCAAAAATAACACCAGTCAAACAGTGTATACTTTTTGCCTCTGCCGTTGAATTTAGTACCCGGTTTTTCCGGCAATTTTCAGACGAGTTTGATCTCTATTTGGCCGGTACAAGAAGACGAGCTATTTTTTTTGCGATTCTGTTTGATTATACGCTATGAAATTATGATCAGGAATGTTGCAGGGAGCATTATTATTAGAGTTCAAACACCATATATTATTTTTTGTTACATAATAAAATTTAATGATTTATTACGCGGCATTTCGGTAATACAAATTATTGTATTTTCAGTTTGGAAGATTTTGTTTTTATTTAAAATATAACTGTTTATTATTTTAAATTAAAACAAAAGAAAAAAAAGGGTGGAAAAGTGCATTTTTACAACGAAAAACAGTAAGAGAAAGAATTTGAGATTACTTAAATATACTTAATATAAATTCACATAATGGAATCTATTTTGTAAATATTCATATAATCTCAGAACGTATATTTATATTTACTTCAAAGTTTTTGAAGTATCACAAATAAATAATATAAACTAATTTAAGAGGCAAATGCAGTTGGAAACAGGAGCAGAGGAAGACAGAGGAAAACTTGGCATGTTCAAATACTTAAAAGGGGTCAGGTGAGGAGTCGAAATAATCGGCGGATATGAGGAAATGCATCAATCATCAGAGACGAAGATTATTTGTTTGTACGTATGTGTGTAAATATGATTATATGTATTTATATATATATATATATATATATATATATATATATATATATATATATATATATATATATATATATATATATATATATATATATATTATTATATATGTCCGCCTCCGTAGTGTAATGGTCAGCACGCTCGGCTACCGTTCTGGAGGTCTCGGGTTCGATTCCCAAGGGGGGTAAAATAAATATAAGTGATTTTTTCACTGTAATATTTATTCAATATTACCATGGACTGGTACCTGAAGCGGAGGGCTGATCACCTTTCCTTCATGTGTAAACGATCAAGATAACACTGCGTTTATATGACACAGTGCCCTATGCACCATTGGGGTGCGGATAAGGGTTTTATTATTATTATTATTATATATATATATATATATATATATATATATATATATATATATATATATATATATATATATATATATATATATATACATATATATATATACACACACACACACATACAAAAAAAACTCTGAAACTGGTTTTGAAGCTAACTAGTTCTTACATCAGGGTCTGTACTATTTTATTGATGGATAATATATGTTATAAATATTTTAAATTATTAAAAAGCAACATTTTCAACTAAGGTAATGACGATATTTTTTTGTTAAATCACGAGAACACAAGGAACTATAAACATATGTAGAATCATATGCGAGTTTTATGCTTATTTAAATATTTATTTGCAAACTACGGTATTAAATGGTATTTTACGTTGGACGTTTTAAAAATATTCTTATGAACTAAAAATGAAATGTTTTCATGGCCTACTTTGATTAGTTTCTTTACTAACCTCATTACCTCTTGATTAAATTTGCCTCTGTGTAAATATCTCACACAAAGACACAGAACATCAAATATAAAATTATTATGTTAATATACCTTATAATTATTACTATTAATTAGGCTGACGGAGATATTATGTTACTTATCACCTGTCAAAAGGTTTATAATAACTAATTATTTATATCAAAAGAGGGTCACTGCACTTGTCGTGTGACCTTTTAAATGATAACTTTACATTACACAAGATTTCAGACATCTTTTCTTAGTCAGGTGGTAATTAGATGGGTCATAATCGATTATAATAACAATAACCGATAATAATAATAATCGAAAAATTAAATAGATCTAGGAGAATCTTCATATGTAATTAATTTGTGTAAACTTCATGTGGAAAGTAAATATAACAAGTTTTATTATCTACTACTCTTAAGTGTAGTACTACGAGTGTATATAATAAGTAAGTGCTTGTGGTATATCGCTCACTCCTTTCAACAATGTCATAAATTAAAAATCGTCAATTTTCAGTTGTGTTTGTTTTCTGAATGCCCATAAAATGTACTATATTCCAGCAAAGCGGCATATTTTAAACTTAATATTTACCCTCTACAGGGCTGAAAGTGTTGTTTTTGCATTTTGAAGAAAAGGTATTGTTTAATTATTTTTTTAAATGCACTAAATATTTTTCAAATGGAGAAAAAACATTCAGGTTTTACCTAAAAAGATCTGTTGCACAGTAAAAAGTTTAACAAGTGGCTTGATATTTATTTTTAATACATTTCATTATATTTTCAAACTTTAAAACGATCTCCTGAAAAATTGAGTTTTTTTTTATATATGACGTTGTTTAAAGGAGTGAGCGATATGTGTACCAAGTATGTATGGATAATACAAGCAGTAGGTACATAATGTGCACATGTACCTATAGCTTTTGTACAGTAATAGTGACCTAGAATTGGAACAATACTATTTTAAGAAAGTATTTCTTTGTTACTTCAACTCAAATAACATTATTCAGTTCTCGGTTCTCGATATCGCGAGAAAAAATAAGTATCGCATTGTTGTTTAAAATAATTGTATCGATGAGTCGGCGTGTAAGCTGAATATTATACAAATAACTGGCTTTTCGCGATAAGAATAACAATTAGTATGCAGGAAAAAGCGAATCGATTAACTAAATGCTTGACGCGGAAGCGATGTGATCGCAGTATTGAGACGATATCACTCGAACCGGGAAGTGACAATTCTCGACAATGCGCAGAGTAGTATAAACAATACGCAACGCGTGACCTTTTAACTAAATATTCAGGTAAGTAGTAAGACAATGATAGTAGTTTAGCTGTACCTCTTTGCAGAAGCTTTGTATTCTTTCCATGAAGTCCCTGTGCATGGGTGGCAGATGGCTTCTTCGGTCGGCAGACTTCCTACTCGCTGTTGTACCTCCAGGACCAAATTATATAAGGACGATGGATCCTATTTGTATCCAACAATGTTTGGTTATCAGACACTGATTCGCGTAACACTCAATTAGCTTAGATTTGTTTACACTCAACTGAATATTCTACAAAAACATGGGTACTCGTACAAGATTTGCTGCTAAGCCGCCACACAAAGAACCTCGCTTCCTGACGAACAAACTCGAATGGAATCACTCGTCGATAAAGCGCTCGGGGTATTCAAATTAGTTTGTTATGGATTGGCGCGAGTTTGTTTATGCCGCACACATACTCTCACAATGCTGCCGGTCGTGTATATTATTATAATAAAAACAATCACACATGTGTTGGTAATCACGGTGGCCTATCTCCCTCGCTGACGCTCCCAGGAGTGGAGGAAAATGGACTGCCAAGATCCGAAGCGAGGCGTCCGCTTTATACGTTGCACTTGATGCCGAGTGCGTCAGGAACAAAGCGCGACGGAGTTAGATTAGCGTATCTGCATGTGCATGTGGGACTTTGTTATTGCACTAGAGCGGTGATGTTGATACGTGCTCGCTTCGGGAAATGGACAAGACGCCTCTCCCCTCGTCGCCCGCACTCTCTCGCCTGCGTTGGCCCGAAATAGACGCAAATTACAGTAAGTCCTCTACTTACGCGATTAGTTCGTTTCAAAGTTTTCGTGTAAGTCGAAAAATCGAAAAAAAAAGTATTTATTTCATATATATTCTTAAAATCCCTTATCTTCACTATATGGTGCATAGGGCACTGCATCATATAAACGCAGTGTTATCTTGATCGTTAACACATGAAGGAAAGGTGATCAGCTCTCCGCTTCAGGCACCAGTCCAGGGTTATATTGAATAAATATTATACTGAAAAATCACTAATATTTATTTGACCGTCCCCTGGGAATCGAACCCGGGACCTCCAGAACGGTAGCCGAGCGTGATGACCATGTTCTGAAAGTCCCGAATTCGATTCTCAGAGGGGAGGGGGAATCAAATAAATAGAAGTGATTTTTCACTTCTATTTATTTGATTTGATGTTACGCTAGACTGGTACCTAAAGCGGAGGGCTGATCACCTTTCCTTCATGTGTAAACGATCAAGATAACACTGTTTATATGATGCAGTGCCCTATACACCATCAGGGTGCGGACAAGGGTTTGAAGAAGAAGAAGTAGTTTAAAGGATAAAGTTCATTTGTGAAAACACAATGTCTATCTACATGGATATATTTAATAAAACATTTTTTTAGGTTTTTATGTAATCAGATAAAAGTACCTACATAATTATTTCTGTGTACATATACAATGTTACATTTAAGTACAAACTACTTATTGATTATTTATATTTCTGTATTTTTAATAATCATCGTAGATTGCGTTGGTACTGATTTTTTTAAGAATTCATAATTCGAATTAATAATTATTATAATCGTAATCGTAACGAGACATTTTATAAGCGCGTGCAATATCAGTCACTTTTTTTTGTTTCATAATTTTAACGTTGGTCGTTGGTATGTCTTCTTATGTTATCATTTTAAGAATCAAATTTACTTTTTTTGACTCCTCAGGGGTAGAATAAACGACTTGCGAATAAAACATTTAAAAAATCGTGTAAGTACGAATTCACGTATGTCGAAATCACGTATGTGGAGGACTAACTGTATTTCAAATTGTCGGTACCATGGACCATTGGTCGAGTGCATTAGCGAGGATCCCACACTCGACACATACCTATATGAACCGCATATTTATAAAGGATCAAAAGCACTTATATAAAGGTTATATTGTATACTACGCGATTTACCCTCTAATTTGGGAATGTTTTGTTATTTATTAAATATTAGGCATTTTTCCTAAAGAAAAATACAACGAACAGACGTCATTCATTTAAAAAAACAATAACAACAATATTCTTCCTTAAAGTTTTATATCTGTTCATTTAATAACAATGCTTGTATTTATATATATATATATATATATATATATATATATATATATATATATATATATATATATATATATATATATATATATATATATATATATATATATATATATATATATATATATATATATATATATATATATATATATATATATATATATATATATATATATATATATATATATATATATATATATATATATATATATATATATATATATATATATATATATGTCTGTGTGTATGTGTAGAATTATATATATATACACACTGTGTCAACAATATTTTACACATCGACATATTGGAGAAACAAAGATAAGATAAAACAATGCATCGTAAAAGCCGATATAAAAATGATGCGTTTTCCAATTGCTTGTGTAAACTTTATCACCTTTTTTAATTGAAAACAATTGATAATTAAATTACTTTGTATGGTTTGATCTGTTAAAATGCATGCATTTTATTCCTTAAGAGATATTAAGGGCATACTCGCAATAGTAAAATTCAGTTTGCTTCCGGTAATGCATAGAGCCGGACGTCAAGTCACGCAATTTTTTTTAGTTTACATATTGGATTTTTGTTTGTTTTTTTTTTTAAATATGTTTTGAAAAAATATGTTTATAAATTTATTTTTACTCCTTACCTTTCAATAAGTCTTTTCTTTTAAGTAGAGTGGGTTCGAACCGAGAAACTCAAGACTTAAGAGTCCGTGACACTATCCATGGAACCACAACCCGACAATCATTATTTTTATTATTATTGTGGATATTTTTGACCCTTGATAAAACAATCAATTTAAAACAGCGTCGATCTGATACAGTGCCTTACGCACCAAGGTTCAGAGGTATTTCATAATCAAAAAATTGTTTTTAACAACATCAGCATAACATTTATTCTAGGTTTAAATAATATAATTTTAAAAAAGTTAGTAAGCACCTTGATTTTTCACAATGCTGTTTTCCGCAGTACGTGATATTCTCAATGACTTGTATAAAAAATAATGTGTAATAAGAAGCTAGTCCTTGCATAATAATATTATAGCATTGCGACATTTTTATCATCATCTTTTACATAAAACAAACCATTGAAAATACGTGGTTATTTTGCGAAATCAGTGTTTACATATTTTATATCCTCATAGTGTATAATGGGTTAAAGCGATAGCTACAAAGACCCAAGTATTGTAATCGTCTGTACTGCAATTATTTAAGGCATAGGCTCCTAAAGTGGGCCCCTTGACCCCTCAGAGGGTCCTGGAAGGATCTGAGGGGGTATTTCGACGAGGGGGTCAGCCCTGAGCGAGTAGGGGAGCCCTGAAAAGTAATCAGGGAATAATAAGATGACAAGATTTCTGGTTACAAATGCAGATACCCACACTTTATTTTGAACCGTAAGATGTGGTTAGAAAAAAATTGGTTGCATGTCCGTTATCATATTTAGTAGAACGTGGATTTAGTGCAGTCGTAAGACTTTTAACTAAAAAAAGGAACCGACTGGGAACAGTGTATAAAGCCATAACCAGCCTATGGCAGGTAATAACCCCTGTAAATGCCCAAACTTCCATATTCTTCTTCATATTTGTTGAGATGTTAAAATACAAAAACAACTCCCGTGGAGAAACCTAGATTTTGGATTTGAGATTTGAGATTTGAGATTTGAGAATGCAATCTCTCAAAAGAATGTGCGACAAAACGATGTATGATATATGTTTGAATAGTGAAATAAGGAAGCTATGCAAAGCTGAGACAAGCATTATCGATAAAATTAAGAAAGGTGTGTTGAGATGGTTTGGACATGCAGAACGAATGAGCGAGGAAAGAACGGTAAAACAGATTTATGAGGCGAATGGAATTGGAAAAAGGAGCAGAGGAAGACCGAGAAAAACTTGGTACGATCAGGTATACCAAATAATTGAAAGTGGTCAGGTTAGGAGATGAAACAATCGGCGGGTTTGTATGAAGAGATGCATGAACGTGGAAGAGGCGAAGAATGTTTACAAGGACAGAGTGGTGTGGCGGTCTATTCTCTCTGCCTACCCCTGCGAGGAAGCGGCGTGATGGTTAGTTAGTTAGATTTGAGAATTTGAACACTTAAAATGTTATCTAATTTTTTATTTAAAAAATCATACTATCTATATAAACCGACTTGACTAATCACATCAAAAATGCTAGAGCGATATCCCATCATAACTAAAGAAGAGTTACAGGACACCTCGAAGATAAAAACGTTATTTTTTTAAAAATCACAATTTCAAGTTACCTTGTTTTAGTATTGAACCGTCGATATCACATTTAAAAACCTAAATCTATCATAAAGAATCATAAAACATAAATCTGTTGATTTAAAAACCTACGTGATGGCTCCTTAAACCGACGCGTGTCGAAGGTTAGTTGAAATTGTTGAACTTTGTCTTCTAGTTTTTTTTTGCGTCGCAAAAGCAGCGTCCTCAGAAAATAGAAAAATAAACATATTTTCATGTTACTGTCGCATTCAGTTGACATTTAATAAATGTAAATTTTAATTAGATGGTTGGCCCAATCAGGAGATTACCATAAATTGGTATTATTTCTATATCAGGGTTAATATTCATAGGCGTTTTCGAAATAATCTGAGATTTATTGTTTATTTACATTCATGAAGGACATCGATGTATTGCAATAATTTGTTTTTTTTTTGTTTCAATTTTTGTTTCAATTTAAGGGGTTCTTTTTTTAATTTTTTTTATTTTCGGTTCACAATTACAATAAACGAAATACAGTGCAATACAAATTATACATATTACGTCAATATATTCCCAGACTTCTTCTTCATCTTTGATGAGATACATACCCATACATACCCGCCGATTGTTTCGACTCCTAACCTGACCGCTTTCAAGTATTTGGCATACCTGATCGTGCCAGTTTTTTGTATGGATTTTTCATTTTAATGTAAAAAATAGCAGGTTTTGTGAGTTCTAATTTTTTTACAACATTTGGAGTGTGTCCAAATCAATTCATTTAATTTTTTCATTCAAACCCTTATCCACACCCAAATGGTGCATAGGCCATTGCATCATAAAAACGCAGTGTTATCTTGATCGTAAACAAATGAAGGAAAGGTGATCAGCCCCCCGCTTCAGGTACCAGTCCAGGGTAATATTGAATAAATATTAGAGTGAAAAAATCACTTATATTTATTTGAACCCCCTTGGGAATCGAACCCGGGACCTCCAGAACGGTAGTCGAGCGTGCTGACCATTACACTACGGAGGCGAACAAAATTGTCCGAATCAATACTTGTTCATAAATCTGGATTATCTCCAATTATGAGTTATTTTTCATGTTTTTTTTTGACATCTCATCAAAAATGAAGAATATTATGGAAGTCTGGGTGTTTACGGGGCTTACGACTGTCATAGGCTGTTTTAAGTGATCACTTGACACACTTGTATTATTTACCAATTCTACCTATGATTGACATCCACACTACTCAAACCTATTGCGGTCGTAAGACCCGTAAATGCTCAGACTTCCATATTCTTCTTCATCTATGTCGGGACGTCAAAAAATAATAATTCTAAAATTCATAGGAAAAAAATATGATATAAGTATGTACCTACGCAGCAAAACTTTCGATAAAATCAATAGAATTATGAGCAATAAATATGATTGAAGAAAACAAGTTTAATTAGAATAATTTAAAAAAAATATGTATGTGATAAGTAAGTATTGTAGAATATTAATAAATGGAATAAGGAGCGTAATAAATCGTTGTCGTTAACTTTTTTTTACATATCTAATGTGTTTTTAATCAATATAAAGTTTTCTTAACGTATCACAGAGATTTATATTTATTTGAATGCTCAGCGGAATGCCGATTATTACGTTGAAATTAATTAAAACGCTACTGGTGATCCATATAATTAAAAAATCAGTTTAAACTTGTTTTGTAAAGTCAAAATGCTTAGCACTGCGTGTAAATAAAAACCACTCATTACAACAAAGAACATACATTGACATATCACATAATGTGTTATTTTAATAATCTTCTATGTATTCTTGATTGGTTGTTCTAACCCTTTTTTTTTAAATCTGAATTGATACATTCATTCAAATCCTTATCCGCACCTCAATGGTGCATAGGGCACTGCATTATATAAACGCAGTGTTATCTTGATCGTTAACACACGAAGGAAAGGTGATCAGCCCTCCGCTTCAGGTACCAGTCCAGGGTAATATTGAATAAATATTAGAGTGAAAAAATCATTTTTATTTATTTGACCCTCCTGGGAATCGAACCCAGGACCTACAGACCATTACACTACTGGAGGTCCTGGGATCGATTCCCAGGGGGGGTCAAATAAATAAAAATATAACACTGCGTTTATATAATGCAGTGCCCTATGCACCATTGAGGTGCAGATAAGGATTTGAATGAATGCATCAATTCAGATTTTAAAAAAAAATAGGAGGCGGACTTGATCTGAATTCATACATTTTTACTTGATACTAATATTTTTAATTGATTAACAAAAATATTAGTATTTTAAAAACTACTTCTACTACTATCATTATGCCATTTCCCTGTAGGCAGAGAGGATGGAACGCCACACTCGTCAGCACGGTAGTTAATCACGCTAACCATTGCACGACGGAGGCGGACATATAATAATAAAATGTATGTATAAATATTTGAGGATTCATTGTATATTTGTTCTCACATTTAGAGTTACTTTGTAGCAGCCCTTGAATGTTAATATAAATATATTTGTTTAAATCATTTGTGCTGATGCTACCAAGTCGCGTTCACAAATATTGAGATTCAATTTACGTGCACTTTAGCCCTGAGAATGCAAATGTGGCCCGTTTGTCTGTCTGAGAGTAATAAACGCACTTGCAAGTCTCGTGCATCATCTCAAATACAAGGTCGCTACCATACTTTATTTGATAGTTAATAAAATTCAATTATTATATTATGTGAAAATACGTGACCACATTTTTATACGCACAATATTAATATACCAGTTTGTTCAACCCAAGACGAGAATTTGTATTATTGATATCTAAGCATAGATGAACAAGCCTATTGATATGGGAATATGGATGTATGGAAATTTGCAGGGATTACGACCTGTAATTGGCTGATTTAAGTGGTGAAAAAACATGATCATAATTACTCCAAATTAGAACAATTCTATAATTTTTTTTTCACTGTGAAGACAAATTATTGTAATTTGTTTTTTGTAATTATGTTATTAAGTTATATTATATGTATTATATTATATGTATATTATATGTATATATAAGAAATATATATATATATATATATATATATATATATATATATATATATATATATATATATATATATTTATATATTTATATATATATATATATATATATATATATATATATATATATATATATATATATATATATATATATATATATATATATATATATATATATATATATAAAACTAACTAACTAACAAACCTTCACGCCGCTTCACTGCAGGGGTAGGCAGAGAGAATAGAGCGCCACACCACTCTGTCCTTGCAAACATTCTTCGCCTCTTCCACGTTCATGCATCTCCTCACACATACCCGCCGATTGTTACGACTCCTAACCTGACCACTTTCAAGTATTTGGCATACCTGATCGTGCCATGTTTTTCTCAGTCTTCCTCTGCTTCTAAATATAAATATATATATATATATATATATATATATATATATATATATATACATATATATATATATATATATATATATATATATTTATATATTTATATATATATATATATATATATATATATATATATATATATATATATATATATATATATATATATATATATATATATATATATATATATATATATATATATATATATATATATATATATTTAGAAGCAGAGGAAGACTGAGAAAAACATGGCACGATCAGGTATGCCAAATACTTGAAAGTGGTCAGGTTAGGAGTCGTAACAATCGGCGGGTATGTGTGAGGAGATGCATGAACGTGGAAGAGGCGAAGAATGTTTGCAAGGACAGAGTGGTGTGGCGCTCTATTCTCTCTGCCTACCCCTGCAGTGAAGCGGCGTGAAGGTTTGTTAGTTAGTTAGTTTTATATATATATATATATATATATTTATATATGTATATATATATATATATATATATATATATATATATATATATATATATATATATATATATATATATATATATATATGTATATATATGTATATATATATATTTATATATATAAATATATATATATACATATATTTATATATATATATATATATATATATATATATATATATATATATATATATATATATATATATATATATATATATATGTATATATATATATAAATATTTATATATATTTATATGTGTGTATGTGTGTGTGTGTTTATTATGTATTATACATATGTACAGACATATAAATATAAACCTATTAATGACTAGTTTAGTTTTTAAAACTCCGTATAAATTACCTACTTATATTGCTAAATTATTATTTATAGGTAATTATTGCGAGAAATACTGGCAAATATGAAATAAATATTGAAATAATTTCAGGCGTCCTCGGTTATGTGTTTATAATTCGGAAGAATATTGTATGTAATAAAAATGGTCTTTGCTATTTACTTCACAAAAACCTACCTTGATGTCGCCTCTAATTCGCAATATCAATAGTCACTTTGTTATTGACTGGATATAAATTTCAAAAATCAATTGGAATGTATTGTTATCCTTACACAAATCGCTAACTCCTTTCAAGAACGTCATAAATCAAAATTCGTCAATTTTCAGTTGTGCACGTTTTCGGAATGCCCAGAAAATATACTATATCCTAGCAAAAGTGGCATATTTTTAAATTAATATTTACCCGCTACAGGGCAGAAAGTGTTGTTTTTGCATTTTGAAGAAAAGGTATTGTTTAATTATTTTTTTAAACATACTAAATATTTTTCAAATGGAGAAAAAACCTTCAAGTTTAACCTAAAAACACGTGTTGCATAGTAAAAAGTTCAATGAGTGGCTTGATATTTATTTTTAATACTTTGTATTATATTTTTAAACTTTAAAAACGCTCTCCTGAAAAATCAAGTTTTTTGATTTATGACGTTCTTGAAAGGAGTGAGCGAAATGTAAATGATACACAAGCCAGCCGATGATTGGTTATAACTCCCTTAAATGTCCTAGACTTCCATATTTTCTTTCTATAAACTGTTTCGTATTTCTAAGACCTCTTAAATTCCTGCAAATTCTATTCTTTTTCTTCCTACAAATTCTATTTTTTATACCATACCCTTACCCTTTTACTCCCTTCCTCACACATACACTTCCACTGGTTTTTTTTTATTTTTTTTTATCTCTTAATGTTTTAATAGTTATTATAACATAAATGTGGAATTGTTTAATTGGCTTTATTTTTATGAATGTAACTATTTTTTATTATATATATACATATATATATATATATATATATATATATATATATATATATATATATATATATATATATATATATATATATATATATATATATATATATATATATATATATATATATATATATATATATATATATATATATATATATATACATATATATATTTATATATATATATATATATATATATATATTTATATATATATATATATATATATATATATATATATATATATATATATATATATATATATATATATATATATATATATATATATATATATATATATATATATATATAAATATATTATAATAAGCTATACAATTCCCGATCAAATAAAAACTACATAAATAAAAATAAAATAAATACAATGTATGAAATTTAAAAATATACCACTGTATGTGTAAAGTTCTTCAAAATAATATTATATTGAAGATCTTTTCATATAGTCCACATAGAGTGGTATATTTTATTATTCTTCTAATATATGTTGCTCAACTATAAACAAATTCAAACACCTAACTTTATATAAAAACATCTTATATTATCTCTCCGAATACGACATGTTAAATGTACATTTGTATCTTAATTTATACATTGACTGAATAATATAATTTGAAGAGTTATATGATTATGATCCGATGTATTATTAATTAATATGGACGTTTAGCAAAACTAATGATGAATTAGTAGATGCTTACATAATACATGTAATAGTTGATCAGTAAACCTTGACAGAAACCTAGATAACAAGGCACGAAGAATATCGCTACAGCCTTGGCAGAATTATAATCAACACTTCACAGGCCACGTGTAATGTTTTGTCTCGACGATTTTTATCTAAACATCAAATAAGTAGAGAAAATTTAGTTTAAATCTAGTTGAATTTTATCGCCAGTTCATTTTTTTAAATATTTTTTTCTGCTCTAGGCGTAATTTAATTGATATATCATACAAAATCACGCACAGAACCTCGAAATATTCGGGGTGAAATTACAATTTTAAAACCTTTTAAGCCTCCTTACTTCCAGCAATTAATTTTTGGAATGGAATAAATCTAACACTCTCCTTATCACTCATAGTTCAGTTTGTGTAATACCACTTAAAAAAAAACTACTTCTTGACGAATGTTATTTCGTTTGAAAATGCCATAATTGCGACACAATTGTCACAATATTAACTTTTATGTGTTTTTTAAACAATAAAATATAACTTAGTAGACTCAAAAAATCTGTGTTCGATTTAACAATTAATACATGATTGAAAAAGGAGTTCCACAAATCAAACGCCATATCAATAAATAATGATTTTATATCTTAATTATAATTAGCAATTAGCAAAGAATATTTCCTGTGTAGCTAATTAGCTATGTACATAAGGCATTGTGCGGTGGGCATTGTAAAGATTATAGCAAGGTATTATTGTTTATTTCACGTGCTTAATGATAATTATGAACATGGATACATGGCACACGCATGATGTGAAGCTGATTCTCGGAATGGAGTTTATTTAACATATCATATTCACACATGTAGGGAAGAAGAAACTACCATTGTTACAGATCCAAGAAGAAAGTATCAGATTCCCATAGCAAACGTTTATCTTTTGTTAAATAAAGAAATTAGATATTTACAAACCATTCAATTTAAAAATTATCCACTATGTGTAACAGTAATTTATCCATTTTAATTCATATCATCTTCCTATGGGACTTTTATTTGGACAATTTAGATAATTTGTGTCATCGAATGGCAACGCGCTCACTCTTTTCAACAACGACATATATCAAAATCGTCAATTTTCAGTTGTGCATGTTTTCGGAATGCCCAGAAAATGTACTATATCCAAGCAAAAGCGGCATATTTTTAACTTAATATTTACCCGCTACAGGGCAGATAGTGTTTTAATTTTTTTAAATATACTAAATACTTTTCAAATTGAGAAAAATCATTCAAGTTTTACTTAAAAAGATCTGTTACACAGTAAAAAGTTCAATAAGTGGCTTGATATTTATTTTCAATACATTTCAATATCCTTAAACTTTAAAAACGATCTCCTGTAAAATCAAGTTTTTGATATTTGACGTTGTTGAAAGGAGTGAGCGATATGTATGTGTTGATAGTTAAAAAACAAGTATTTTTAATTTATTTTAAAATAATTCTTATTGAAATTATGCAATCATATGATTTATCCTCAAAATGGTAGTGCATTCAAATCAACAGTCGCACGTAAACAGTAAATACCCTGATGATAACGGTTGACGTATATTTGTTTACGTGTGGTGCGTAGTTATAATGAAATAATAACGCAGTATGGAAATTGTACGCAATTTTATACGTACTTATTATAATAGAAAACAAAGATAAAGTTCATTAAAAAAGACACAGGACACGAAGGGTTAATCTCCCAGTAAGAAAAAAGCCGTATTCTAAAATAACCCATAAAAAATAAATGATTCCCACAAATATCATATTATGGCCATGTGAATACTTGCATACCGATACGTTTTGAATAGAATGAGTAAAATTGTAGAAATGATTGATAATAATAATAAAAAATATCGTCAATTTATATGGGGCCGTATTCGTAAAAATCACCTCAAGGGCCCTTTACATTCTACAATTAACGAATTTTACGTTTTTACTTATATACTCACATGTTATATGGTGTATAGTTACGTAGCGCAATCAATATCTACGGGTAATAGTGAAAGTGAAAATTTAGATTTAGGGTTTTTAACCTTTCCTTCATATGTTAACGATCAAGATAACACTGCGTTTATTTGATGCAATGCCCTATGCACCATTAAGGTGCGGATAAGGGTTTGATTGATTGAAATCGTGTAAAAATGGTTTAACGAAGTCTTTAATAAACGAGAGTGTCGATGATCGCCATTTTTATAGATAAACTAAAAACACATCCGATGAATATCCAATTATTTAAACTTAATATCAAAATAGCTAGTGTAAATTTTGTGTAAATAATAAAGAAAATTAACAATTCAGAAAAATATACATACATATATCGTCTGTATTGATTTACTTATGTAGACACAGACACAACATATCAAATGCTAGACATCGGTATTTCTTGTTTGTATGTGACATATATGAGATATACATACAACACATATACTTATGTAAAAATAAATAATCTAATTGGGAGTAAATATTATAGTACATTCTTTGAATTTCTTGTATTGAATTGAGAACATAAAATATGTGTAGAGTAGAAACAGTTTTAAAGAATGTGAATATGATATTATTAAACACGTTTATATTTAAGTATACTTAATTATTACTAATAATCGATTTTAACCCTACGGCAATCTTATCAAATAGGTAAGTTTTTCATAACAGCTTATTACAGTGGTTTTTAAAAGATATAAGTCCGTCTTCTCCTGTTGTTTTGTTTTTCTCATCACTAAGGGACATACGGAGAAGTTTCCGTGAAAAGACCGCAGCCGTCCATGCTACCCAATCCTCACACAAAGTTATCAAAATTTAGATATAGTAAAAATCCATCCAGCTCAATAAAAAACTTCTTTTCGTCTCACCAATAGATGTCTCTAGTGAAGTTCTAGTGATTCAAGAACAATGTTTCAAAATTGGTTCATATATATAGAACTTCCAAGAATTTGAGTAGTGTGGTTGTCAATAATGGGTAGAATTGGTGAATGAGATGAAAAGAAGCTTTTTATTGAGCAAAAACTGTTTTATTAATATGTGAGGTCCGAATCCTGGATTATAATCACATACGTGAGAAACGTCAGAAAATATAATTTTTATTTTTATTATTTTAGCTTATAATTTGACCAGATAATTTATTTACAACATTTTGAGTGTGTCCAAATACTTTTTCACAAATCTGGATTATCTCCAATTATAGGAGTTAGTTTTCATATTATTTTTGACATCTCATCAACGATGAAGAAGACTCATATAATTGGAGATAATCCAGATTTGTGAGCATGTATTTGGACACACTCAAAATGGTATAAATTCTGTCTTGACAGTTAAAAATGATTGTTTTCTTAAAGAAACTAGAGAATAATAATTTTTTTCCGAATTATCTATCATTACTCTTACAAATATTGACGCCTCCTTTAAATATTGACGTTATCACTTCATCAGCACGTGTTTATATTTTTACATTTATTAAAATACATTTCCTTGAACTTCGTTGGCAGACTTCTCGACTCCGCCTATTTCTGTCAGCTTTTATTGGATAACGCAATCCCGAAACTATTTTTCGCTTTAGCGTATGTTTACTTAGAAAATTGGCAACTTTCTAGACCATGTTTACCTTCTGTTATTTCTACTTATCGTAAGAAATATATAATTATTTCGCTACAATGGTTAAATTGTATATACTTACTCAAGGACCATCTGTCATTCAATTATCGGAAACTAACATTTTTTACCAAATAAATTACCAGACTTGTAAATACCTACAATTGAAGGTCTGTGTGCATTTTCGTTCAAATAGGAATTAAATATATATGTTTTATAAAATAAAAGAACTTTGTTTTAACCACTTTTTATTGGTACACTTTTTCCAACCGGTTTCGAAAAGAACCTTGTCATCATCAGGGTTTATGTACTAATTCTAAAACATAGAAATATTTATATTTAAGTTATAGATAAGTACCCTTCCCTAACAATACCAAAAACTTCCACGCACTCCGTACACCATATGAAAATGTGATTTATAAAACGGGAAAAACTCCTAAATGTTGCTTTTAAATGTTGTTGGAAAAACCGGTTGGAAAAAGTGTACCAATAAAAAGTGTTCAAAACAAAGTTGTTTTATTTAATGAAGTTTATAAAAATGTGCCACAAAGTATCAGAGAAAAACATTCAAGAAATAAATATCTATCAATTTGAAATTATTAGAAGTCAATGTATGACAATATTTAGATATTCTAAGGCACAAAAATTAGCAAGTATGACGATTAGGACTTTTTTAATACACTCGGGATACAAAAGATATTCATCTTTGAAATTTAACTACTAGTTAGGAGAGGATTTCTCTTTATGTCCGAAAGTATTAGATTTTTTCGTCTTCTTCTTTATTTGTTATTTATTATTTTATAATATATTTTATTAGGTACATATTAAGTATGGATTTGACTCCACAAGCTGTCATTTATTTATTATGTTAATTGGTATCTCAACAGAGACAATAAATTTATTGCAATGGGAATATAGAAGTCCGGACATTTATGGAGTTATGACGTGTTTATAACCTGTGTATAAATTTATCGCTTAAACCAGTAAATAATGGATCACCTGTAAAAAAAACAGTCTTCCATATTTCCATATTTATAACGCCTGTGTTGATATATCGAAAATTATATTGTACTAAAAAAAGGGATTTTTAAAGGACATAATATTTTCACACATAAAATTTACTAACCTTTACTCACGAATGATACGTTCATAAGATTAGATCTAAAAATGTAAAAAAATACGGTGAGTATAATTTATGCATATTTAAATTACTAATTTTTTTTCGAAATTAGTAATAATATAAAAATGGATACTACATACCCGTATACAGCGTTTTTTGGTAATACACTATTATTAATATTTACAGTATAAATAACATAATGTATAGTTGTATGTATAATAGTATGAAAATATCAGATTATATATAAAATGTACAAATTTTTTGTACATTTTTAAACATCTAATTCAACAAATATATCTTGTAAGTAAAGCGTTTATGGTTAGAAAAATAAATGTTTTTGAAAAAAATATCCAATAGTTTGCCTTGTAATTCGGAACTATAATGAAACGTTTCATATATAATGCTAACTTAGCCATTTTTTTTAAAATAATAGTTATCACGAATTAGTTCTAAAATATTAATTTAAACTTATTTTCGTCGATTTACGTGTAAATCGTGAGGTAATTAACTATATTTAAATCGAGATACAAATAAAAATTATCAAATTCGAGAAAAACGATCAATCTGTCGTAGAAAATCGTGGAACAGGATAATTATCAATTTCTTAACATATCCTCAAGTTATTTATTAAATACGCTAATATACATATGGTAAAACCGTAACTTAAGTGGACATCCAAGTATAATCCATGACCGATCATAAATCCAATAAAACAATATGGGTTTACCCTTTTGTGTTCATTTTAACGAAAACCCCAGAAAATAGTAGTTTGGTGTACAGGGAAAATCGTTCATTTATGTCTACAAAATTCCGATGATCAATTAAATGGTTTGTGAATTACCTGCTATAACCCTTAAAATCAAGGTATGAATAAATTCTAAACATGAAATATGTACCTATGTCTACCCTTCTTTATAAACGTATCTAGGTACCTAACTACTTATAATAGTAAGTCGTTAACATAAATTTGCAGTACCTACTTGGAATTAGTTATATTTTGAGTTCTCTGAATCTTCTTTTGCTGGGTAGGTTATTATATTGTTGAGTCTTCCTTAAAACGTTCCAGGAAAATTATACGATTTCTATCTACCTGTTGATTTTTTCAGTCTTCCCCTCAGACGCATTCTTTCTTGTATTTATTAGCACAATAGGTATATATATATTCTTAACAGATGTGCTTCGGCTCTCAGCTAAGGTGTTGTGAAAAGTTATACTTTTACAGTTGCGTTTTTTTTTCAAATGTATACCAATAGACTTAATGCAGTCAAAATGCGATCTGTCAGACGAATGTGCGGCAAACCGATGTATGATGTTCGAATGGTGAAATGAGGAAGGAATGCAAAGCTGAGATGATGTATTATCGATAAAATTAAGAAAAGAGTGTTGAAATGGTTTGGACATGTGATACGAATGAGTGAGGAAAGAACGGTAAAACAAATTTATGAAGCAAATTTAGTTGGAAAAAAGGAACAGAAGAAGACCGAGAATAAGTAGGCACGATCAGGTATGTCAAATACTTGAAAGCGGTCAGTTCAGGAATTGTAATAATCGTGGGTAGGTACGTATGAGGAGATGCATGAATGTGGAAGAAGCGAAGAGTGTTTGCAATGACAGTGTGGTGTGGCGTTCTATTTTTTATGCCTACCCTTGCGGGGAAGCGGCGTGATGGTTACTCAGTTAGTAAAAGTAATATTTTGATGACAGACACCCGGAAACGTTTTAATCCGTGTTTTTACTTATAATTGCGCATTCAATAATAATGAATTTTCAGTGAATCACATATGATTTCGCAATTCGCTCGTTTCTACAGTTATTTAGTTCACTGCGCGTTATTTTCTCTGAAGCTACCCATGACACGATTAGCAATTTTATCGTATTTATCGTATTTTCTTTTCTCTTCCTCGCAGGTCAAGGATTTCTGATATGAATCATTCACATAACTAGATATTAATAAAATAAAATAAAAACATATGACATTTATACAATAAAATAATACACAATGAAACTAGGAACCTGTTTTTGTTGAGAAATTTTGCATTTGTAATTAACGGAGAGAGCTACATATGATACAAAAATTAAATTTCACAAAATTGTTTCCTCGAATCCTATACAAACGCATTTATAATGATTCATGAAGCCTTAAATTTTTTTTCTGCCTCCGTGCTGGCTTTTCCGGGTTCGATTCCCAGTGAGGATGATTTTTTTTATTTTTAAAACCCTTATCCGCACCCCAATGGTGCATAGGGCACTGTGTCTTATAAACGCAGTGTTATCATGATCGTTTTACACATGAAGGAAAGGTGATCAGCCCTCCGCTTCAGGTACCAGTCCATGGTAACATTGAATAAATATTACAGTGAAAAAATTACTTATATTTATTTTACCCCCCTTGGGAATCGAACCCGGGACCTCCAGAACGGTAGCCGAGCGTGCTGACCATTACACTACGGAGGCGGAGGATGAATGGTATCCTTCTTCTTCTTCTTTAGCCCTCTGTCCTCCACTGCTAGATATAGGCTTCTTTTACATCCTTCCGTTTTTGCAGCCAGTTTCTACCCCTCACAGTGGTCATGTCATTAGACCATATTTTTTGAGGTCTTCCGACGCGTCTTTTATTCTCCGAAGGTCTCTAGTGCATATGTATTCAATGGTATCCAAACTGAATCAATTTTATAATAGGATAATGGAATTCGTTTCAAATCATCTATATTTTTTATTATATAAGGGTAAAGTAAGGATTACATTTTACGTTTTAGGATATTTCTTTATAAATTCGTTGATTCAATTATTATGGAAATATTATTTTAATATTCATTATACCTATCAATTTTTATTGAAATTTTCCTTGGTATTTCCTTGGTATCTTCTTCTTCTACTTCTTCTTCTTATTATAGGCCTTGCGGCCTGTTTTTAAGAGGGATTAGCCTCCTGCGACGTCGATTCCCAGCTATCGACCCATCTCTTTGGTGGTCTGCCCGGGAGTCGTCTACCATGGGGTTGGCCGGTTGGTAAATATCACTATTTAAAAAAAATCTATTGTGACAAGTATTTCGATGCATTTCACATTATTTTCAGACACCGTATCGGTGTTTAATAGATAAAAAGAAATAGTGGTTCTAAAGTAAAATTAAAAGTAAAAATTCATTTAATAATTAAGAGGGAAAATAAACTGCACGCTCGCTGTAGAACTTAAACCTCGGTCGAACTGGTGTTCGACTTTCCAATAAATTTGTTATCAGAGTTGTAAAGAAGCCAGCTTCGAATCCCAGAGCAGATAGTGTTCTTTTTACTTGGTATAATAAATTAATTATTTTTAACATTTTGCCAATTTTTAACTATTATTTAACTTGGTACCATGTGGGGCAAGTTTCTAGATTCAATAACCAGCTAATGACAATATTGTTAGTTTATCATATTTCGAGTAATCTAATCGTAAGGAACCAGTTTATACTGGTTCCGAATGTTGATCAAGTCTTGAAATAGCCAATTTGTTATTAAACGTGCTTTTTATTATTCCAACTGCTCGTAATAAAGTCAAGCCGAAGGCCAAAACACCGTAACTGCGTTAACTTTGCGTTAAATTACTTTATTTAAATTTATTATTTTACTTGCACTTTTCCGTTAAATTATTTCCTTTAAGTTATTTTATTTGATGTAATAAATTGCTGAATCTTAACTAACTAATTATCACGCCGATTCTTCGCAAGGGTATGCAGAGAGAATAGAACGCCACACTACTCTGTTTTTGCAAACATTCGTCTTCTCTTCCTCATACATACCCGCCGATTATTTCGTTTCCTGACCTGACCCCTTACAAGTATTTGACATACCTGATCATGGCAAGTTTTCCTTAGTCTTCATCTGCACCTATTTCCAACAACGCTCGCCTCGTAAATTCGTTTTACCGTTCTTTCCTCGCTCTTTCGTTCCACGTGTCAAAAGCATATATTTTTGTTTGTTTTTTTAAATCTAATGTAAAGGTAGGATATAAAGTACAAGCAATATTACAATTGACATAATATTTTTTTTAAATACATATTATAATTTTATCCAATTTTCTTTGATGACACACGTCTTATTAGTTACAAACACCATCAGATTTATAATTAAAATGTTACTTCGTTTTAAAATCACTATGATTATTTTACTATAACTTAATTATAATGTCTACCGGTTTCGAAGCTAACCGCTTCTTTATCAAGACTGATTAATACTCGTGTTAATCAGTCTTGATAAAGAAGCGGTTAGCCTCGAAACCGGTAGATATTAATTAAGTTATAATAAGATATTTATAGTGATTTTAAAACAGTTACATTTTAATTATGAAATAGAAAATCACAAACTTAGTGCTTCAAATATAAATTATACCATCAGATTTTTCTGAAGCAATTGCAGACTTGCGCAGATTCAAGACTCACGGGAAACATTGGTCTTATTTACCTCGCTTGTACTGGAAAAATATTGAAGATTTTTAACCGTATATATGTACATACAATAGTTATCGACACGGTAGGAGTCAGTGCTTCTTGGAAGGATCCGGTTTATAATAATCCTTTGCGATAAAAAAAACGCTTGAGACATATTGAAAAAACGGCTATATCAATTATTTATACGATACTTTTTTTTCCGTCAATATATAATATTTTGCAATACAACAAACTGGTCTAGTTGCAATGTTTGAACGGACATTGACCTGACTTCTATCGTGGCTAATATTATGTATCTCTAGATGTTCTCTGTATAGTTCAATTTCAATTTCAAATTTAATATAGTTATTTTCAATTAATATATAAATTACAAACTAAAAAAAAAATCGTAAACACTAAAATACATACAAAAATCTAAAATATGCAAGAACTATTGCTAAAGGTGTAGAAGAATCCTACCTCGGAAAACTCCCTCAGACACATGGAACAGATCAATATCCAATGAGATATTGTTCAACAAAGTGATAGCTCTTCCTACAGGCATAACCATCGGCAGGTTGGTCCTGCGTATAGGAATGTGAAACAATCTATGCCGACGCTGTCTTAGGTAACTATCGGGCACATGCAGACCAATGTTCCGGTTAATTTCAGGATTATCGATCATACCGCGCAACAATCGATAAAAATGCGTAACCAAATTCACATTCCTTCTAGTCTAACATAGCTTACTTTACTCTTATCCTCTAAGGGTGGGTTTTACTAAGCTTTTAACCTTAGACCACGGGACTTGCTTCAATGCACCACTATTGTAGAATATACGACGATAAGAAAAACTCACATTTTACCAAAAACGTCTACTAAAAACATTTAAAAAAAAGTGCAACATGTTTTTTGAGAACTTTATGCAAAATACGAATAAAATATCGGTAAAAAAAATAAGATACACGCTAGTTGTCACTACATTCTTTACATGTATTGCCTCGGTGCTCCCTACAGATTAGATTTCCATCGTAAATTTTACGAATGTCCCGTAATCTAGGGTTAAAGGTTCATTAGGACTCGGTACCATTTTTATAAAATATTTGGAATTTTACATTAATTATTATAATAATTGACCGGTTATATATCGCTATTCGTCAAATAGTCGGATTAAAGTGGTGTAATATAGATAACCGTTAATTTTCGCTGTGACTATTGTAAATAATTACGGGAATTTACGCCATTTTCTAAATAGCAGTAGGCAACTTTTGATTTTATTATTATTATTATAAATGTCATCCATATATTTACCATAAGAACACATTGAAATAAAATCGCGTATTATTCAATGATTTACGCCGTATACTATAAATAAAATAATGTACTTAAATACTTCAATTAACAAAACAGTAAAAATTTTAAATTTACTGTAAAAAACAAACCGACACGTGTTTTATATTTCTCAAATGGTCTCTTATATAGTACTATAGTTTACCATAGAAAAATATATTATCATAGATTATTATGTAATTTTTGACAAGAAGTTTGTTTATAACCATTTAACTTTTAAATGATGTGTCACTAAAAAAATGAAAAGGTCCCTCTTCAAGCTCAATAGCTCAAGCTCTTTTTTGGAGAGGCTCAACGTAACTAAAATTATAAGATTGTTTTAATTAGAAATGTATAGAAATTGTATTAAATTGTATTTAATAAAATTTAACCATGTTAAATAAACGAAAATTAAAAATAATAAAACTGCCGATAGGTTTCGTAAAATGCGCGACGGGATGTTATTTATTGCTTACGGTTAAAACGTAGTTACGTTAATGAAAGATTTGTAAAACCACTTAAAATTAGCTCTAACAGGGTTTATCACAAATTTGTTGGCATACGAGTCTTAAATTATCCGTACGGAAAGTAAAACCTAAGAACGTACAATGTTTCGACGTCGATATAAAATACTTTTTACTTTTTCACATACTGTGTTTTCTTTTTTAATGATATTTAATGATTAAAAAATACATTAATATGTATAAAGGTACTCCAATTAAACATATCAAATAAAACTATAAATTCTTAATACTTGCGGAATTGTGATAGAAATTGAAGCTAATTGATAAGATATGATTTATTGACTTGGGATTAAATTTATATGCGTAGTAATAATTGTATTCAAGAAACAAGAATATTCAACATCATATTTATCTGCAATTTGAATGAATTACGTAATCTCGTTTGTGGTTTAATATTTTTGTGCTCCATAAATGGATGGATAACCTTTAATTGGAAAAAGCCCTTTGATCAAGACGGAAATTGTTGTATTTATTACGTAAAGACGAATCTCTAAGTATTAATGATATTAAAAGACGTAAATAAATCGTGAATGATTCTAAGTCAATCTTATTCAAATCATTATTATCTTTAGTACACAATAAGATTAAAAAACCAGTTTTAGTAGCTTGAAAACAAACTTGTTTTAAGAAATAGTTATTTTTTTCAATCACATTATTTTTCATTGAATCTCCATTTTAATCCCCTTGCACATACACATTCGTACTTTACTAAGTATTTGGTTTTCTAAATTGAACATAATACACAGTACATATGGATACAAGTCTCTTAAGCACGAAACGTAACACTGACCTCTTACATCTTTAGATATCTAAAGCGAATACGGTTGTAAGTAGAATCCGACGAAGACCAAAAGAACTTGGTGTGGTCAAGTACATAACAATCCTGAAAGTGGATAGATCGGAATAGAGTCGGAAAACGTCAGTATGTATGAGGAGATGCATGCATGTGAGGAGGCGAAGAATGAATGTTAAGACAAAGCGGTGTGGAGTTATATCCTCTCTCCCTACCCACACGTAAAATTGGCATGATAATTAGTTATCCAGCTAGACTTTAAACTTCTTAAAAATAGATTCCGCATATATAATATTGAGTAAATTGTTATTTTGAAAGTTAGAACCATTTTAAAGTAGGTAACCTGACGAAATGTCGAGGTTCGAGATTATCGCAGGTATATTTAAGACCTATTGTTTTGGCGCATTTAAAAGTAACTAAAGGTGCAATTACCATTAGTATTTTACTAGGTGCGGGTATGGTATCTGATTCGTTTCGCTGTTGTTTATTTGTATTTAAAATTGTATTTAAAATTTATGTTTTACTTGGTATATACCACTATTTCTTCAAATTTATTGTGATATGTGTTTCGGTGCATTCCGTATCATTGTCAAACACAAAGAAATAGTGGTATTTAGCAAGTAAAACCTCAATAAAAATGGATAGATTTTACTAAAAAGTGACTCCTGAATCAATTACTAAAATTAAATTGAAGTTGTTTATAATACAATACATATTTCAACATATTGATACTTAAAATTTTTGATATAGGGTCTACTTTTACGAAGGTCTTAATTTATCTGCTTGTTAAATCGATATTGTTGGTTTATGAGTATTTGTTGCAACATATATTTTTGATCACGTTGTATGTTTATTGATATCTCAACATAGATGAAGAAGAGGTTTGGGTATTTACAGAGATTATGAACACAGTGTGCTGGTTTCAGCGATCGCTTTTTACGCGTGTAACATTCACCATTCTACCCATGATTGACAACCACACTACTCAAATTTCAATTTCACTATTCAAGTATATTCATCCTTCAATTGATACCTACTTTCACTTGAGAGTTCTCGGCACCGTCTATGGTTGAGTTGCGTACGTTTTTATTTATTTATCATAGAGCTTCATGATATTACTAGGAGACGCTTTTGAAATCAAGATTTTCAATTTTTCATTAAAATCATAATTTGATCAGCCATTTTATTCACATCATGTATTGCATATCTCACTTGAATAATATTTTATTTTCAGTATTAGTGATATTGAAAAATATGTAAAATCGTTGACTTCTAAAACAATCACGAAATAAAGTAAATATTTAATGTAAATTAATTACACAATGGAAATCTTTAAATATACCTAACGTGTATACATTTTATAATCTTCGGATTGCATATAAGGATTAAGGTACAATGATTAAAGAAAACACTTCGTTTTTTACCACTTGAGTTTTATTATAGACTACATGTTTCAGAAGTTAAACTTCCATCATTCAGGTCTGTATAATAACTAAAATATAAAATATAAAATTGTTCTATAAATAAGGAGAGGGGAAAGTAAGGAGAAGGGGTTAGTCAAGGGCCGGAGTTTGAAAACAAAGGAAAAATGGAAAGCAATGGTAAAGAATTTTGAAACAATATATTATTTAATAAATTAATATTAGAATTCAGTTTTTTTTGGATTTCTAAATTTTCAAGATAATTCATAATTTGGCCTTTATATGGAACAAGGTGTAATAATTTTAATTTATGAGAGTGAAACGAAGTGTTTTCTTTAATCATTGTAACATGTCTTATACCACAAAGTTAATGCCGAAACAATAAATAAAATATAGGATTAAGATATATTTTTCATATATATATATATTTTAATATCAATAATAACTGGTGGTACAATATTATCATGATAATATCAAAGTCTATGACCTCCTGACAAAGAATGCTACAATAGTGCAAGTTAAATGCAAGAAATACAATCAATCATTTTTTGTTGTTATCTGAACAAGCTCTTGAATTAAAACAGCCGTCACAGTTTTATTAAATAAGCAACATTTAACAAAAATGAAGAAACCTACATATTGTCAATAAATAATATTTACATATTATAATATTATATTCGCTATACGTAGGGGTCTGTATTCCATATAAGTACAAATCCAGTGCCTACCCTAGGGATCAAAGATTAATAGATTTAACCCTCTCTTACATTGAGCCCTACCCTAACCTAATATGAGGTTTTAAAAGTAGCTAAGTTAAAAATCGTTAAAAGGGACTTCGTCAAAATTCGTTTACAGTTAATAATCTTAAACAATTATAATTCTTATTATTATTATTTACATCACTTTAAGACTTGCTTCATCAAAAATGATATCATAGTGGCTGTAGGAGGAACCGCGTTACGTTTTCAAACGATGTAACGAGGACCCATTGTGCTCAATGTTTAAAAGATTTCCATTGTCGCATACAAAATCTGTTTATTTCTAATAATATATCGTTTGTTTAGTAAATTGTAGCATTATTTATATTCATTGCACTGTTTAGTCATATAGGAATAAAGAAATACACTCAATTTTATTTAAACATGTAATTTATTATCATTTATTTACATTATCATAAAATTCTTTCAATCCCATATGCTCTCAAATATAAAAAAGTAATGCCTTTTTGAAATCCTTAAATATTGGAAACGTATTTTTTTTGTCTGTATTTAATTTCCTACATAAATTCCACATAAACTATTTTTTCATTTAAAAAAATGTACGGGAGGGTTTAATGATATTTGATAGATTTATATTATCCACTGACACTTCGTGATGGAATTGCATTTTTAATATATTATTAGATTAAAACCAATATTTTTAGCTTTTCCACTTTATTTTTATTTGACCAGCGACCGGGTTTCGTCGTTACCAACATCATCAGACTGGGTCAGTCCAGTCTGATGATGTCGGTAACGACGAAACCCGGTCGCTGGTCAAATAAAAATAAAGTGGAAAAGCTAAAAATATTGGTTTTAATCTAATAATATATTAATGATATTTGGTTTATTTTTATACAAAAAATAAAAGTTTGAGCCGTAAGTGTAGAATGGAGAAAATAAAAATTGCTTACAGCCCGAGATATTAATATTGGTCATAAACCAAATTTTTCTATAACAATCGTGCTAATCTCTTCTTCTTCCTGGCTTCATCCCAAATCGTCTTTGTAGACTGTTCAAGTCAGCTCTCCTCGTCCTCAGGTTGTAGGTCCTTCTATTATATGCAACGACGCCTAGGCCATGTCTT
The DNA here is from genome assembly GCF_059751285.1 of Brachycentrus maculatus. Lineage (NCBI taxonomy): Eukaryota > Metazoa > Arthropoda > Insecta > Trichoptera > Brachycentridae > Brachycentrus > Brachycentrus maculatus. The sequence goes on along the minus strand of NW_028280995.1, from coordinate 1,070,983 downwards.
CAAATCATGTTATCTTTCTGTGGCATCCATGATTTTTTTTTGTCTTCAACAATAATTTAATTCACCAAAAAACACACAAAAAGTTATCAACTTACTAAATAAACCGTTTTGATTGGTATAATTAAAATGTAACTTTGTTTTAAAATCACTATAAATATATAATTATAGTGATTTAAAAAAAAGTTACATTTAATTATAAAATGGAAAATCACAATGTTAGTGCTTCAAATATTAATTATACTATTAATTGATTTGGCGTTTAATTTGTAGAACTCCATTTCAATTTATGTATTAATTTTTAAATCATACACAGATTTTTTGAGTCTACTAAGTTAACTTAATTACTTAAGTCTACACTTAGTAGACTCAAAAAATCTGTGTTTGATTTCAAAATGAATTCATAAATATTATTTTTTGACATCTCATCAAAGATGAAGAAGAATATGGAAGTCTGGGCAAATGCCCGTCAGCCCCGTAAATACGGGGCTGACGACCGTCATAGGCTGGTTTAAGTGATCACTTTACACAGGTGTAACATTCACCAATTCTATTCACTATTGACAACCACACTACTCAAATTCTTGGAAGTTCCATATATGTGAACCAATTTAGAAACCTTGTTCTTGAATTACTAGAACTTACTAATAATATAAGAGTTTCTGCTTAGTAAAAAGCTTCTTTACATCTCACCAATAGATGTCTCTAGTGAAGTTCTAGTGATTCAAGAACAAGGTTTCTAAGTTGGTTCATATATATGGAACTTCCAAGAATTTGAGTAGTGTGGTTGTCAATAGTGGGTAGAATTGGTGAATGTTACACGTGTGTAAAGTGATCACTTAAACCAGCCTATGACGGTCGTCAGCCCCGTAAATGCCCAGACTTCCATATTCTTCTTCATCTTTGATGAGATGTCAAAAAATAATATGAAAATAACTCCTGTAATTGGAGATAATCCAGATTTTGTGAACAAGTATTTGGACACACTCAAAATGTTGTAAATTCATAAATATAAATTATATGTTTTGATTTATTTAATCGTTTACATTCCATGCATATAAAAACATGTCCCGATCTATATCATTGTATAAAATCAATAGATTTAATGAACAGATTATCATATTGATTTGAAAAATACTCATTATTTGCACTTGTGCATAGTGAAGATTCATAACAACTTACTTATATCGGGTATTGACTTCTCATAGGTAACTGACATTGACCGGCTGGAACATCGGGTCAAATAATAATCCCAAGTTATTGCTCCGTGATTTTTTGCGTAATGTGTTTTGTTTTTATTAAGCATATTTAAATATTCTCGTAGATAAGAAAATATTTTTGAATAATTATAATCTCTCAGACATATACGTACCCATTGTTCGTACAAAATATCAGAAATAACATTATCTTCTGACAATAACTCTGTGACCATTAACATGCGGAAATATTATGAAGATAATCGTTCGTTACACGTGTAAGGTGTACATATATAAATGGTCCATTACTTTATTTGTGTGAGCGTAAAATCATAGAACTGAAAAAATATAACATAGGTACGTTTATTTCAGAAAAATATATTTTGTGCAGTACTTAAATTTCGGTAACAACCCAACAAACAAGTGTACACTCTATGTAGCCATAATCCTCCGTACCCTATGCACCATCGGGTGCGGATGAGGGTTTGAAGAAGAAGAAGATACATATAGGTTATAAAAAAGAATAAATACTTTCCAGTTATTATCAGGTTTGTGGTCTTGAAGATAAATAGGATGTTAGTAGACTAAGTGCTTTGCCTTTCTCACTTGTAGTAAAGCCCTTCAGCCTGAGATCTTTTACTTGTCTTTCCTGTATGGATTACACATACATATACTGTGCTAGCTCTCTAATCCGAACGTAAATCGGATTAGGGAATCGTTCTGATTTCTGAATGTTTTGAGAAAAATATGATTAAAAAAGGAAAATTTGGTTTATGAAAAATCTCTTCATTGATTAATTTTTTTTTTAAGCTTCCACTTGCTTACGAGAGATTTTAGCTCTAACAAACAAAATACATTTAATAACAATAAATAAAGGATATAGAGGAGACAGAAGCAACAAAAAAGACATAAAAATAAAAATAATTCAGTGTCATTGAGGAAAACATAAAATAAAGTATTCGGTCTACATTAATTAAATCATATAAAAATGTTGACAAAAAAATTATTTTTTAAAATTTTATTTAGGTAGGTACTGAAGGAATAGTTAAAAAATATTTTAGCTTGAAAAAATCAGATATTTTCTATTGAATCATCGTAGGTTCGTACCTAACTGGTGTTCAAGGGGTAAATCACGGATTCGTCTAAAACCCATCAATTCCTCAGTTTCTGAACGACTTCTTCAGCCCAGTTGATGGCTGCGTTGAAAGCTTTCACAGCCTCAGAAGGTGGAATTTTTAAAACTGGCATAAGCTGATTCGCAAAATTGTTCTGATTACAGCGAGTTTCGGATTACGAAGCGTTCGGATTAGCAAGCTGGCACTCAATAAAATATCCTGAATATAAAATTCGAAGCGCAGAACTAACCACCTTGCCTTACAACGATCAAGTTAACACCGCGTAAATTTGATGAGTTGCTTTATAGGAATAAAGAGATAAATTTTCGAAGTTTAGCTTTTACGCGATTTCCCTTCACGCATTTCGCATTTACGCTTTTTTCCGGCAATCATTGTAGTATGGCGGTTCGTGTTTTGATATAAACATCGTGTATTTGATAAAGCCTGATAAAGTTACAAATTATTGTCTTCCTTAATGGCTTTGGGATATAGTAAATCTATTAAACATACATTATCTACAAACCATTGACATGAGCAAGCACCAAACGCTTACTTAATTGTTATTGATAAATAATCACCTGAGTTACAAGGTGTATCTCGATATCTATAAAACTTAATACGCATTAAACGTGTTCCAAGTCAGAGTACATAAACACACAAAGGGTATACCTAACTGTAACCTTGCAGACATTGTAAATAAATTTTAAATTGTAGACGTGTCGCGAAAACTAGTTCGCGATTGTGCTTGGAACCGTTCCCTGCAATTTAATGCTGTTTTCGCCACTTAGGAACACAAGCTACGAGTACAAAATTTAGGTACCGTAGAACGGGGCTACTTGAACTTTGATGAGTTTCTTGAGCCCAGTACAAAAAAAGTCTCTTTAACGCCTGCATCCTAACAGTGTTGCTGCACGGATGTGAGTCGTGGCACCTCACCAAAGCTCAAAGCAAGAAACTAGCAAGTTTTTAAAATAGGTGCCTGAGGCGAATACTGGGTATAAAGTGGTATGACTTCGTCAGGAATGACGATGTGAGGAGAAGAACTCAACAGCCCCTCATACTGGAAGTCCTGAAGAGGAGAAGGTGGACATGGTTGGGACATGTCCTTAGAATGCCACCTGAGGGCATCAACCCCTCATGTCTCTTCTTCCAACCCCGAGGATTCCGGCGCCCCGGAAGGCCGCTGACGACCATTCACCGACTATACTCAGCGGAACTCCGAGACGCCGGACTGACCTGGGAGGAAGCCAAGGAGATGGCGCGTGACAGAGTAACATGGAGACGTCTCGTGTTGGCCATATGCTCCACCTAGGGAGTGAACATGAAAAAAGAAGAAGAAGATTTGGTCTACAATAATGAACGTATCGTGACAATAAGTGTCATCTGCCAGGGAAACAATGAATCATGTCGATACGTTCATTATTGTAGACCAAATACAGATCTAAATATTTTTTTTGTACTGGGCTCAAGTAACACATCAAAGTTCAAGTAGCCCTGTACTACGGTAATGTTAATATGTATGTACAAGAACATTAAAATACTCGTTCCTTCTTATATTTAAATAAAATTAATCGTATAATATTGAATTTTATTTCAAAATAATGCAAATTCATGTAACTGGGAACCACGCCACAGTCCCGAACTTCCTTGGCCATGAAGTTCACCCTCTCATCACCGGAAATTCCTGTCGAGAAGTGTTAGGGCGCTTGTCCACTACCCGGAATAACACGGAATTTTACCGTCCGGCACGTCAGTTAGCGTTTTAAAACGATGATTGACTTGGATTGGCTTGTGCTTTTGTCCATATTTGTTCGGATCGGTGATCTTGATCGGTGCGTGAACACGTTGCACGTAAATTCGATCACGCTAAACTGTCGTAGTAGTTTTCATTTTTCAAAACCGGACTGCCGGACGGTGAAATCCCGTGTAGTGGACAATCGCCCTTAGGTCTACAATGGGTCGTAGAGTCTTCATTTCGTTAGTTCTAAGAAGAATTTTTCGTTCTCGTGGTGTCAGCTCTTGTTTCTATGCCGTATTATTGTCATTTATTGTTATTCGATAGCAACATGTTCGAGAAAATTTCTATTATGGGTTTCATTTGGGATCCCTTTCATAGAAAATGGTGGCAGAGACCGCACGCCACCTACGGAGAAAGTAGTTCGATCACAGTCTGAGAATGTCTATTAGTTGATGTTATAAAAATCATATCAACACACGGTTTCAATGCGATATGCGCACTCATTGCAAACTGGTTTAGAGATACTGGTGCAAGTTGCAAGTGCAAGCAAATATCTAAATGTTAGAGCCATAAAGCGATAATTGCACAATACAGATTGTTCAAGAGACGCATTAGGAGTATGTATTTATATAATACATATATACACTACTACTATCATGCCGTTTCTCCGCAGGAGTAGGGAGAAAGGATGGAACGTCGCACTCTTCTGTCCGACACACTTCTAGCTTCCTTCACATCCATACATCTAGTCATACATGCCCTCAGATGTAATCTGAGACTTTTTGCGCTAGACTTTTGACACTATCATATTTTAGATTCTGATTGATGTGATTATGCCAAGTCTTTTCTGCCATCCTCGTTTTATTCTCCCGCTCACGTTTGCCAAATATACTTTCTTAGTCATTTTTTCGTTATCTATTCGCTCCACATGTCCGTATCACTTTCAAGTACTGTTTTTTTAATCTTTTCAATTATCCCTAGTTCAGCATTACATTCCTTTCTTATATATTCGTTGCAATGCTTTTCCAAACACTCGTATGTATATTATTTTTCTTTGGAATACGATGTTATGCATACATACTTTACAGTTTTAATTGATGTATTATTTATATAAATTTAAACACCATTTATGGTTATATTCATTGTCGTGATAGCTATATCGCCCAGTGATAGCATTCTATCAAAACAATGGTTTCGACTTAAAAAAACACATGGACGTATGTTTCCAGAATTAAATTACTTTAAGTAATTATTGTACAGCTTGGAGTGACGTGTAAACACTAAGTTTATTTATTTATTACACCGGAGAGAGTTATAGTTTATTACGCTAATCCTTGCTGTTTATAGGTACTTACTAGTTGTCTCGGTGTACTGAATCAGACGCTTAGGAATTTTAACATTTTGGATATATATTTTTTTTGTTTTAGTGCGCAAATTTAGACTAAACGCATTTCCCAGTCTTAAGTATTTTTTCTAGGCATTCATTTTACCACATATCGGCGATTCTGAAATGAAATTTATTACAATGTCTACAGAAACATACGTTTTTCCATAAGAATCTGATGATGCATATTATTTATTGACCCTGAAGATCATTAGGTGTCTAATTTGACATAGTATGAATATGTGTTCATATACAAAACATTTTTTAAGAGATTTATTAATTAATAATCGTAAATACATTATAACCGTAAAATATATAATAACGTAAATATATTATAAACCATGCATAAAAAAATATATATATACTTATTTATTTTAAAAACTATTTTTTCCCGTCATATTAAATTATTTCAGTATAATTTATGTATTAAATGTTAAATCAAACACTGATATTTTGAGTCTACAAAGTTGTATTTTTTGTTAAACATTTGTTTGAAAATGCCATAACTGGTCGAAACAACTGTCACAAAATTGATTACGTGTTTTTTAAACAATAAACTACAACTTAGTAGACTCAAAAATCAGTGTTTGATTTAACATTTAATACATAAATTAAAATGGAGTTCTACAAATTAAACGCCAAATCTATAAATAAATATTTCAGTATGTACACATGTCATAAAATTACAAGTCATAAAAAAATCTGTGTGGAAGAAGAGAAAAAGATTTCGACAGGAACATTTTATGTTTTCGATTGGCTCTGAGTTTTCGTCGAATGAGCATGCTGTATTTGATAATGGAGCTCATTGGTTTTTCCTGTTGGCACACTACATATACTAGCGACATCTCGACTCTCTTTACTATTGTAATAGCTACCTAATTGTTGTATGACATCTAGCGGTGTAGTGTGATACTGTTATATGAAAATATAAAAAAATACGTGGTCTGCTCATTTATTTATCACATAACTATTGGGCAAGGTGTCATTAAATTTACTGTTTTGGCGTTTAATTAATGTACATAACTATTAGTAGAATATGTGTAATAATTGAATTTCATTAATAAATAAATAAAATAAACATTTTTGTGAGGATTTGAAACAAAGTATCAATTGGTCGTCATAAACCAAGTAGTCACTAGATGTCACATTAGCATGATCTAAGTATGATCAGACTCCTATTTTTCTATCATAAAACACCCTCGTGTTTTTAAGTTGGCATTCTGTCAAAAATAATCGAATGATGTTCACGTCGTATTCGTCATTAGAAAATTTTCTATGAAATTCGACAGACGTTTCACGTGAAAATTCTAGTTGGATAACGAGACAAATGAGATAGAAGATATATTTGGAAACGAATTTTCCGAGAAAATTTTCTAGAACATACTACGTGAAGTCAGCTGCTTGTATTGCGCGCTGCGTCTCGTTAGATAACAAATTAAATTTCAGTGATCGGCGCAAAAGCTTTGAATCGCTCTGAGAGAGCCATCGTTTCGTAATATTTTTGCGAGAAAAGTACAATATAATTCAAAATGCCTCGTCGTGGAAGGTCCGCAAGCCCGCCGCCAGCTCCTAGGAGGTAAATATTGCCCTCGAGTGCGGTTTCATGGTGTTTATAGTTGTGATAATGTGTCGTGTTAAACGTGGTTTTGGATTTTCAGGGCTGCCCCTCCTCCGTCAGTTCCCGCTAGGGCTCCGACCCCCGCGAGCACTCCCATGGTGGCCCCTGGGGCGCAGCCCCAGCAGCCGAGCATGTTCGCCCAAATGGCTGCCACAGCTGGAGGTGTCGCTGTGGGATCCGCTGTCGTAAGTGGACCTTCAATACTCAATCTTTAACATATAATTTATGCCCTTCATTCAGGTTCAAGATAATTTTATTTCTGTTGTGAAAATTTCATCATTCATGGCCATGAATATTGAACGTCATTTGATAATTTTGAGGTTAGGTATGAGTTTTCACGTCAGTTTTGACGTAAGTGTTATCAATGTTTACTTCCCAACATGCTTAAGTTATTTTTAACCATTTGCGTACTAAGAAATTTAAAACAATACTTAAATTGTTTTGAACAAAAGTCTAAAGTCCAACTTTTATGACCATAACCTGTGCATCATTGCTGTTACATAATCATATTAATTGAAATATTTTCTGATAATGTTTACACGATTTACAATCCGATATGGCGCCTTATGCCCCCTTTGGGTGAGGAATGGATCAGAAGAAATATAATAATACTAGTGAAAACTGCAAAGAAAAAAACATGACGAAATTGCAAGAAATAATTTAAGAATTTGAATTTATCGACTGAGGATTGTTTTATCAAATAGCGATTTTCATCAGGAATGTCCCTACATATTGCCTGAATGAGTAAAATGTCTCTTTTTGACCGGTTATCACGCTATTTAAAAAAAAAACTTCTACCAGGAAATTAGGAAGGATTAAGGTTAAGACAATGGGCATCTTGCCAAATTTTGTGAGAAAAATAGCTTTTTGCTCTTATTAGAGTAATGCTGAGTCATATTGACCCCGTGCTTAAGATCACAAAGGTAAAAATCATATTTTGCTGATGTTTTATTTTTAACATTCAAGTCATGCTAGATTTTTTTATTTAACCGCCCTACATATACGAACGTACGTGATACGCACGGTTTTTCTTCACCATTCCGCGCTTGTATGACCTACGCACACGAGAAATGATGTCTGTTCCAAAAATATTTAATGCGTACCGGATACACTGACAAATTTTTTTGACAGCAAATGTGAATTTTTTGTTTGTTTATAAAAAATATGCCTGAAAATAACCCGAAAGTAGGGTGGTTAAATAAAATTATCGTCTCATAATTATCTGTGTTCTACAAGTTCTGAAAAAAATGTTGCTGTCAGCAATAATAAAATTCAATACTCATTGGATTCTTCTCTCTTCACAATCCCTTTACTGGCCATTTATTTAAAGCGCGTTCAGTAAATAGTTTAGATAAATTTTACTTTATCTTTGCGAGATTAAAAACAAATACCTGCTCCTTTTTTCATTGGTAACATTTACTTCTTAACAAGACTGTAAAGTCTTTAAGGTATAAACCTTAACAACCGACCCAGGTCATTAATGCTGATAATTTTAACAGTGGATTTTGTTTAAATTATGGTTTTTACATAAAACAAAAATATTTGAATATAAAATAAATAAATTAATAAAGTAAATGTGGTTAAAGCTTTTTAATAAATACTTGGAATTGGACTATAGTACAAATAATGCAAGGTACCAAGGACATGATTTGAAGGTGATCATTACAAATTGACAATTCAGGGGGCTGTCAATACATTATTTGCCGGCAGTTTTTTCATCAACCCTGACCCTAATTGTTATACTAATTAGGGTCGTATTCTATTCACAAGTAACTACAAACCCTATTCCGATCTGTACAGTGTTTTTTGGCGTCTCGTGCTCTACCAAAAGCAAGCAAATAGAATGCATATAAGCATCTTCCGCTCTGCACCAACAGTATGTAAAAGATACTTTTAAGCCTTTCTTCAAACAATGTGTTAATGTCGGTTAATATTGGTTAATCCCAAGGACAGGATTTGAACGTGATCATTACAAATTGATGAGTCAGGGGGCTATTCATTCGCCTCATTAAGTGAAACAGACTGTAGAAAGGCAGCTTTTGCTGGGTTTATAATTGTTGTTTTATTAAATTTATAAAATTTGTCTTATTTATATTGACATTTTTCATATAAAAAATAACTTATGCTATTGTACATACTAACCAAACTGTGCCGAAATATGTAACACATATCGCTCACTCCTTTCAAGAACGTCATAAATAAAAAAACTTGATTTTTCGGGAGAACGTTTTTAAAGTTTAAAAATATAATACAATGTATTAAAAATAAATATGAAGCCACATACTGAACTTTTTTCTGTGCAATAGATCTTTTTTGGTAAAACCTGAAGGTTTTTTCTCCATTTGAAAAATATTTAGTATATTTAAAAAAATAATTTAACAATACCTTTTCCTCAATATTCAAAAACAACACTTTCTGCCCTGTAGCAGGTAAATATTAAGTTAAAAATATACCGCTTTTGCTGGGATATAGTACATTTTCTGGGCATTCCGAAAACATGCACAACTAAAAATTGACGATTTTTTATATATGACATTCTTGAAAGGAGTGAGCGATATGTACACCGATGTAATACTTCGTTCCGCAAATTTTTTATTTACATAAAATAGGTTGATGGAAGAAGACTTCGTTAAAGGATTGGAAATAAGAGTTTTTTAGGGTGTTGTTTAGAAATTGTTTTAATTTTCAGGGTCATGTTGCTGGGCACGCCCTGACCGGCATGTTTTCCGGTGGCTCTGACAGCCAGCCCGAGCAGCAGGCCGCAGCCCCCGCGCAGGCCTACCAGCCTCCGGCGGGATCTACGGAGCCCACAGGAGCATGCGCCTGGGAGATCAAGCAGTTCCTGCAGTGCGCGCAGGGCCAGTCCGACCTCAGCCTCTGCGAGGGTTTCAACGAGGCGCTGCGTCAGTGCAAGCAGGCCAACCGTATGTTCTAATTAGATGCCCAATCGACTCTTTGCATCTCTCCATCGTCTAGTTGTATTTGTGCATATTTACACTACAGAATGGTGCGAGCAACTCAATTAGAATCATTCTTTCAGTACAGTAAAACCCCCTGTAACATTAAGATAGGTACCGCATTATCAGAGGGAATGTTATAAGTGGTTAATTTTTTTAATTGTATTTTTACATTTTAACCAGCAGAAAACACTGAAATGCATCATTTAAAATTAAAATACAATTTTAAAACACTAACCCCCTACAGTTCCCATTGATAAACGTGGTACCTATCTCAATGTTATAAAGGAGTTTACTGTATTCAGTTAATGTTAACCCATTGTTTTCGAACCTAATTATACTCAGACAGTTTGCCGCCCGACCCTTGTTATACTAATCATAAGTAACTGCAAACCCTGTTCTGATCTGTACAGTATTTTTTGGCATCTATCGCGCTCTACCAAAAGTAAGCAAATAGAACACTTATAAGCGTCTCCGTTCTCTACAAATAGTATGCAAAAGACATTTTTAAGTGTTTCCCGCAAACAATGTGTTAATATTATAATGGATGCACATATGAAAATGAAATTCAATGGATTTAACCACATTATTCTTTAAGACTAGCGTCATTTGTGAAATAAAAATGCACATGAAACTCCGCAATTTAGTGTAATTTTCATAGGTTTTACACCTTTCAAAAAATTATGTCTACGTTGATACTATTTATTATTACTTTTGATAGGGAGAAATAATAAATAATCAATGAGAATTTTGTAAAAGTTATATTGCTCTACCATTTATTTATTTATTTATGGTCAGTTAGTTTTACATTTTTCAACATCATACCACATGCATACTTAAGTCACCTTTAACATACTTTTGATTAGATTAAGACATGACTTACGTTTAAACTCTTTACCATGAATATGTTAAAAAGTTCAATCAAAAGTTGTGTATTTTTAACATGAATATATGAACAGTATCGCATCCATAAAAAATGTTTTTTTCCGTGGTGACATCGTATAGTAGTCAACAGACTTGGTACTTCGTTATGAAGTGGACTACAGATGTCACATCTTGACAATGTTTTAGTTGCTTTATTTAGGCTTTCGAATTGGTCAATAGTAATATGCCAGCTACCCGTATGTTATATTATATGTACTTACATCCTGGAAATATGTGTATCAGCATTTTTCACCATTAGACCATGATCCACCATTTTGCAGTGTAAATAAATACTTAGTATATTTAAAAATTAGGACTCATTATACATCAATGTTCTATAATTGAGTTATAACTTGGACTTGTTATATCTATACCTTTTCTGCCGCTGCATTGTTTTTATAAGTTCAAATTCATTATAAAATCCTGTTTAATTGTTTAATATCAACAAAAAATTCAATATAGAGTTTTATAACTTCTTTGAATTACTAAAATCTCTAATATTTTATGTTAACTACACAATGATGAAATGAATTGATTTATTAGTATATTAACATGTTGAACGCCATGTGAGTTATTATTTAACTTGCAATATATTTGGTCAAGAGGTCGCGTGAGTTTAATATAACTCCAATCATGGATTGGATTTAACGTTATATAAATACGATACGCTTCACGTTTGCCATATAATGTAAATTAATGCACTTTCTATGTGGTCCCCCTGGACAAATTACCGAAGTTGGCCCAGATTTTTCTCTGAAAACTAATACATACTTGGCATTGCATTAAAATAAAGACTGAATGTAGTCTGTTTACAGTTGTGGCCCCAAAGATTGTTTTTTTCTCTAATTTGGCAGTCAATGTGTTAATAAAAAAATACTCTATTTTAAGGGGCAGAAAATGTTCTTATTTTATATTCTTAAACGAGGATATAAAAAGTGCAAGCTGATATGTAGTTATTTTATAATTATGTATTATTTCATTGAATGTTTCATAAAGCATGGCACATATGCGTTTCAAAAATGCTCATGTTAGTTTTCAATCATGAATTATTTTTAACAAACATCTTGGAAACCTTTTCATCATGTGACAAAGCATTTTATTTATGTTAATTTAATTTTAATCTTAAAATATTAATTATTTTATTTTTTATTTGTCTTTTTATGATTGTAAAATTTCTTTTTTTTTTGTTTCAGATATGTTGTAAACCAGATTCATTTCCTAATTATGTCAATATATTTTTGAGCTCTTATATTTTTCGCTGCTATTTTTTAGAATAATTTAGCCGATAAGTATTATATTGTTTTGCAATCGATGACTCATTTAATTGAAATCCTTCGAAGAATAGTTGGAATAACAAAATACCAGAGTAGAACAATTACAAATTTGTGTAGAAAGTGCATTGGACAAATAAAAATGTTTCATTGTTAATCATTTGTTTTATTTCACCATTTCCGGTCCTTTTAAATAAAACAAGTAACATTTTTATTAAAAAAAAATTTATTGCAATACAAAAAGAATAAAGTAATATTCCTATAAGTATAAAGTAGCAAACATATCAACACTATAACTTGCGCAAGCTCTCTACAAGTGGGGACTGACCGGAGTCATTTCCTCATAACATAACACATTACGATGCGAGCATTCTGTACGTCAGTACAGCGAGCCGAGCTGCTCGCTGCTCGTTCCGAGTGCTCCATCCGAAGTCGGATGCTCGCCGCGAATGTTACGTTACGACAAAATGCTCCGGTCAGTCCCCACCTTACAACAAACATGTTACTAGCATAACAGTTTTTTACTAGTAAATATTTTATTAAATTTTTTAACAAACAAAAATATGTCACAAATCCATTCTTTTTAATAGGGAAGTGTCACTTTCACTCTATATTTGTTATTCTAAGATTATGAACACAATAATGAAAAATAAACCGATAGTAAGGGCAATTGTCCACTACCCGGAATTTGACCGTCCGGCAGTCCGGTTTTGAAAAATGAAGCGACTACGACCATTTAGCGTGGTTGAATTTACGCGCAACGTGTTCACGCACCGATCTCTTGATCGGTGCGGGATCGGATTTGGAGCGAACAGATCGGTGCGTGCGTTTTCGGATCGGTGCTCTTGCACCGTTATGAAAAAAGATGGACAAAAGCACAAGCCAATCGTCGTTTTAAAACGCTAACTGACGTGCAGGACGGTAAAATTTTGTGTCATTCCGTGTAGTGGACGCCCTAATGATTCAGGTTTGAACATGTATATTATCAGGGCCTCGTAGCATTTTAAAGAAATCATTACTGCGTTTGTACCTAATTTATTGAGAAAATTAAGTGAGAAAGCCATCATACTTGAATTACTCAAATCCAGGTACATTTGACAAACTTATTTTATACACATGTGTTGCTTGAGGCCGTCACTTTACAGTGTCAATATAAATGCTACGTAATTATTAACATTTTAATGAAATTTATAATTAAATTGTATTATATTTGCAATTGAATGATTTGGATCTTAATACAATTGATAAAATAATAATAGTAGAGTTACATGCTATATACACTAAAGAAATGCTATAATAATTAAGGATGAAGGAAATTGGTTAGTCTGAACTAAAGTGTTACAGGTACAATTAAGTTTAAAAAAATATATACATATAGTTATCAATGAATGTTAGCAAAAAAACATGTAAAATTTTAACTCTGCTTAAACTTTCCGTATAAACCAAATTAAAGCAACCAAGTTAAACGGAAATAGAAAAAAAAGGAATTACAATTATGGTTTGAAAAATGACAAATATATTCATTTCTTGAATGTTTTTTCCAGATACTTTATTTTATTTTATAAAATATATTTATGTTTACAGTATTAAGGCCCAGCATTCGTTAAGTTGCATTCATTACACCGTAGACCACTGGAGAGGTCACATGTCTCTCAACGCCTGATTTTTTAAAAATATATATATATTTTTTTTAATATATATGTAGAAATTTTTTTTTAATAATTTTCGTTTAATTCTTAACCCTTCAACTTTTTTCTTTTCAAAACCATATAATTTTTTACGATTTTTAATGAATAATTTGATTTTTAATTTTTTTATGATTTTTTTAAAAAACTTATTTTTTCAATGCAAAAATGGTGCTGTAAGAAAAAAAAAATTGTACATAAAATGTTACCTGGATTTAGAGAAAATTAAGTTGCGACTTAACGAATGCTGAGCCTTAATGAAAACTTATTCACGGTTATAAAGTTTTTTAAAAATATATTTTTAGCTCTTATTGTAAATAGTTAATTATTAAAAAAATATTGTGTTACAATGCCTTTTACAATTTTTCTAAAAATAAAACAATATTGTTGGTAATGAGATCAAAATTTCTACATAGAAAAAAATATAAGTACATATTTCAATTACTCAATGAAGAATTTAAATGTATGCTCATAATAACAATTAGTGATCTTGGGAAACATTCAGTTTTGCGATCTGATATGACGTAAACATATATTTTTTAAACATTTTGACATCTCAACATAGATAAAGAATAATATAGAAGTCTGGCTTATGACCTGTCAAAATGTAAAAATAACTCCTAAGTGGAAAAACCCAGATTTGTAAACAAGGATTCGGACACACTCTAAATGTTGTGAATTTTTTTTCATATATTTTCATGCGTAACTAACATTTTCATTTACTGCACTTTACCCTTTTCCACTCTGACCATTTTTTCTCACAACTGATCAGCTACTCTGATCAAAAAAATGCGACATTTTTCTACCATTAAAATAAATATTTTGGTTCCATAATTTTGGGCATCTGTCTGGCAATTCGTATGACCATGTTAAGATGAACTGTATTTATCTGAAATATTTTTTGGTAGAATATACAATGCTCGGGTGATAGAGAAATCAGTGATTAAAGTTATACCTGCGTCGGGCCAGACATTGTGGCCCACGGAGCTGCCTACTAGAATCATACGGGCCAGAATGTCTGGCCTACAGAGTGGTAAGAGTTAAAAAAATGGATTTATAGTTTTAAAATAAAATAAGACATTTATAACATTACATAATTGATAACTCAGGAAATAAATAATTACTTTAAAAAATATAATGTTATGTATGTACCATGAATTACAAATGAGTAATATAAATACTTGATAAATACAAACTTTACATATGTATACACAAATCCTTCTATAAATTAGATTATTAAAAAAGTTATACAGGCCTGCAGGAAAGTACACGGGTTTTTCAAATAAAAATTCAATTGTTTTTTATTGTTAATAATGTTTTCAAATATGTTATTTATGAAATGAAACCCCCTCTATCTTCCAATATTAAATGATCATGTGATTATTCACTCAGGTACTTTCCGGTACTGCTAATACAAAATGATTTACAGTGGAACCCCTCATAATGAGCATAATTCGTTCCAGAATCTTACTCTATAAGTGAACATGTTTTGTTTGACTGACACGGAAGTCCCGGCTTACAAGTGAATGTCGTGAAAAAGGGACTCGCCTTTTCTCTGTAACTCGTTTTGCGAATTGTCACTCATTAAGAGAGCAACTTTATCAGTTTTTTTAGCTAGTTATGTGAATTACTCGTTATGAGAGATTCCACTGTATATTCAAATGGGTACACCAATGGTATACTTGATGTGATGCTCCCAAATGTCCCTATTTTGGTACTTATTTTTATGGGTACCGAATTGTTTGACTTTCAGATCATTGTTAGGAATGACTGAATTAGCATATGGCTTTGCTCCTCTACCAAACTGTTTTGGCACAATTGTTTTCTATGCTTTTGTACCAAGTCATTTTCTGTAATATAACCACTCAAAACATAACTTTAGTGCTAATAATATGTAGCTAACATATCGCACACTCCTTTAAAAAACATCATAAATCGAAAAACTTAATTTTTCAGGAGAACGTTTTTAAAGTTTTAAAATATAATACAATGTATTAAAAATTAATATCAAGTCACTTATTGAACTTTTTACTGTGCAACAGATCTTTTTAGGTAAAACCTGAAAGTTTTTTCTCCATTTGAAAAATATTTAGTATATTTAAAAAAATAATTAAACAAAAACTCTTCTTCAAAATGCAAAAACAACCCTTTCTGCCCTGTAGCGGGTAAATATTAAGTTAAAAATATGCCACCTTTGCTGGGATATAGTACATTTTCTGGGCATTCCGAAAACATGCATGACTTAAAATTGTCAATTTTTGATTTATGACGTTCTTGAAAGGAGTGGGCGATATGCAAAACTATGTATCATAACGGAGAGGGTATTTCATATCGCGGGTGTACTGGCAAAAAATGTTAAATTGAAAATATGCAATTATGACTAAATGATGCATTATTATAGTTTTCAGCATTTTATAAACTGGCAAAATACACTAAGTAGTTTGAAATGTCATATTTATGTGGTTTTACGAGTAAATTCAACTTTAAGTTCCATAGCGGGTATTTTTTCAGGCTAAAAGCTTTCAATAACAGGGATTTTGCAGTTAACATTTTTTGCCAGTATTATACCCACGATATATACTTTTATGCAAACAATACATGAATTAATACATTCCCAATGAATATAATGACAATACAATAAAAACAAGATTCTGCTATAACTTCATACTTTTATCAGGGTCCCAGTCATCTCTTAGAGCCGACTGCAGGAACTCTTCAAACTCCATTTGCTTTTGTTTCTCTAATTCCAGAGTTTTTTCTAAATCTGTAAATATTTTATGGCATTGACTAGTTTTTTTTATCGTCTCTTCCATATCTGTTAATACTGAGCTTATCCATGCATCATCCAGTGATTCACTATCGTCGGAAGAGTCCATCTTCCTTCTTTTAGGATTACTAGTATCTAACTCACTCATATCATCCGGAAAATCTTCGACAACGGGAGAGATGTCTCGAGTAAGGGTCGACTTGTACCACCACGGACTGGTACGGTAATTATTTAGGTCTCTCGGCTTATAAACTACAACAAAATCATTCGAGTATAAATCGGGTTGATACGATGAGTCAGGCAATTTTTCATTTAAACATTTGATTGTTTCCGCAATTTTTTCAGACACGAGAATGTTCATGATTTCAATCCAAGAGTATGTTGATACATTATCCTCATCTTCAGGATCATCTTTAATATTACCGAGTATTCGTAAAACCACTTTTTCAGAGTTAGAGAACCAATTCAACTTGGAAACAAATTTTCTAAGAGATTCTTGAAAATTTTGGTAACTAATCGGTGGCCATTCTGCCGTATATTGCGGCATCTTGAAAGAGCCGATTGTTTCCTTGACAGCGGGTATGTTAGATTTCCAATTTCCGCAAATGTATTCATACTCTTTAGGATAGGCAGGAGTGAAGGTTAAATATTCTTGAAATTCACAGGGAAACACCGGATATTTGCATAAGTCCGGAATAGAAACAATTTCTGCGGCTTTATCTACGGCCTCATTGTAAAGGTTGGTCAGAATGTCAATATTATCAAAAGCATGCTTTAAAGAAGAATTTAAGGACAATTTGAATCGATACCATAGTTCACTTCCGACGCATTGATCCAAGTAACTGGATAAGAGTTGAGACTCAATGGTGGGACTTTTAGTAAATCTTTTAGCCAACCATTTGAGGGCTTCTTTAGTCGATATAGACATATTCTCATAATCGAACTTAGCGGGTCGAATAACGTTGAAATCTGATATGAATTTGTGAGTTTTGTACTGATCTAAATATGATTCAACAGTGGTTACTTCGTCTTTTCTATGCGAAACTAAAAGTAAAACAATCGGTATGCATTCGTAATCACATTTGGTCACTATGGCATAGTTTATCCGCCTCATCAAGTCGGCTATACTTTCGTATTCCGTGTTACAGAAAATCATCAGTCCATTTAATCCACTCATCTCCTTGGTATCAGATTTGTTTGCGTCGCAACAGGAAATTTCCGTAATGGAAATGGCAAACTTTTTGTACCAATAATTTTCACTGAGATATATCTGATTATTAAGCACATCAATTTGATTGTCCGTAAAGAGGTCCTTGAACCAATTGCGAAAGAATGACGAGTATTTTTTGGACTTGGTTTGATCAGGAACTGAAAAAACTATCTTCCAGTAGACATTCAGGGACACCGATTTGCTTTTTAGTGTTTGGGATGTTTTGAGGAGAGATTTTTTCACCGTTTCAAATAGATTTATCGTATAATTCCTGTACGGGCTGGGTAATTTAAAGTTAGGCAGCTTTCCGCGGTGGAAATCTCTCATTCTCTGTATGGCGTGAGACTGTGTTAGGGGGGGAGTCGGGGGCGGGCGGGTGGGAATCCAGGCGGGGGTGATGTGGAGCAAGGATCGTCGCCTTTTAGACTTTATCGTTTGAGACCTCCACAATCTGCCTGCGGCCCGACAGACTATTCTCTGCCGTATTTCGTTCAGTCTTCTCGCTGCGCATATTCCGGATTTGCATTCTTCAACGCATACTTCAGAGACTAATTCTTCCATCGTGTTATGCGCGCATTTCATTAAAGCATCATATTTATCCATCTCTTCTTCCATAATTTCGAAACAAAGCTGTTCTACAACTTCGTTAGAAATTTCTGGAATTATTTCTTGCAATTGTTTATCTATCCGCATTTCTAAGTCTCGTTTCTCTTTTTCCTGTCTCTCCAATTCCGCTTTTTTCTTCGCTAATTCGGCCTGTTTCTTTTCTAATTCAATTTTTTGTTTGGCTAATTCCAAAACTCTTTTTTCTTCATTTTTACGTTTCAGCTCTTCCTGTTTACGAATTTCTTCTTTGATTTTCTCTTGCGCTCTTCTGTCTTCTTCCTGTTTCTTTTTGGCTGCCATTGCAGATTTTTGCCTCATTTCTTCCTCAATGGCTTTACTGTTATCAATCTGAGTTATACTAGCTACTGCATTGCTGAATAGAGCTGTGGCTGGATTGAAAATATTACTTTGCAAAGGTGCCGATGTAGTGTCGGCCGCTAATTTGAAAATATTGGTAGTATTGACTTCGCCGACCGAGCTAGGTTTGTTTCCAAAAAGAGGTTGAGCGGACGCAAACATGTTTCCCGCTGCCTTAGTGCTAGTATTAGAAAACAGTGTTGTACTCGCATTTTGATCAAGTTTATTTCCAAATAGATTTTTTGGAGTGGAATCGATTTCAGCGACTCCCTTACTAAATACGTTAGCGGAATTATTCTGCCAAAGTGATTTTGACGGTTCGGCTTCTGTGGGCTTTGAAAAAACAAATTTGTTGGCCGCATTGGAAAATACGCTAGTGGGTTTTTTTAATAAATGACTATCCGCGTCCCCGCTGCCTTTTCTGAATAGGTTGTTATCTGCACCTTCACTATTTTTGTTTTCCGAAGTGTCAATATTAAATGCATTTTGGGAAAACACACCCTTGGGTATTTCTGGTTTGGCAAAAGTGAAATCAGTATTTTTAGGTCGGCTCGGGAACACGTTGGAAGTCTTAACAGGCGGGTGACTGAATGCTTCCTGAGATGTAGCCTGGGAGGATCGTACCGGTAGTGACGATGCTTTGAGCATACTCGCTATCTCTTGGGACCTCTCCTTAGGAACTCGATAGCCCTGATCTTCAGCTAAGATAGCCGATTTCTTTATAAAACCGGAAGCCTCGAAACTGGAATGAGGCGTGTAGTCTTCAAACGGGGGTAGGACGTCGCCGTAGACCACCTCACCGAGTGACGTTTTCAGTTTGGATTCCACAAGGCTGATAGCTCTTTCGGGCGAATACGGCGAACTATTATCGCGAAAAGCATTTTTGTCTAATATTATGTAGGTGGCGTCTTGATCCGTCGTCATTTGTAGGCCATAGTGATCGAGGAAAAGTTCCATACTATCTAAACTCTCAAAGGCGAGTAGTTCCATCAATTCGTTGGCCGGAAACTGAGATATGCCGCGAGGCGAGTATGATTTTATCATTCTTGTTAAAGCGCGTGCCCGCACGTCGTTAAAGTAGCGGAGTAGTATGCAAGCATTTATGTAGGTCGTATCTCTGACCAGTTTAAAAAACTGAACATAATTGTTGTTATCCAGGGCGGTGAACACTTTGATGGCAAAACGTATTTCTGGAGAACTTTGGACTTGTGGATCCAGACGTTGAACCTAGAAAAAAAACAAACCATTCAAAATTTTTAAACATTGAACATAGTTTTAGAGAAAATCAACACTGTGTCGGAAAAAAAAACTGGACTAGGTTCTCCTAATAAAAGTTAGATGCTGTCTAAAGAGTATTATTTTATTATTCAAACCCTTATCCGCACCCGATCATATAAACGCAGTGTTATTTTGATTGTTAACACATGAAGAAAAGGAAAGAATCAGCCCTCTGCATCAGCTACCAGAGTGATATTAAATATTAGTGAAAAACATCACTTTTATTGCCCCCCCCCCCTGGGAATCGAACCAGGACATCAAGTACGGTAGCCGAACGTGCTGACCACTAGGCTATGGAGGCGAACAAATAGCCTACAATGAATATTTGAGCACTAACTATACAAAATAACTTTGTTTAAAAATCAATATATTTTATTTTTTTATATCTCATCAAAGATGAAGAAGAATATGGAAGTCTGGGCATTTACGGGGCTTATTTTTTTAGGCTTATTTTATTACAACTTAATTATAACGTGGACTAGTTTTGAAGCAGACACTTCTTTCTTACGATTAATAAATCAAGATTAATCTCTTGATTAATAAACGAACTTACACTTAGGTTGACTACTGGTAGGTATTAATAAATGCCCGTTTTGGCGCTCATTTTGTCTCTTCAATCTCACCTCCCACATGAAGTTGGAGTCGTTACATTTAACATTTAGGGATATTCACATTTCACCCGTTTTTAAACCACATTTTCTTACGGTGTACAAAATACATATCACCGGTGCATGCGGAAGTATTCAGCACCAGGAAGGATTTTTTTTTAATTTTTTTTTAGATGGGAATTGCATTTATTATTTACCTTGCTTATTATGTGTAAGGTTTATAAATCATTAAGTGGATTTTCGTTTCTTCTAGCTAATTAAATATGTTTTTATTTGAGTCTGTGTTGGAAACAGGAGGGATAATCTAGTGTGGGCCAATCAGGAACTTCTCAGCATTTGCTCATTGCTGGGAGGAAACCACGTAAAACTCCTCAGGAGAAGGCGGACTGTTAATCTCTCCTCCCACATGAAGTTGGAGTCGTTACATTTATATTAGGAATATTCACATTTTACCCGTTTTCAAACCACATTTTCATACGGTGTACAAAACACATATCGCTAACTCCTTTCAAGAACGTCATAAATCAAAAAACTTTATTTTCAGGAGAACTTTTTAAAGTTTAAAAATATAATACAATGTATTAAAAATAAATATCAAGCAACTTATTGAACTTTTTACTGTGTAACAGATCTTTTAAGGTAAAACCTGAAGGTTTTTTCTCCATTTGAAAAATATTTAGTATATTTAAAAAATAATTAAACAATACATTTTCTTCAAAATGCAAAAACAACACTTTCTGCCTGTAGCGGGTAAATAATAAGTTAAAAATATGCCTCTTTTGCTGGGATATAGTACATTTTCTGGGCATTTCGAAAACATGCACAACTGAAAATTAACGATTTTTGATTTATGACGTTCTTGAAAGGAGTGAGCGATATCACCGGTGCACGCGGAAGTATTCAGCACCGTAAGGGAAGGGTTAATCTCACCTCCCACATGAAGTTGGAGTCGTGCATGTTGAGCAGCACGACGTAGGCGCGGAACTCGGCCTCGCGCGGGCAGGCGTGTGCGCGGGCTCGCGCGCGCAGGTCCCCATACATGTACTTGAGGCTCTGCAGGCACTTGGACAGGTTCTCTGTGTTGAGGCGCTGGTCGAACGAGGACGGCGGCTCCTCCACCAGCCGCGCGGCGCAGTGCGCGTGGAAGCGGGCGCACGCCTCTACCAGGGACACGGAACCTATGGAAAGTCAATCATTGTTGTTGTTTTTTTTTTTAAAGGTATTAGGAGTATGCATTAATTCGTGCGGTTAAAAGAGGGCGTTACTAGTATTATTTTTCATCGTGTTCATCCATGACTATATTCATTTGAAAGCTACTGTCATTGCGCGTCTTTTTCAGTATTCCCCACGGCCCGCATAACCGTTTTCACAAAACAAGCCCTATACGCGGCTCGCATAAACGTATATATTTTTACTTTGCTCCAAGTTTCGAACCTCAATTCAACTCGGAGGGAATTGTTTGTAGTGTGGAACTTTGGATAAAACAATATATGTCAATCCTTGGTCTTATGACATCTGTTGAAATATCTGACTAAACTTTTTAATAAATAAAATAACAGGTTCCTGATTTTTCATGAGGTCGATAATTTATCAACGCCTTATATGTGTTTGGCCCGCCTCCGTAGTGTAATGGTGGTCAGCACGCTCTGGACTAGTACCTGAAGCGGAGGGCTGAACACCTTTTCTTTATGTGTTAACGATCAAGATAACTCTGCATTTATATGATGTAGCGCCCTATGCACCATCAGGTGTGGATGAGAGTTTTGAAGAAGATTATAGGAAGGTATGAAAGAATTTAATAATGGCAAATCAAAAACTGAATATGACATTTTTCAAGAACAACCCTCAAATTTAGAGGGTTGTCTGCAGGTAGGAAAAAAAGGATGGGAAAGTAAGAAAAATATCCCAACATCTAAATCATTCTCAAATTCATTTTACAACTAGCGGGAATTAAACTTGACTTCAAACGTAAACACCTACCCAACCATGGCCATGGTCCCTATCAATATTAACATTTAATAAAAAAGACTCACCTTTGCAACACAGAGCTTGCTGTGTAATATCCTTTCTGATAGATCGAAGCCGATCCCATAAGAAATGGAACCAATCCTCCAGGGAACTCTGAAAATATACAAAACTGTAATAATTATTTCATTAATTAATTCGGCAGTCACTTTGCAGTAACATCTATCCATTTTTAATTTAAATTTCACTTGTAAATACTACTATTTCTTAAAATCTATTATGATATGTGTTTCAATCCAATTTAAAAAAATTGTTTTTAACATGGTGTTTGAAAATAATGAAGAATGCATCGAAATACATGTCACAATAGATTTTAATAAACAGTCGTAATTACGAAGAGAAATTTAAATTTTAAATGTAATAATTGTTGCTTTAGAAAACAGTCTAAAGCAGAAGTGTCAAACTCAAAAGGCACCAAGGGCCGCATAAAGTATTTTGGGTACGCCGGCGGGCCACATAAAAAAAACTCAAAAATCTTACTTTCATTTTTATCTAACTTAATATCAAAGACAGTCACATGAGGTACAGTAGATCCAACTTAATGATTTTGTGAAAGAATATCATATGTTCCCGTACAAAAAATGATTTCAATGAAGAATTAAAATAAATTAAATATATAACTGCAGGTATCCGCGGGCCGCAAAAAAATACTCGAGGGTCACATGCCGCCCGCGGGCCGCGAGTATGACATGCCTGGTCTAAAGGGCATTGCAATGAAAAAATATAATCCATGATAATATATGTGGAAATAATCTAATAAAACATGAGCTTCGCAGCCCAAAGAGAAGAATCAGTATGTTTCAAACCATACTATGATTTAAAGTTGACAGCCTAGATTTACCATAGGCTTTCTACATTTTCAATGAGTACAACTTAAGTTTTTGACTGCTGACAACTAACTAAATGACAAATCCCACTCAAACTTAGTGTCAATATAGAACACAGTTGTGCCAACTTAGTGGGAAAAAATTCTGTTTATTTTTACATAGTCCCGGTATTTATTTGACAGAATGTAAAGTAGAATCAGTTAGTATAAATAAAACTAGGAACCTCTTCTCCTGTGTCCATGATATGATGCAGCAGGTACAAAAGGGTAGTCTGGAGGACGGGTACGGGGCGCAGATCATGGCAGAGCGGTTCCTCCTGGTTAGCGGAGCTCCGACTGTACTGCTTTACAGCGCGTTGAGGGTCTAAACGCCCTGAGTTTTCAGCTGGATCCATTTCATACGAAGATACCTGAATTGAATATCAAAAATCTTATAGCATATGAATTGGAAGGATCAAAATAATACAGCATTATTTGATGATTTTTATTATCTATTCGAGGAGAATTTTGAATGAAGCATATACATATGTATGTAGTTTGGAACAGCTGACTATTACACTCGTCTCTATTCTATTTTGAAAAAAACCATTAGTAAAAAAGAAATACTGTACAGTAAGGTTACATTTTGAAATAACTAAAAAAAGAATGAATTTATCAGTAAGATATAAGATGAATTTATCAGTAAGATATCAATTAATTTTTACTTGCATTTTAAGCAGTTTTAAATTTTTAATTCACAATTTAGAATGAGTAAAAAGGTGACAACATCAATAGTGGACAATTTGGACAGGATGAATACATTTAAACCCTTCATCCATTGGATACATTTCCGCTACGTTTGAGGAACAATATTAAACAATTTCATGACGTTGGAAGAAAAATATCATGGATTTTTTGTTGATTGATTTTGCCAAGCAGAGAATAATAAAACCACGTTTTGAACTTTCGTAGCAGTGAAAGATCATGTAAGGCACACATTGAGGAACATTTTTTCCGGCCAGATTAACAAGGTGTAAAATAGGCATTTTTATTATAAAAGTTATGAGATATGTATAAAATTATTTCATAATAAAGTTATTTTGTAAGTTCAAAAAATATATTTGTTGGGCAACATTCAGAAACTGTTGTTTTGTATTGTGGCAATAAGACAAATATAGGGTCCGCCAAATAACTTTTTTTTTTTGAAAAAAGGGCGCAAAACATCGAGTGTAGCTTCAGCTGTGTGGCACGTAGCGCCGTCCTGTTGAAACCAAATGTTGCCAATATCCTCCTCTTCAATTTTTGTGAACAAAAATCCGTTCAAATTGTTGAGAACGACGGTGAATTGATGTTGATGGCGCTTCACGCACACTTTCTGCCACAACATCGATATTCTCGGGTGTACGCACTGTTTTTGGCTTTTCACGCTTTGGTTTATCGATGAGGATGCCAGTTTCTTTCACTTTTTTCACAAGATAACGAACATACGGAGCTGACGGTGCTTCTCTTCTTCCAAAAACCGTACGCAATTTTCGCACACATTCTGCAACATTACCATGATTTTCAAAGTAATGTCGCAATATTTCCCAGCGTTGTTCAAGCGTATACACATAACCATATTCGCTCAGCGGAAGGATAAAACTAATTATCTGTCAAATCAGACATGAGCTAAGTGTTACCATTCACGAAATAAGCACTAGTTGAAAAAAAAAACTTTAGATGGCGGACCCTTTACTTGATTCCACTTAGTACATGCTACATATTTTCGTAAGTTTGAATAGATTCACTTGTTACCTGTCTTTGAAACTCCCTGACAAGCCGTTCTCTCTCGGGACACATGTCCGGACAGCATCCCTGGATAGCATCTTTTCTTACGGACAAACCAGCCCGGATGATGCGGTCTCTTATTTCCAAGGCTTTGAGTTTGTCCTCCGTAGTATTCCACGCTCGGCTAACCAACAGCTTCAGTTCTTCTCTGTCTATCGTCTGGGTCAGTTGTGTTGCTGGCAGAGGTACACTGGAATGCCGACGAGATAAGCGATTTGGTTAATATAAAATACATATCAGATCAATCGATTGGGATGTTATGGATAAAAATTATATCCGGAAAGAATGTAGGGGTACATCTCAATCAGTGATTTTGAAAGGGGTGGATCATCCTTTTGGGGGCTCTGGTGGATTGCAAGAGGCAATAGGGAAGCGCTGAAGAAAACATGAGACAATCAGATATAGGGCGCCTGTCCACTAAACGGAATTACACGGAATGTTACCGTTCAGCAGGTCAGTTAGCATTTTAAAACAACAATTGGCTTTTGTCAATATTTTTTCGGATTGGTGCTCTTGATCGGTGCGTGAACACATTGCGCGTAAATTCGATCACGCTAAACTGTCGTAGTCGCTTACATTTTTCAAAACCGGACTGCCGGGCTGCAAAATTCCGGGTAGTGGACAAGCCCATAGCTGTGCAAAAAAAGGAATCTAGAGTTTCAAAGAGAGTACATACCAATATTTTTATTCAAAGTATTTTTTTTTATGTGCCTAGTTGCCTCTCAATTCTTGAGACTATAAATGGGCTGAGTTTATTGGGATCAAACAGGGTTATAGGAGGAAGGCTTTGGAATATTATGCAGTGAATGTTTGAATAAAAAAATACATATAAAAAAAATGGTTTTACCTTTGAACATTCTCAACAGGTATGACTTTTTTCTTGACAGCAATTTTTTTAACAGGTGGTCGTTTTGAGTACAAAACAGGTGATGGTTTTTCAACCTCCATTTCTAGAACAAACACAAACATATTGTATATACAATGAAGAGCTAACAATAGAAATATAACTAGCATTGATAAATATATCTATCTAAAATATCGATAAATATATCTGGTGCTGCAAAAATTAAAAACATTTTATGGAAAATTTCGGAATCAATGTACAATGGTTAAAATATTGATCTATGCTCGATTTTTACTTCTTCAGTGGCCTAAAATGAGTTAGGAGTAAAAAAAATGGTGGATTTAACATCCGAGGGATTGTCAACTATTTAACAATTTTACAACTTGATACCAACATTTTCTTAGATATCTGAGCATAGATGAGAAGGGAATGATTTGTTTCTTGTCATGAAAAATATGTATACAAATTTTGAAAAAAATCTAAATAATTTATATTATTAAACATTTATATGTTCAATCACGGGCAAAAAGGCGAAGGGTGAACCAGATAATGATGAGGATAGTTTTTTTGAAAATCTTCATATCCTTCTCTATCCTATCTCTATCCTCACCTCAGTGGTGTATATGGCACTGCATCAAATCAACAGGTTGTTACTTTGATTGCACATTACATCAAGGCAAGATATTCACTCCTGTGCTCCAGATTCTTGGATCTATGAGAGGAATATTGAAGGGATAGATTTGACATAACTAAAGGATTCAGGATGAACGAAATTATTGCTCTATGGGGAAGAAAATGGAGGAAGTATAATGGCAAGGGCACTTGGGGTTGCTCACTCGTACCCGTATAAGCTTGTATAAGACAAGCTATATTTAAGATGTACAAATCCTTTGAGATTTTTGAATGCCTAGACTTCCATATTCTCTTCTCGAAAACCTTCTATTGAGATATCTACAAGAAAGTAATAGCCCAAATTACATTACTTGACATTATCCTAAAAAACAAAAATTGCATACTTTGTTGTCTATGGAGGCGTGGAGGCATTTTTTGTACACCACCGGACATGGCCGCAAGTTCTGCCGCCACATCGGCATCAGGTAACCAATCAGGGTCGTCATTCACTTTAGGCCGCTTCCTGGCATCACCAACAAAATCACATGATCAGGTTGTATAGAATTTCACTATATGCATTATAACCATTTGCTTTTGAATGAGTCCAACTAATGCAGAAAATATGTTCCAATTTTAAATAAAATTGGAACACAATTTTGAAAATAAATTACAAGGCAAGATGGCAGCGCCAAGCTTGCTATCTTGTCTTGTATTATATTTTTGCATGTCAGTTCACACATATTTACAATAACCCCCTGTGCATATGACAAGCAACTATCGACTCCAGTGAATACATAATGGACGTTTTGTGTAGAAGGTTCCAGTAATTGTAAACGCGCAACTAAAACAAAGCTATATGTCTTATTTTGTGCATATTTGTTTGCAGTAATGATTGGACATGTTTTGTTTATTGCCTTTCACTTATTGTAAATTTACATTTTTAAAAAATCTGTTCTTAATTTAAAAGATGTTTAAACTATCATGTAAAATAGTTTAATAAAATATTTTTTCAAGCATTAATATATTTTTTTAAAGTACTTAATTATGCGATAATTAGGTACTTTTCCATACAAATTAGCACTCACATCCAATCATGGCAATAAATTATATTGTAAAAATACTTTCATATAGTTCAAGAACATACTAATTACTAAAATAATGAATCCACGTTGTTGTTTTGGTAAAAAATTATTTCTATTTAACAAATTTCAAACGGGTGTTTTTTTACGCGATTTAATAATTATGTACATATAGTTAAGACCTTAACAAAGTGATTGGTGCATAATATTCATATTAAATATGTAATTCCTTCTTTTTTAGAAAAGAAGGCCTCATTTCAAAGTCAGCTTTGAAATGAGGCTTGCATCAATTTCAAAGCTGATGAAAATTGCATCAATCGACCAAACGGATAGAAATACCTTTCCCGTCCATAGTGTGTTAATATAAGCACATAGAAATTGATAAAATTAGTTAATCTTCAAAACATTAGTAACCAAAATTAATACCTCTCTTTGCTCCACGTAACATCGAACATGAAGCCATCGTACGCGCCAGCATTGAGAATAGCCCTCTCTGCATTTTCTCTGTTTTTATATTCGACAATACAAGATTTCTTTGCTGGTCTCAAAAGGATTTTAATAACTGCACCAAACTTTTCAAAATGCTTGGCAGCGGCGGTTTCATCGTCAAATAGAGATTCCGGCACATTTGAACAGCTTAAAAGTAAAATAAAACCTCATAAATCGTTTTTGTTTATTTATATAGGTTATGTTTCATAAGAGCGAATGTCAGAAATTACCTTATTGGATATGTAATAGGAGGTTCGTCTTGAGAAAGTTCATCATCACACAACCCTTCGTCTTTGATATCATCCATAACAATTATTGCGCTAAAGAATCCAGATTAAACAAATAATGTTTGGACAATTCGGCGTGATGACTGATGACGGTTAAAACAGTTAAAAAATACAAAATAAAATGTCGATTAAAAATGGGCAATTCTTTAAAGTTTCGATTTGTAAGAAAAATATAAAATATTTGATGTCACAACATAAATAAAATAAATAATAATAAAACACTAGTTAAACTTTAAGCGCTTGTTTAAAAATATTGAAAATCGAAAATTATTTTAACAACTTTTTGACAGGACAAGTCCAGAGACAACTCTATTTACCATAGAAAAAATCTTTGGTTTAGTTTTGTTTAGGCACCTACTTTAGATCCTATTGGTTTTTCAAAATAATTTTCACCTTTAAATTCAGTAATGGCGTTAATATTTAGCCCCTTCGTAATCCTACCCTCATCCTCATCCAGTCCACAATAGTGATGGCAAGGGCACTCAGGGTTGCTCACTCGTACCCGTATGAGACCGTATAACTATATTCAAGATGTACGAATCCTTTAAGCTTTGCGAATTCATTGACTTCCATATTCTCATTCTTTACTTTTTATGAAAGAAGATGAAAGTTTGAGCATCCCAGGGCTTACGACCTGACGTTTGTGATCACTTTTTACACTTGTGTAACGTTCACCATTCTGCCCAATGTTGAACATTCATATTTCATTAATTCTGCCACCACACCAACTTTAGTTCTTATTGGTTTTTGAAAAGAATTTTCACCTCTTTTACACATTTTCAGTAATCCCGTTAATATTTCGCCCCCTCCCTTAATCCCAACCTCATCATCATCCAGTACAATAATTTATTTAGTAAATTATGCCCAGAAAATGTATTATATCCCAGCAAAAGAGGCATATTTTTAACATAATATTTATCGGCTACAGGACAGAAAGTGTTGTTTTTGCATTATGAAGAAAAAGTATTGTTTAATTATTTTTTTTTAATATACTAAATATTTTTCAAATGGGGCAAAAACCCTCAGGTTTTACCTTAAAAGATCTGTTGCACAGTAAAAAGTTCAGTAAGTAGCTTGATATTAATTTTTAATAAATTGTGTTATATTTTTAAACTTGTTTTTTGATTTATTACATTCTTGAAAGGAGTGAGCGATATGTGCTAAAAATAAATGACTGACTGACCAGAGCATTTCGTTGTAACGTAACATTTGCAGCGAGCATCCGACATCGGATGAATCACTCGGAACGAGCGGCGAGCAGCTCGGCTCGCTGTACTGACTATACGAATGCTCGCCTAGTAATGTGTTACGTTACGACAAAATGACTCCAGTCAGTCCCCATATTTAGATAACCGAAATTTCTAATGACATAAATGTACAGTATTTCAACATTATATTTCTTTCACTTTATTTTTCCATATATCACATAGGCAGCTAAGTTGATTGAAGATTTTTTTAATCTTAATTTTTGGGCGAAAAGTAATATTTTTTTTTTATTTATGCTGTTTTTGTTGATGTTGCAGACTAAAAATATTATGTGAGACCCCAAAATTGCATTGTGTCTGGTGTCTCTCAACTACAATATTACAAATGGATTATGGCACCAACCATGCAATCAGACATATAATATGGCGCCGTTAGTTCCAATATTTCTAATTTGTACATGTAAATTTACAACACTCAGCACCGATTAAAAGATTTAAGAAAAAAATTATAAATCAATTCTACCGCCATTGGATACGACAAAGGATCAGCAGCATTCATAATTTTTCTTAATGGGGAAATATAAGAAGCTATAAATGCGCATTACCCCTTTGCGTAGCACTTGCTTGCGTAACATCGCCATTGTGTAACACCTTGTTTATATTATGGTTTGCTTGGCTACACCACAAATTAACAAAAATCAAATAATAAAAAGTTACCAAAACTCTATTTGTCTCATACAACAGCGAACTGACAATCAAAGTGAAATGGGTTTTTGTTTAGGACATACTTTATTAGTTGTCTTTTTTGTTTAAAATTTTCAATTCATAGTAATATAAATAATGGATGTAGAAAATAAAACAAGTATTTCGATTTATAAACAACGTTTATTAATTACAACATAATATGATACAACTAAACATATGAAATAAAATATTCTTAAATAGATAAATGCTTTGACTACAATACACTGGTTTCTATGATAAAGTTACTATGGCCAAAGTGTAGCTTCCAACAAAAATTCATTAAAGGTACATAGTTATAATATAATCAGTAGAAGTGATAATGACAAGAGATTTCAGGTAAATTTACACTAGCAGTAAGAATCTATAAGACATAAGCTAACCTATGAGTATAAGTAGATATTATTACCTAGGGTCATAATCCTTAAACTGGCACAGCTCACAGAACTACTACTTATCCAGTTGTTTTCTAAAATTCATAAATTTTATAAGATGTGACCAAACTTTACAAATCTTGGATATTAAATTTTAGGTATAAAAATGAATGAATTAATAATTTTGATCAAAAAATTAAAAAAAATCAAATTAAACTTCATTTAGTTACGCAAGCATACACTACAGTTAACTGATTACTAATAGTCAACTATGCAATAACAAAGCACTCAATCGCCCCATGCATATTGATGTTTTGTATATCGGTTGATCTACCGCTATTTTTCGGTAGCTGAGCAAGTAAGCTAAACAGGTGACAGTGATTTTGCGTGAGTAAATGAAGGTTAACAAAAAAGTTAAAAAATTTAATTTTTAATTAGATACTTATAAAATACAACGCACATGCAATTTATATTTATGCTTAAACATTTACAGACATATGTTTAAAATAAATGCAAACATAAAATATTACATAAGCGCGATAACTAAGTCAAAAATGAATGAATTGGAAAGTCACAGTGGTTATTATTATGTGGTAACTGTAGTACGGCCATTATTTGCACTAAAATGGACTTCATAGAAAGCTACGCATATTTTCATATGAAATTTGTTCTGAAAAGAAACTTTATAATTTTTCTAAAGATCATGGGTCAATTCGAATTAACAGAAAAATATAAATATAATTACTTTAACCTTAAAATTAAATAAGCATTTCTATACATATTTTTATATTTTTAGGAAACATAAAATCAACCTACAAAACGTATAATATAGAACAACGGAAAGTTTCACAAAGACTTACATGAGAATATAATTTACATCATTTACACTTTTAATATAATATAAAACATCGAACATAAGTGATAATATTTTGCAAGCCATTTACATTGAGAAGTGATCATGTCCATGACTGGACTTCATCAGTTACTCTGAATAAGCATTTAATCAGATATTCTATATAAATATTCATTACATAAGCACCATAACATACATATAAACATTGCAATTTTATTTCTATACAAGAGTATGTTGACTAAGTATGGAAAAAAATAATTTTGCGGTTGTTCTATAATATATAAAACAATATATTCTATTAGATACGACTGAGTGTACATATATGTATTGAAGTTATCAAGAACGGATACACTTTTTCTTTTTAAATTGAAACATTATGAAGTTTTGCGATTTTAATTTTGGCACTAGCAAAATTGGGAAAGACTCGAAACATTCTAACAACCTTTAGGAAGACAGAATAAACAAACAAATTAACTTTGGTAGAATAAACTGTAAAAATGTCACAAATTAACGTCTTTTGAAGGAATTCTTCTTTTTATGATTTGACTATGTCAAAGTTGTTGAAAAACCAAGCAAGCCGCTCTACGTTAAACAATTTGTATTGGCATGTCTGGTACACACATTTATGTATATATGTATTCATAAATGTAAATATTTTATTATATACAACACATTGAGACAGCCATATAATACAACAAAGAATTTATAATTTGAAAATACATCATGTCATGAGTAAATTAACGCTATATGACTAAACTAAAATTTTTGTATTTTTTTTTCCATAAAGCTAAATACATACTGTAGTCATGCAACACTTGAATATAAATATTTTAAAATACATTTCACCTAAAACAAATAAGAATGTTTAATATCGTTCTAGATAATGTAATGTAGAATATTTGTATGTTATTTACAACATCAAAACGTCATATGTAAATTTAAATACTTACGAAAATACACATACATAACCATAACTATGTATTTCTCTTCAATAATAAATTAGATTTCATATTTCCTCATAGTGGCTTAAATAAACATTTAGCAAAATATGGTGTTACAAACGTAATATAATTAGTACCCTTTTTACAGGCTTTCTACAGATCAAAACACAGCTGTACTCTTTTATCTAGCACCAAAATAAATATGTGGTATATCTTTTTTAAAACCGAATTCCATGTAAGAAATCATCAGATTATAATTTCACATAATCCTCAGGTATTACGGAAGTATTGCAGAATTAAATGTTAAACCTTAGTTTCCTTACATGTGATTTAAAGCCAGTCTAAAGAAAACAGCTGCATTTACAGGCCTCTATATTTTTAAATATGCATATAAATATACAAAATGTACAAAATAAAATATGAATAGTAAATTACACATTTTTATATTTATAATTTAGTTTCCCAGACAACGACGTGTGCATCCATCTTGTTGGGATCCTTGGCAGTGGCCGGAATTGATCCTCTCTGTTTATCTAAAGAGCAAGAAGACTGCCTCCAATTAACATACCCTCTTCCCCCCATTAGGGTTATCACAGTCTTCTTGGTGCTGTCATTTAATGCATTACCTTTTCCGTTGATATTCTTTTTGTTCTTGTTGTTCCCCTTTTCAGTAACTTCTTGAGCTACTGAATTACTCCTAGATACGGACCGACTGTTAGGTGTTATATTTAAAGAATTCCCATTGTTAAAGCTGGAATTGAGCGAGGAGGTAATGTTTCCTACGTTGACTGTAATGTTCACTACGTCAGACGTTCCATTGCTCAACTGAATTGTTCGGCTGGCATTGCTGTTATTACGAGATATGCTTCTGCCGATGCCGCCACGGAGAGCCATACTCTCTTCGCTTCCAGATGAAGTATAGAGACTGGAAGAGCGAGAATCCACGGACCAGTTGGAAAGGTCTAACGAGCGAGGTCTGGACACTTTCATTCGCAGCTTGCGATCGAGTGTGCTTACTTTGGCTGGGATAGTGGCTAGTTCAGGGTCACTGCGACGCAACGCTTCGTATGTGGGTTCAACCATTGTACCGGGTTCTCCCTCACAATCCTTGACATACATTAGTTCCCCGTACAATCCGTATACATCACAAGCGTCTCCGGAACCTTGAGATGATGATGTAGAGCAAAACAATGCCCCTCCTGCTCCCGCACCGAGACCTCTCGGAAGAGTCTTGGAAAGACGAGACATTTCATTATCTTTAGAACGTCGGCGCCTGAGAACAACCGGACTACTGGTCAGCTGATGTTTCAGTTTGGCAGAGATGGTTTGCATCGAATTATCCGAAAGCTGTTTCTCCAGTTTCTGCCTGTCAGTTTCCTTTTTGTCTACTACATCAACCGATTTTTCTTCGCTCAAACTTTTTTCTTGCATCGGTTCAACTTCCTTGATATCAGCCTCCTTTGGCATCACAGCGGGAATCTCTTTATTGGGTTGGGTATTGTAATACGGGTTGACATTGTAAGTCTTGGGTTGCAGAGATATAAGGAAAGTGATGGGTCCGAAATGAGAATGGTATGAAATGTTGACACGGCCGCTTATTATGGGAACTCCTTCTAATCTCGGGAGAGGAATAGTCAAACTGATTCCTGCGCTGGTTCCGACCCACAGTAATCCCCGGCAAGCCAGGAGGGCCGACACGGTGACGGAGTTACGACCTCCGGTCACGGAGCAATCTCTTCCGCTGGAATTACCATTGCCCATCACTCTCAGGACATTAGATGCCAGATTGATATCTTGGAGATGTTTAAAGGTTTCAGTGTGATACAAGCAAATTGTGCTAGAATTTTTTAGGGAAATCCAAAGCCCGACTCCAGAGTGAGCCATGAGATTAACGTTACCAACATGTTCATGTTGGACACTGAAACTCTTCTGGATGTCTCCTGTCAGCCCGTTTACAACCCACACTTTCTTGCCGCAAGCTGCATACACACTCATGTTGATAGGGAGTAAGTAGGACACCGGATCAGTTCCCAGATTGATAGTAACAGGGTCTTTGAGTGACCAAGCGCCGGACATATCTCGGTGGAAAATTAGAATATTTCCATTTCCGAGAGCTACAAACACACAATCGCAGTGATACTTGATTTGTGTTATTACTCCGGGGACAGTTGTCTGTGAGATCAAGTCCTGCTTCTCCGGTTCCATAGCTGCATACAGGAATATCTTACGGGTATCAGTTCCCAGCCACACGGAATCACTGGTTGCGATATTCTCTTCAGATACTCCTTTCACAAACTCCATCGCTGTCACCTAAAAAAAAAATATGGAAATTAATTAAATATACAGAGAGTAAATAAAGTAACTGAGTATTTTTATAAAACAAAAAATAATATGACAATGACTAAAGTCTATTGTCTATTTTCCTACTGATAAAAAAAAGAAATAAGAAACAGGTCCTACCCCCTATTTATCTTTCAACGTCCCAAGGACCCAACTCTAATATTTAGACTAGGCTTGACAAACAGCAGTTACTTTGGGGTAATCTTTATTTCAAGTTTTACTTGGTAAATACCACTATTTCTTCAAATCTATTGTGACACGTTTTTATATGCATCTGGTTTTTGAATATGATGCAGAATGCATCAAAACACACATTACATTTTAAGAAATATTGATATTTACCAAGGAAAACTTAAATTAAAAATAGATAGATCACCACAAAGTGACTACCGAATCAATTAATGAAAAAAAAACTAATAGGCTTGGTTTATAATACACAGTTCCACTCCCCACCCAAGTATCCACCATTCTTTCTGAACCTAATTCTAGAATTTTAGTCATAATTTCTAAAATGATAAAGCTTAACACATTTCAACTATGAATTTTTTATTGACTGTTATCATTATTATTTTTTAAATAAAAACATCTGACTTTACACTGGCAGAAATATCCTCTTACTGGGTGACTTAAATAAAAAATAAACATATGTTAATTTAAAAAAAAACTATCACACATAGTTTTTTCCTTTGTGTAAGTGTGTTCACATAAAAGCTTCTTTACAATTTTACAAGCGCTCTCTTTGAATTAGTTCTCAAATGAGTGGAAACTTTATTTCCATACCTGTGTCTCAACGAGATCGAAGGCCCCCACGTCGCGGAGCTGCGCGGCGTGCTGGTTGTGCTGCGCCAGCACGGCGATGTGGCTGCTCGCCCCGTCCGTGGTGCACACCCACAGGTACCCCCGGGGGCCCTTCCTGCGACGGGAACGCGCCGCCGCGCCCCCCGCCCCCACCACGCTGCACGCCGGAGGGCTCACACTGTAGTAACATCCACAGCGCACCTGGAACAACACCAGTCATGTATTTAGACCATTATTAAAACAGACAAAGTTGACAACCCTAACCGGGTCATCTGGATTGATGATGTACTATAATGAAATGTAAGATATTGACATAAAGTTCTAATGATAACCATGCTAACATACATTATTATAATGATAATTGTTGTGATGTGGGGTGGTGGGAGATAGGGTGTAAAAACTCGATAGTACTTTGACAAATGATTTATTACTGATAAGTAGTAACTAGGTGTTTTGAGCCACATGTGGCTCAAAGAATCGCGGAACAAAAGTGGAACTGAGCAGGTCAAGTGGCACATATGTTTGAGGATAGATGGACGAAAAAAGGTGCTTGAGTGTAGGCGCAGAAGTGTGTGTAGGCGCCAGACAAGATAGTCCAATGACATTTAAAAAGTGGCAGGCCTGCGCTGGAAGAGAATCGCGTCCAACAGAGAACTGTGGAAGTCCAAGAGGGAGGTCTTTGTTCAATACTGGACACAAGTAGAAGGCTGAAGATCTGAGCGAGTGACTGTTTTATAGGAGACAGATCTAGAATGACGGTTGCCAGACTTTGCGGGTATGCCCACTATTGCGGCTATGTTGCTGTGTCACCAACATACTCACATTCCATACAATAATAAATAAGGACTTACTTCAGTTTGATGCTGTGACTTGTAGACAGGTTGAGCCTTTACGAATAGCGGCATTTTGGTGGAGGGTCTCTGTTCTTGCTCCAGGACTTCCCAGGCCGGGGAGTTGTTGGAATCCAGGGCCAGCTGCGCCAGCCGGAGCTCCGTCACCCAGTCCTTCTTCACACTCGGACTCTCCGTCTGGAATGTGTATGTCTCCTCCTTGCCCGATTTGTTCCGGGCCACGATCTGCAGGCAGCACGAATCTACCCACGCCATCTCCTCATCTTTCCTCTGTGAAAATACAAAAATAAACATTTAGGTTTCAAAATATACTTAAAACATATCGCTGGGTGATAACAGTGCAGGATATATGTGCTGTATTGTATTACATACATTCACTTATGCCGAAAAATGCAGAAAATAGTATAATAATATGATTTGCGCCAAGGTGGATAAGTACAGGTCAACATGACCTCACAGGACTTTATTTAAATAACATTTTCTCAAGATTATTCAATTCTAATTAGTCTTGAATTGAATTATTTTTATACTTATTCTAGCTAACAATCAGTACAATGTTATCCTCCTGACATTACTGCAAGCCGAATAGATCTATTGTGACATTGTAAATCTTGTCTTCTCGCCTTAATGAACTGAGTGTTAACACATTATAGATGGGTACTTTTTACGCCTGCGGACCGCTGGCGATTGGATTTGATAATTATGTGCATTTAGTAAAGGCCTCCACAAAGAGATTTGTATATTCATATAAAACATTACATAATTTCTTCTTGGGTGCTTTGAAATGAGGCCAGTGCAGAAGGTAAAAATACCCTTCCCACCCTTAAGCATCAATCGACCGAATGGGTAGTAATACCTTTACCTATTTATTGATTTGGCGTTTAATTTGTAGAACTCCATTTTAATTTATGTATTAATTTTAAATCAAACACAGAGTTTTTGAGTCTACTAAGTTGTATTTTATTAACAAAAACACATAAAAATTATATTGTGACAATTGTTTCGCCTTGTTAGGGCATTCGTTTGATAATGCCCTAACAAGGCGAAACAATTGTCACAATATAATTTTTTTGTGTTTTTGTTAATAAAATACAACTTAGTAGACTCAAAAAATCTGTGTTTGATTTAAAATTAATACATAAATACCTTTACCGTCCGAAATGTGTTAAGTGGGGTAAGTGCTCTCACTTCTTCAGGCCAAACTATGTGTCTCCTGTGAAAGCGGCTCCTTTTGTAATAAATTATCACCAACATACACATACAATGTGAATAGGCATCTAATCTTTAATGACATTTTACTTGAAATAACAAAATCCATACAATCGTTATGATTTGTTTCCAAAATTTCGGAGCTTTTTTTATAAATTTAAATTTGAGTTTTTTCACAACAGTTCTGTAACACCGTTTAAATGTAATATTTTTGTAGTATTTTAAAACATTAAAATGAGTAAAAATGCTCAGAAATTTCTTCATACAATTTCAATACAAGTTCTTAACAGTATTCTTCGAAATTTGTGGATGATTCTGATGTATAAATTGTATTAATATGCAACTCACCTGAATGCTCTTTTGAATTTGTTGCAATATTCTTTTGGTGACGTCTTGACCAATCTCATTGTACTGCGCGCGTAGTGTTCCGGCCAGGTCGGCTATACGGGACACCACCTCGTAGTCATGCATCAGGGCGGACATCTCCCCGCACAGGGAGTCCGCCCCCACTACTCCGCCGCCCCCCTCACCAGATCCTGTGGACTTCAGGCTTCCACCTCGGTGAAGACCTAGGTATAAATGTAATAAAGTATTAAACATCAGTGGTTTTCAACCTTATTTCGTCTATCGATTGACTGTCAGCGTTTTTTTTGTTGCTTTACCACATCTTAAAAACCACAATGACATTCATTACTTTAATTCTAAACGTAATTTTTTTAGCAGTGGAAGAAATTAAAACGCAACTTTATAATATTAAGAGTATCTTTCATTCAAATTAAAACAAACCAAATCAAATTTAATTTAAAACTGACCTGATGTGTAAGATAAATCAGATGATTTTTTTAGCAAGTTTTTCAGCTCAAAAACAGCGGCAATTCAGCAATAGCAAACCAAACCAAACAAAACCAACCATTCAGCCAAACTACTTCATTTTTTTCTGATCCAATTTTGAAACATTGTACAAGATTAACTAGAATTTTCACTTGTGACATCTATTGGTGAGACGAAGAAGCTTTTTTATTGAGCAGAAACTTTTATATTTGTATGTGAGATCCGAATACTTGATTACAATATTTATTGACAACATTGTAAATACCCAGACTTCCTTATTCTTCTTCATTTATGTTAAGATGTCAAAAAATAATTTGTAAAATAATTTCTATAATTGGAGATAATTCCGATTTGTGAACAAGTATTTGGACACACTCAAGATGTTGTTAGTTAATTTGTTAGGTAAGTACTAATTTATGAAAGCCATAGATAAAGTAATTCATAGTGTCACTGTTTTACTAATCAGAAGTGTCAACTCACCCGCTGTAAGTATCCTACTCAGAGTAGGTGAAGCGCTGCTGTCCACAATCTCTAGGTCTGCGACGGGATGCATCCACTTGAGGCTAAGCCTCTCGCTGGCTCCGAACTCCTCGGACTGCCGAGGAGCCACGGATACACACACCACCAGGTCGTTCAGCAGCAGCAAGCGACGCGACTTGCTCTTGGTAATCATACCAGCTTGATTGAATTCCTGGATAAATTTGTGTCATTTAAGAATAAAAATAATAATTTGGTATTTAAACTCATGACCATGATAGGGATTAATTAATTTCATAGTTAGAATATCAAAGTATTTGGCTCAACGGAAAAAGCATTTGATCGTATATCAGAAGGAGCCAACTACAAATTCTAAAATAGGTAGAAAGATTTTTTTTTTTTTTGAGTTAAAATATTTTTTGGTGAAATTTTCGATGTGCATTTTTTTTTAAATATCAGGAACATTACAACAGATTGTTGAAAGGCAGTATTTTAATCACAAGTAACTGCAAACCTAATTCCGATCTATACAATGTTTTTTAGCGTTTCATGCTGTATCAAAAATAAACAAATAGAACGCTTATAAGCGTTTTCCGCTCTCTACCAACAGTATGTAAAAGACGCATTTAAGCATTTCCCGCAAACATTGTGCTAATATTCTCCTTGAAAAAATCCAGAACTAAAACATTATTTGGCACATTTCACATAGAACAGAATAGAATAGAAATCTTCTGTAATTTAAATGCAATTATGACAGAAATCTTTCTTTATTAAAATATATTTGTAAGACGAAAAAATAACTATTTTGTTTTGAATATTGAAAGCATTAACTTTGTGGATCATATTGACATATTATTTTGAGAAATAAAAAAATAAGTCATAAGTTAAACCCTGAAGAGGGCAACAGGTTGTTGCCAAAACTAGTAGGTTAGTAAAAATGTGAGTGGATCAAAAAAAAGTGTATTTATTTGTTTATTTCTACCAAATCTTGAATTCGTCAGTATAAGCTCCAGTCTTTATAAGAGGATATCATCAAATTATTAACTGAGGAACAATAGCAAAGAGAATGCAGTGGTTTACTTACAAGTTGGGTGACGTTGTCTTCGCGAAGAAGATGCCGATTGCCATCAGTGAGTGGTTTTGCCGATGAAAACTTTCCACTGATGTGTCGGAGCATCTCCCGGAAGGCTTGCGTCTGTTCCGCCTCTCGCTTCCTCTCGTTGAGCATCTCCGCCAGACTCTCCAGCTGCGTCAGGGCCAGCTGCAGAGACATGCGGTCGTGGTGACCTTGGGGAGTGTGCTTGAGTAGGTCCTGAAAGAGTACAATACAATAAAAAATTAACTTTATCTTAAATCAAAAATGAAAAGTGTATTCCTAACTAAATAACAAACACGCCGCTCTCCGGAGGGGTAGGCAGACGCAGAGAGACAGCAGAGAGACGAAAATGCCACACCACTCTATTTTTGCAAA
Organism: Brachycentrus maculatus; assembly: GCF_059751285.1. Classification (NCBI taxonomy): domain Eukaryota; kingdom Metazoa; phylum Arthropoda; class Insecta; order Trichoptera; family Brachycentridae; genus Brachycentrus; species Brachycentrus maculatus. The sequence continues at coordinate 1,030,213 of NW_028280995.1, read as the reverse complement.
CATTCTTCGCCTTTTCTGAATTCTTGCATCTCCTCATACATACCTGCCGATTATTTCAACTCCTGACATGGCCGCTTTCAAGTATTAAACATACCTGAGCATGCCAAGTTTTTCTCTGTCTTCCTCTGCACTTTTTTCCAACTGCATTCGCTTCATATATTTGTTTTATTGTTCTTTCCTCACTCATTTGTACTACATGTCCAAAACATTGCAACACGCCTTTCTTAATTTTGTCGATAATGCTCATCTCAGCTTTGCATTCTTTCCTTATTTCACCATTGGAACATCTATTGTACATTGTTTTGCCGTACATTCGGCTGAGGGATCGCATTTCAACCACATTCAGTGTAATTTCATATTTCTTTTGCCAACTCCATACTTCACTTCCATACATTAGGGTGGAAGGTGTAGACCTCTTGTTTGAATTATAGTTGAAAGAGAATTAATTTTATAAATTATTATTGAAGCACTAACTTTGTGATTTTCCAATTTAAAATTAAAATATAACTTTGTTTTAAAATCACTATAAATCTTTTATCATAACTTAATTATAATGTCTATCAGTTTCGAAGTTAATCGCTTCTTTTTCAAGACTTATTAATACTAAAACACTCTCTACTTATCTTCAATGTTGTTAAGTAGATAGTGTTTTAGTGTTAATCAGTCTTGCAAAAGAAGCGGTTAGCTTCGAAATCGGTAGACATTATAATTAAGTTAAAAGAAAACATTTATAGTGATTTGAAAACTAAGTTATATTTCAATCATAAAATAAATATTGTTGAAAGGTACAAACCTGAAGGAACAGAATGAACTGTGGAAACCTCTGGACCGGTTTCACCATCAGGCCAAAGAAAGAGAGCCGATCATGTGCGCTGATCTGCTTCACCTTGAGGAAGTCGGCAAGAGCCGACTTGCGCTTGGCCTCCATCTTGGCGAGGTCCATGGCCACCGAGAAGTTGTTTATAAAACCAGAGTATATGTCCAGGACAATGGCTTTGGAAAACGAAGCCACGAAGACATCACCTGGAATTAAAATGATTTGTTTTATTAATTGATTCACTTTGTGGTAATATCTACTGTTTTTAAATATAAACATTTGCTTGCAGTGTTGCCATATCGCTCACTCCTTTCAAGAACGTCATAAATCAAAAATCGTCAATTTTCAGTTGCGCATGTTTTCAGAATGCCCAAAAAATGTACTATATCCCAGCAAAAGCGACATATTTTTAACTCAATATTTACCGGCTTCAGGGCAGAAAGTCTTGTTTTTGCATTTTGAAGAAAAGGTATTGTTTAATTATTTTTTTAAATATACTATATATTTTTCAAATGGAGAAAAAACCTTCAAGTTTTACCTTAAAAGATATGTTGCACAGTTTAAAGTTTAATAAGTGGCTTGATATTTATTTTTAATACATTGTTTTATATTTTTAAACTTTAAAAACATTCTCCTGAAAAATCAAGTTTTTTTATTTATGACGTTCTTGAAAGGAGTGAGCGATATGCCAAACCAAAAATTTGATTCAAACAGTTTAGAAATCTGTATAGAATCAATAACCCAAAATCTGTATAGGTGTCTATTTGCCATTGCTTTGAAATTTTTATACAAATAGCACGATATGTTAAACAGATGCATATTCTTCACCCTTTTCACTTGTTTCTAGACAAGTCTTCAAATAATTATCTTCCAGCCAGCACTGATTAAAATGTTGCGTATTACGCGACAAGGAAAAAAAATTAACACTCGGTAGCATGAACAAAAAAGACATGTTTTGGGGAATCCTGCAGTACGCTGTGTAAATTGCGCAATGTTCCATGACAAGATAAAAAAATACCCTACCCAATAATAAATAACACACACCAATATAAAACAAATTCTCACCTACTTATTATCAAATGTTAATCATGCACGAATCTATACATATTTTCATTCTTCTGTTTAATCATGTACTACGTCCAATTCCAAAAATCTGTATAAAACTAAAAGTACTACCTAAGAGTAAAATCTGTCATCTGTAACGGCAGCCTACAATCTGTATCAATACAGATAAATCTGTATATATGGCAACACTGTTTGCTTGGAAAATATAACAAATTATTAAACTTTATTGTGACACGCATTTCGTTCGTACTTAACATATACGGTGTTTGATAATGATGTAGAGTTGGAACACGGGTCTCTATATATTTTAATGATTATTGGTATATCAGAAGTAATTATAAACAAAAAATATTTGAATTAAATGAACCAGAAAACAATATTACTCTTTATTGGACAATCCAAAATATGTAATTATGTGAAAGCTCATTTCTGTACAGATAAAACAAAATCTACTATAATCATAATTAATAATTAATGTATGATTAAAACCTAACCTAAGAAATATTTTTATCATCACAAGTTGATCAAATATTGAACATTAACTACTTTACTATTAAACAATCGCAAGGGAAAGAAATGTCTTCCATTGTAATGTTACCATCATATGATCTAAAATTCTAATTTGAACTAACTGAAGAAAAAAATTCAGTCTGATGATAATGCAAAAGTGATAAAACTGGTAACTGATTAACAAAAACATTGTGAATAAAATTAGTAATAATAATAATAATAATAAAATTGGATAACTTATATAGCGCCATTTTCGTAAAAAAATACCTCAAGGGCGCTTCACGGTGAATGAATTGGGGAAAATATTATGGTGGAAATGATTTAGCAAACAAATGTGTTTTTAGTCTTTTTCTAAAGATCATCTCACTCTCACTATTTCTAACCATTGGTGGAAGAGCATTCCACGCCGTCGGTCCTGCAACAGCAAAGGCACGCTCGCCAAATTTAGTGCGTTGGTTGCGAGCTGGTAAGATAACTTTGCCCATTGCAGATGTTGTAGCCGATCGAAGCGTGAGACGTCTATCAACCAATTCATCTGGAATACACAGCTCCTTAAGATACTCTGGAGCCATATTGTGTATTGATTTATACATGAGTAGGCAGAGTTTATACTCAACCCTTTCGGGAAAGCGTAACCAGTGGAATTTGTGAAGTAGTGGGGTGATGTGACTGAATTTAGAAATTCCAAAAATTAGTCTCGCTGCTGCGTTTAACACTGATTGCAGTCGAGTCATTTTATTGTTTGGTAGACCCGTGTATATAGTAATCTATGATTAAATTTCCATTAAAATAAATAAACATATACATTAAAAAATATTCACATTTTCAAATGATACAAAAGAATGGCCTCGAAGTAGGTAATAAAAAAATAAATGAAGTTTTAAAAGTTATTCATGTATTAGAATAATTATATTGCATAGGTAATTGAGTGCATAATTACAGACTAACTAACTAGTTACAATCCCACTTGCTACAAACATTAATCCATTAGAGTAATTGCCACGAGCCAAGGTAATTGATTTAAAATGCAATTATTATTGCTAGCTGAAGACTGCGATGATGTTAGTTAATACAGTATCTTGTGATTAAGATTTATGAAATAAACTGGTTCCAAAGGCAAGAGAATCATAATTGAGTTTGAAGAACTAATCTGGTGTGCATTTTCATTTTCTTAAATATTAAATTTAAAACGATCCAGATACATATTTGTTTAATATGCTATACATATCATAACATAACCTCTATCACACATTACAACAGAAATGCACTAATGCCCCTTTTTTTAAATGATTTCAGAGTACAGTAAAACCTCCTTATAATGGACTAATTTTGGGGGATCTGTTAGTTTGTTATAAAAAATGGGTTTAAAAAAAAAACAAAAAACATTTTTCGAAAATATGAATACTGTATTTAAACAAAACACTAACAAAATTCTATTTACTGTCTTCGCACACTCGTTGAGAAGCTTTTTTATATCAACACGCTTGCTTTTGGTCATCCTATTTTTAAAAAAAATGAATCATGTTTTGTATACGCTTTTAAATTTTGCTGTTTTTTTATAATCAACACTCTACAATTACAAAAACGCGTATAATATAGTTTAATATATATGGACGTATGACACGATTAACATGGCCGATAAAAATTGTTTACATGCGACGATACGTAAATTTAAACATGTTTTTTTATAAAGAGGATGCTATTAACTTTTTACATTTGACAGCATTTTTTGTCTCTTATATCTGAAGTTTGTTAAATAGAGGTCCGTTATATTGAGGTTTTTCTCTAACATTTATTAAACAATGCGTAACAGTAATTTCTATTTAAACTATAAGATAAATAAATAAATAAAATACCTAGTTTTTCATCTCTGTCCCAAGCTCTGACACAATCAGCGAGGGCGATCCGGAATAAAGTATGGCACTGGAGAATATCGGGAAGGCGGTGAAACAGTGTAGAAATCTTGGATGAACTCAAGATGGCTGGACTGCTTTCTTCCAATGGCTTTTTGTAGTCCTGTCACAAAAAGAAAAATAAATATTATATAGCCAGATAGTCACGAAGGTAAAGAAAATTAAAAGCAAAAAAATTAAGTAAATGTTGTAGAATATAATAATGTAAATTGAGGGAGTTGTGGTTTTTCCTTATATGTGTGCTAAAATTGCTGAAGACTTTTTTACAAAAATTATCCTTTTATTAGTTATATATAAAATCAACAATATTATTTTCAAATATTGACCAACTTTAGTATTTCTTTCTGGTATCATAGTGGAAAATATACTAATATTCTCAAATAAAACAGAATTTTTTAATAAAAATACTCATATATATTTGAAAATAAATGCAATTTGAGAAAAAAATATTTAAATTATCATTCTCAAGAAATTGTTAGGGTTGTATAAAATTGGTGTTTTCACTATCGGTGTGCCATTCTACAATTGGTAAACATTTTAATTTCATCGTTACTATCACTACTTTGAGTGTAACAAAAAAAATTCGAGATGTTTGACAATCCCTTTCCACATCACTATTGGTCGAATACGACATTTACGGGTGACAACAATAGGTTTTGACAAAAAATATATATTGGTATTTCTATTTTTCACTAAAAACTAGTATAATTTGTTTTTTTTTTGCTGTGAATATGAGTATTATTGAAACGCGTACACTGCAACACAAGCTCCCAGCGTACAGTGGTCATAGTCGGTATATCAACGGGCCGTTCTTTTATCAAAGTATACCACAGTCTATATATTGATTCTCATCACTTTAACGGTTAATAAATATAGTGTAAAAGAATTCTTTCTCTTCTCTGTCTTAGTCCTCATTACTGAGGGTTGTGACCCTTGTCAAAGCAGTACCAGAATAGAGCCATTGTATTAACGCGGGTGTTCTTACATTGACCAGGCGCTGCAGAGTGGCCACGTATGAGTTCTCGCTATGCACGATGGCGGCCACGATGTGCCGCCTCTTGAGCTGCTGCGGAGACAGGCCCGGTGGGGGTGCGGGCAGCGCGGGCGGGGCCTGGCGGCGCTCCCAGCGTCCCAGGGCCGTGAGCCCCGCAAGGCCCACCAGCCCAGGGCCGCACACTGTGTCCTCGTCCACCTGGACAAAACATTTTATAATATGATATAAAGTGATCATGGGACCTTCATAAAATATATCGCTCTTTTCTTTCAAGAACGTCATAAATCAAAAATCGTCAATTTTGAGTTATGCATGTTTTCAGAATCCCTAGAAAATGTACTATACCCCAGAAAAAGAATCATATTTTTAACTTAATATTTACCCGCTACAGGGCAGAAAATGTTGTTTTTTCATTTTGAAGAAAAGGTATTGTTTAATTACTTTTTTAAATAAACTAAATATTTTTCAAATGGAGAAAAAACCTTCAGGTTTTACCTAAAAATATCTGTTGCTGAGAAAAAAGTTCAATAAGTGACTTGATATTTATTTTTAATACATTGTGTTATATTTTTAAACTTTAAAAACGTTCTCCTGAAAAATCAAGTTTTTTGATTTATGACGTTCTCGAAAGGAGTGAGCGATATATTAAATTTTTATTGAATATAAGTAGTATGTGTTATAAAATAAACACTATAATAAAATAACTCGGTAAGAATCTTACATACATTTCATGATGTCTATGCTAAATAAAAAACTTCAACCCAACTACAGATGGTAAAGAGAACTTACACGTGAAAGAAGGTGTATTCCATTATTATATTATTAAAGAATATATGTATACAACTTTGACAAATTAAAAAAAATATATGGGTCTGCCAAATAAAAAGCTTACTCAAATCAACTATAGATGCTGCTGAGAATTCACACATGAAAGGACGTGTGAATTCTATGATATATCGCTCACTTCTTTCAAGAACGTCATGATGATTTTTTATATATAGGACGTTCTTGAAAGGAGTGAGCGATATATACAACTTCGGGAATTTGAATAATGTGGTTGGCAATCATGTGTAGAATGGTAAATTTTGCACGTATATAAAATGTTTACATAAACCTAATAAACAACAAATAAAAATAATATTATTTTTTGACATCTCATCAAAGATGAAGAAGAATATGGAAGTCTGGGCATTTACGGGGCTGACGACCGTCATAGGCTGGTTTAAGTGATCACTTTACACACGTGTAACATTCACCAATTCTACCCGTTATTGACAACCACACTACACAAATTCTTAAATTCTTGATGAGATCTTTGAAGAGATGTCAAAAAAAAAATTATGAAAATAACTCCTGTAATTGGAGATAATCCAGATTTTGTGAACAAGTATTTGGGCACACTCAAAATGTTGCAAATAAAAATAAAATAATATAAAATAAACCAGCATATGCCGGCCATGTAAAAATCCAGACTTCCATATTCTTCTTCATGTATAATATGGTATATTGATAACGTAATTACCTCGGGAAGTTGCGGCATCTTGGCCGGCGAGGGCTCGGCCGCCACGTCGTACTGGTGGCCGGAGCCGCGCCGCACGCTGAACCAGCGGCTGAGCCGGCCGCCGGGGCTCAGGTCGCCGGGCAGCGAGGCGCAGTCGGGCGCCGCCGGAGCCGCGGGCCCCAGCCCGGCCGCCGAGCCGCCGCCGGAGCGCCAGCGGTCGCACAGCGTGCGCGCCTTGTTCAGCGTGTTGCGCAGGTTGCCGTTGGACCTGCAAACACGATACAATCATTTCATTAGTAAAATACGACATGAAGCTCACTCCTTTCAAGAACGTCATAAATAAAAAAACATGATTTTTCAGGAGAACGTTTTTAAAGTTAGGTTAAGTTAAGTTTTTAAAAATGTAATACAATGTATTAAAAATAAATATCTAGCCGTTTATTGAACTTTTTACTGTGCAACAGATCTTTTTAGGTAAAACCTAAATGTTTTTTCTCCATTTGAAACATATTTATTATATTTAAAAAAATAATTACACAAAACCTTTTCTTCAAAATGCAAAAACAACACTTTCTGCCCTATAGCGGGTAAATATTAAGTTAAAAATATGCCGCTTTTGCTGGGATGTAGTACATTTTCTGAGCATTCCGAAAATACGCACAACTGAAAATTGACGATTTTTTTATTTCTGACGTTCTTGAAAGGAGTGAGCGATGTGTGTAACGGGTAAATTGTGTAATTTTATTTGAATTGCGACTTATTCTGTTCTGCGACCATTCCAGATATTTTATGTCATAGGTATGTTTAAAAAAATACTCATTCTCGGATATAACGAGTAACGCTTATAACGAGCAAATTCAGTCGGTCCCGTATTCCTCGTTATAACCGAGTTCGACTGTATTTTTTTTTAAATAATATTTTTTTATAAAATACAAATTATTGTAATTGTATTGTAACGTCCAAAATATAGTGAAAAACCTTTGCACTTTTTTTGCGGAGCCACCTCATCGGTGGAGTTCTTTTACATTTTTGTTTGTTTGTTTATTTTCTAATTTCTATTTTATCATAACATTTTTTTAAAACATTTTTTTAATACGTATTAACTCTTCATCATTTACCCATTCCATTATTTTACCATTGGAATAAAACTTAAATATGTATATCATTGCTTAATGAAGTGTTGTGGTGACCCTGAACCGAATAATCCGATTATTCAACCGACAAACGGAACTGTAGAAAAGTCGGGTTCGCCCGAGACATGAAAAGCATCATTATGTAATGAGTAATGAATGATGGGCCACACGGAAATCCCGCGAGTACACTTTCTCGGCTTTCTTTTCAACCGAATACCACCCAAGAAAAGGGCGAAGCATTATCTCTAGAGGGCTGCGCTATTGTGTGCCATGTAACATTGTAAACATATATGGATTGTATTATGCAGAAGTCAACCAAACCTGTCCATTAAATAAATTAATAAATGTCTATATCGTATTTCGGACAACGAACACTGAAGGAAAATATGTAGTCAGTAAAATGAAATTTAAAAATAAAAACGAAGAAAATATGGTTGTCTATATTGTTGTTTAGATAATGGACAAAGAAAAATGGAATTTACATAAAATTATTTTTAAAAAAAAACAAAAATAAATATACGGACGCCTGAATTGTTATTCGGACAATAGTGTTAGTAACATGCTTTTTTTATTGATTTATTTTTAAAGAAGATATTATGGACGTTTATAATGCTGTTCGGAGAGCGGATAAAAAAGGAAAATTGTTTTTTTTTGTGAAGTCTACACAAAATTTTAAAAACATTTAAATTTTTTTTAATAAAATACGGAGGTCTGCATTGTTGTTCGTACAACAGACAAAGAAAGAAAATTGATTTAACAATGTGAAATGAAAAAATACGGACGTCTATATTGTTGTTTGGACAACGGACAAAGAATGAAAATTTAATTAACCTGAAATTAAAAATAAATTAAAAAAGATACGGACGTCTGTATTGTTTTTAGGATAACGGAAAAGAAAGAAAATTGAGTTAACAACATGAAATTTAAATAAAAAAAAGAATAAAATATGGACTTGTGTTTTGTTGTTCGAACAACGGACGAAGTAGGAAAATTGTGTTAAAAACATGATTTTTTTAAGAGAGAAGTAAATACGGACGTTTGTATTGTTGTTCGGACAACATACAAAGAAGGAAAACATAATTAACAACATGAAATAATGACAAAATTAAAAATAAATACGGTTGACTTTCAAGAAGTGTTTATATTTTAAAAATAAGTTTTAAAAAAATCTTAAAATATATCAGTATAAACAATAAAGCTCACAATTTGAATCTTGGCAGCTTTTTTTAGCTTCAATGTGGATTGGTTTCTTTCCGCGTAATAACAGTCATAATACGTATTCTGACAATGCGATGCTGATTAAAGATGCACCCATCTATCAATCCTCCATTACAAAACTGGACATGTAACACTACAATCAAAAGGCCTTCACGGCCAACCGAATTCTGCTGCACATCCCGGCATTGGCAATGGGATGTAATAAAGTAGAAAGTTTCAATGCCAAGGTGAGGAGAAAATGTTCAATGGAAGGCAACGTCGTGACTCCTTAATGCGAGTGCTACCATTTCAATAATGAAAGAAACGTATTCAACCCATTCACGAAAATATATATGGCACGTATAAGTAGATAACCATATAATTAGTGTATAATAATAAATAGAAATACTTTTCACAAAAAATATATAATCGTTGATACGTGAGATACCTTTTTCCATAATTGGAAGATGATTAATTGGTCGGATGGTATTGATACGATTGGCTTATAATTCTCTCGTCGATAAGACATATTTATCATATAATTTATATTTGAAGCACTAACGTTGTGATTTACCATTTTATAATTAAAATGTAACTTTGTTTTAAAATCACTTTAAATATTTTATTATAACTTAATTATAATGTCTACCGGTTTCGAAGCTAACCGGTAGACATTATAATTAAGTTATAGTAAAATATTAATAGTGATTTTAAAACAAAGTAACATTTTAATTATATATTTATCAATACTAATAACCGTTTTAAATTTATTACGTTCTAACAAAGGGGTGTGGAGCCTTTTCATTACGTATGGCCAAATTCATTTATCTAGTCTGATTCAACATGAAGCCGCAACCCTGACAACCTCCATAAATCAAATATTATTAATTCATAATGTAAATTAGTCAAAATGCGTGTTGTTTTTTAAATATATATTTGCAAATCAAACTTAATATTTAATATAAAAAAATCTATATACATCCACTATTTTTTTAGTATTACGGACTCTAACATACGGAAGCTGAGTATTTATATTTAAAGATATTTTAATTTATTATTTGTTTTGTATTGATGGTGAAATATTAAGTTAAAACGTCTTCTGGATATATGACCTGCATTTTGCATTCCAGCTATGGCTGCCCTTGCGTGATAAAAGCTAATTTTCACCGACTAAGGGGAACATTGAGAATGAATACTTATAAACAGTGAATAATGTTATTTTGTATGTTGCAATTATACGGTAAAATTACCGGTCAATTATAATCACTTACCGATCTACGCCGATTAAGATAAACATAACTGGGTATGAACGGTAAATTAATAAAACATACTACTATGTACCCATGACAGCCATAAAATTTATGTTATTTTATGATATATATTAAAAAATTTAATCAGCGGGTGGGACCACATACTATTCACATACTGAAATGTGCAAATAGTTTTACTGACATAATTTATATTTAAAGCACTAAGCTTGTGATTTTACATTTTATGATTAAAATGTAACTTTGTTTTAAAATCACTATAAATATTTTATTATAACTTAATTATAATGTCTACCGGTTTCGAAGCCAACAGCTTCTTTATCAAGACTGATTAATACATTAAGTTTTGAGATTTGAACTTTTTCCTTTCTTTTTACTTTCCCCTTTCCTCCTATAATAGGCGCAGGTAAAATTAAAAATTACCAATCCTTTTTTTTCATCAAACATTTGTATAAACTTCAATATATATAAATCTATAACACGTAACGGGTGTCAGTAAAACGAAGTTCATTATGCGCAGTCATCAAACGTCAGTATCGGGTTGTGGTCCCGTGGTTAGTGTCGCAGACTCTCAAATCAGAGTTTATGGGTTCAAACCCAATCTACTACAATTTGATACGTATTTTAATGAGCTGCTTAGGCTCACAAAAATAGTATAAAATCGAATTCAATATTTTCGTAAATAATAAAAACACAAATATTTATCCTTAAAAAAATGTTCTCAACTATCTTTTCCTCACTCATTCGATTCTTATTTTAAACCTATTTTTATATAACAGCTTTAATAGAAACCCTCTCCCCCCAACAAGTCATTTATATCGAGGTTTTACTGTACTCGTTTTTTAGATACTCGTACAAGTGTAACTGTTATGTTAACTTCCCAAATAAAAAAAAAAAAAAAAATAAGCAGAAAAGCTGCTGCCTGGATAGGGAAATAGTACAATGTAAAGCGTGGGCGACGCACTAACAATGGGGGGGGCGAGGTGCTCCCGGTCAAACGAGAGCCGACACCGGCGCCCGGACTGCATAGCCAATGCACAGCCCAGAGTTGAGGCCATAGATGGCGCGCGGTTAGCGGCTGACGCTGGGATAGGAGCTGATTAGAGGGGAATTAGATTGGCGAAGTGTAAAGACAAAGCGCCATTGTCTTGGCGCATTAATTTAGTCGGAAGCGAATGCTAATCAGTCTTGTTAATGCCGTGCGGCGCGCGATAAATAGGCAGGTTTATCGTACAGTACTAGTATACGTACATTTGAGGGGGGTCGAGGATCGCATAGACGCCGCAAATATAATAGTTTTCTAACACAGTTCCTATTGGGGAAAAATGGTAAAATATCAATCACAACAGCGAGCCAAATGGATAACCCATGGATATAACGATTTGTATTACGGTACCGTAGAACGTGGCTACTTGAACTTTGATGTGTTACTTGAGCCCTGTAAAAAATAATATTAAGATCGTGGTATCGATCGAAGTATTGTGACAATAAGTGTCACCTATCAGGGTGATGTCTGCCTCCGTAGTGTAATGGTCAGCACGCTCGGCTACCGTTCTGGAGGTCCCGGGTTCGATTCCCAAGGGGGTATAATAAATATAAGTGATTTTTTCACTCTAATATTTATTCAATATTACACTGGACTGGTACCTGAAGTGGAGGGCTGATCACCTTTCCTTCATGTGTAATCGATCGAGATAACACAGCGTTTATATGAAGCAGTGCCCTATGCACCATTGGGGTGCGGTAAGGGTTTTATTATTTTATTATTATCAGGGTGATGACTGAATTCAGTGCATCATTTACTCTGTTCCCAGCATTCACTCTCCTTTCTATATTTTTATGAATAAACTCCTTACCTTTCAATAACTCTTTTCTTTTAAACCACATATTAATTTCGAAGGAGAACTTATTACACGAAAACGGTACTTTAAGCAAAAATAATGCAATTACCGTAGAACGGAGTTACTTTGATGTGTTACTTGAGCCCAGTACAATTTTTTTTATTTAGATCTGTATTTGGTCTGCAATAATGAACGTATCGACATGATTCATAGTTTTCCTGACAGGTGACACTTATTGTCACGATACGTTCATTGCTGTAGACCAAATACAGATTCTTTTATTTTTTTTGTACTGGGTTCAAGTAACACAACAAAGTTCAAGTAGCCCCGTTCTACGGTATTTCATTTCATGTTATGTGTTTTTCATTGTTTGTGAACCATAAATAAATAAAATACTCAAGATCTTACATTCGAAAAAACTAAGTTTTATCAATGCATAAAAGGACATGCGATGTATTTTTGGCTAAGCGAAAATGGCCACAACATTGTCACGGATGTTTTCAATTGATTGGAACAATGTCATAACACACCAACGAACAATTATTAAAATAATAATAGGCAAAGCAGTAGGTTGAAAAAATACACATGTTTATAAAGTAACAACGATATGTGAAATATCAAACAAAATAAGTAAAATAAAATTGATATCATGAAATGAAGTGTGATCGGCATGCTTCATTGAGTATTGAGTAACATCGTTATCGAAAAAAATAATTGGACAAAAACAAATGGAGTTCAATTTATCGGGAAGCTACGATCCTATTGGTGAGTCGAATAAAAAGAAGACAATGAAAATATAGGGTGACCACAAGAAAAAGGGCGATTTAAAAAAACAATAAAACGTTGAAGTGAAAAATTATTTATTGACAAAAATATAGTAAAATGTGTGCCAATTCAAAACTAATAGCTACTAAACTAACCATCGCACAGCTTTCTCGCAGGAGTAGGCAGAGAGAAACGAACGCCACACCACTCTGTCTTTGCAAACATTCTTCGTCTCTTCTACATTCATGCATCTCCTCATACATACCCGACGATTATTACGACTCCTGACCCGGCCACTTTCAAGTATTTGACATATTTGACATATTTACAGTATTTGACATGCCAATTCAAATGTGTCGAAACTTGATATGAAACTTCCCTTTATATGAAAGAAGAAGAGGTCTGAACATCTCAGGGATTACGCCCTGGCATTATTGGCTGGCTTAAGCAATCTCTTTTTACAATCGTGTAACGTTCACAATAATTAAACAGCTGTATTGCATTAATGCTTGAAACCTGCATATATGCAATGGTTTTAGAACTTTTTGCATACGGGTAAGGTTTTCAATTCATTCAATCTATTTGTGAAGTATGGCTGACTGTAAAGCCATCAGTTGAGTAATTGTTGATATCTTAATTAAGCTTGTTTCGTTTGAACATTTGTTTTGATCGCTTAAGTGAGCCAAATGCCAGGTCGTAAGCCCAGGGATGTTCAGACTTCCGTCTTCTTTCATATAAAGGGAAGAATTATACATGTTTCATAGCAAGTAGCGACACCTTTAAATTGACATCTCATCCGTAGGGTAAATAATCTAGTGACTGATATAATAAAAATAATATTAATATTGTTAAAATATATTGTAAATGTATTTTTGTCCGCCTCCGTAGTGTAATGGTCAGCACGCTTGGCTACCGTTCTGGAGGTCCTGGGTTCGATTCCCAAGGGGGGTAAAATAAATAAGTGATTTTTTCACTGTCATATTTATTCAATATTACCCTGGACTGGTACCTGAAGCGGAGGGCTGATCACCTTTCCTTTATGTGTAAACGATCAAGATAACACTGCGTTTATATGACGCAGTACCCTATGCACCATTGGGGTGTGGATAAGGGTTTTATTATTTTATTATTATTTCAATGTATTGACTGAGTTAGCTAGTTTAATTAATATTTTTAATGGTTTATATATACAATACATCGTAGTTTGTTCTCACTTGCAAAAAAGTACTTTTTCCCATTTTTTAAAAACCATTTCTGTACGGAATATCTTCTTCTTGGTGTAGGCCTTGTGGCCTGTATTTAAGAGGGATGCCATTTTTCATTTTAATGAATTATTTTAGAGTTTATGTCAACAGAAATATGATGGCTGGCAACCCTGCCAGGATGTACTGCGGTCAGTAAGTATATGGTATTTCGGAAAAGGATTGTGATTGACAGGTCAGCCTCGAATCCAATTAACGCGATGTTCGGTAGTGCGTTATAGCGACGACAGATGTCACCAGCGGCGAGAAAAAGGAAAACGCGGAGAGGCACCTCAGCCTTAATGTGTTATTTCGTTTGACAGCTACTGTGATTTATACAAGAAAGTTACAATAAGCGAGAGAAAATTATCTAGGATCTAGCACAAAGGGAAGAAATGTAACATATATTATCCGGTGGCGTAATGCACGTTACGATCAGTGTGAATTATACTCATTATATCATCAGTTTGCGTTATTCAATCACCATTTTAGCGTAATGTTTGTTCTCACTCTCCATTATCTTATCGCACACCTAGATCAAAACTGTATAAACTAAAAAATTATGATTTTTTTAGATATTCGCTTATTTGGCTTCTACAAACGAAGACGCATAATATTGCAATTTATCCGATTTGTCCATATCTTAAATATTCTTCAAAATGATGCACTATATGTTCCTTTTGGTGAATTAAAGAGTTCGATTCTCTCTGTCTATCCCTTTGGCGCGGCGTGATGGTTAGTTAGTTAGTTAGTTTGTATGAAAAGTTTTGATGTTCAATTCTTATCCAAATAAAAAGTTAATTTACTCGTGAAATGTTAAAATATTTATTTGGCCAAAAACCGAATTAACTCATTTGTATATTTATGTGGTGGAGTAATAAATGATTAAGTTTATTTTATGTTGGATAATTTATGTTGAGTGTACGGCCGACGTTGTTTATTGATCTTATATAGAATATACAAGTACAGTAGACTGAATGCAGTCGAAATGCGATCTCTCAGAAGAATGTGCGACAAAACGATGTATGATAGATGTACGAATAGTGAAATAAGGAAGGAATGCAAAGCTGAGATAAGCATTATCGATAAAATTAAGAAAGGTGTGTTGAGATGGTTTGGACATGTAGAACGGATGAGTGAGGAAAGAACGGTAAAACAAATTTATGAGGCGAATGTTAGCGGGAAAAGAAGCAGAGGAAGACTGAGAAAAACATGGCACGATCAGGTATGCCAAATACTTGAAAGTGGTCAGTAGACTGAATGCAGTCGAAATGCGATCTCTCAGAAGAATGTGCGACAAAACGATGTATGATAGATGTACGAATAGTGAAATAAGGAAGGAATGCAAAGCTGAGATAAGCATTATCGATAAAATTAAGAAAGGTGTGTTGAGACGGTTTGGACATGTAGAACGAATGAGTGAGGAAAGAACGGTAAAACAAATTTATGAGGCGAATGTTAGCGGGAAAAGAAGCAGAGGAAGACTGAGAAAAACATGGCACGATCAGGTATGCCAAATACTTGAAAGTGGTCAGGTTAGGAGTCGTAACAATCGGCGGGTATGTATGAGGAGATGCATGAACGTGGAAGAGGCGAAGAATGTTTGCAAGGACAGAGTGGTGTGGCGCTCTATTCTCTCTGCCTACCCCTGCGGGGAAGCGGCGTGATGGTTAGTTAGTTAGTTTTAGTTTTTACAAGTACAGTTAGAGTATTTGAATTCTTAAATAAACATATGCAATACAGGGAAATGTCATTAAAATTATTATAAATAGTATTCTACCCACTGCCCTCAAGTGCCTACAGGTTATATACAAATAAAATAATGAGTTTCCGCGCGATTCGACATAGAGTAAAAAAATATTTTCCGAGTATGTAGTTAAAACGCCCTCTAGTAAGTACGTAAGCTCAATTGGACGCATTGTTACAGTATTAAACGGCCTCTAAATGACAGACTTGATGTGTTTAATATGCGTTATATTGTATGATTTAGAGTGGGCACATCATGGAAGCATTTTACACACATAACACATATTACTTATTATAATACTTCCGGATAAGCCGTATCATTACCAAACGACTGAGATTAATAATGACGAATCTGTTCAATCGTGGAGGAAAAATAAAGTTAAAGTACAGTAAAACCTCGATATAACGGATTTATTGGGGAGAAGGGGTGTCTGTTAAAGCCGATAGTTTGTTATAAAAAATCTTTGAACTCTTATCCGCACCCCAATGGTGCATAGGGCACTGCATCGTATAAACGCAGTGCTATCTTGATCGTTAATAATACACGAAGGAAAGGTGATCAGCCCTACGCTTCAGTTACCTGTCCAGGGTAATATAGAATAAATATTAGAGTGAAAAATCACTTATATTCATTTTCTGGAGGTCCTGGGTTCGATTCCCAGAGAGGGATCATATAAATAAATACATGAAATAAAATAGGTGTCAAATAAATCAAAAAACTTTTTTCAATAATAATATTAACAGGACGTTTAATTTTTAACGTTTGACCGGATTTTTGACCGTTGTAAATATATATAAGTCCATTAAATAGAGGTCCGTTATATCGAGGTTTTACTGTACCCTATATTTATTACCTATCTCCTTACGTAACTTTTCAATGAGAATTTTACGCGCGAGTAATCCGAAAGACGGATAAGAAAAGTTATTTGACAAGTCAATCAATTTTTCAAATAAAACCGTGATTCAATTTGCATGTTATGAAAGATCTAATTTTGGGTTAACCGTAAATATGAAATCGTGTTTTTCATTTCATAAAATACCTTATAACCATGTTAAAAATTAATTGAATGAATACGTAAACGACTTTCATTAAAATAATAATTGAGCTTTGATAATATGTATTGGTTTTTTAATACTTTTCTTAATGCGGGATAATTAATGGCCCGCAACTTAATTTTCTTTAAACCTAGGTAACAAACCGTACCGTAGAACGGGGCCACTTGAACTTTGTGTTACTTGATCCCAGTACAAAAAAAATCTGTATTTGGTCTACAATAATGAACGTTTAAGTGTCACCTGTCAGGGAAACAATGAATCATGTCTATTTTATTAAAATTAAACACTTGAATAATCCACTTAATCGAGTTTTATTTTTATTTACGACTAGTTTCGAAAACGACAATTGTTTTCATCTTCTGGTACAAATTAAAACTAACGAATAAAAATATATTTAGGTGTATATATAGGTTAATAAATACAGGTAGGGGGGTTAAGGAACTCGATTAAGTGGATTATTCAAGTGTTTAATTTTAATAAAATAATCATGTCATTCCACAAAGTTAATGCCGAATCAAAAAATAATATGAATCATGTCGATATGTTCATTATTGTAGACCAAATACAGATCTAAATATTTTTTTGTACTGGGCTCAAGTAACATATTAAAGTTAAAGTAACCCCGTTCTGCGGTAATTGCATTATTTTTTATTAAACTACCGTTTTCGTATTAAAAAATAAATTTTCCTTCGAAATTAATATGTGGTTTTGAAAATAAAAGAGTTATTGAAAGGTTAGGAGTTAATTGATAAAAATATAGAGAGGAGAGTGAATGCTGGGAACAGGGTGAATGATGCACTAAATTCAGTTAAAGCAAATAAAACCCTATCAGCGAAAGCTTAACAGGCAGTATACAATGTGGCCCTAATTCCAATCCCGATGTTTGGAAGTGAAGCATGGAGATGGCAACACAATAATGAAAGTAGACTGAATGCAGTCGAAATGCGATCTCTCAGACGCATGTGCGAAAAAACGATGTAAAATAGATGTTCGTATAGGCAAATAAAGAAAGAATGTACTAATTTATTTTTTTACAAAAATGTTAACAACATTAGTATATAACCATTCACCGAAATTTTTATGTATACCGGTATTGAGACGTACCCGTCTCTTCGTCAGGACAATCACTACCACAGCATGCAAACAATACTACCCTTCACTACCATAGCACTATTTGCACATTTAAAACTGCACAAAATGTTTAACACATGCGATTTTTGGTCGACCCGGAGACCAACCTGCACTAAAGGTTTCCGCACAAACATGTGTTACGAGCCGAGGTTAAACATGTTTTAATAAATGACTAACCATAAAGTAAATGCTTTAAATATTAATAATATTGAGAATAAAGAATGAATGCATTATCGATAAAATTAAGAAAGACAGATTGCCACTGAGTTATATTCTTTCTGCCTACCCCTGCGGTGAAGCGGCGTAATAGTTAAAAAGTTTAGCTGGTTTAGTTTATTTTTAAATGTAGGAACATCCGTTCACATTCTGACCCATCAATTCGATTGAATTATCTTTTTAAAAATATACAATGATGAGGTTTATACATCAGAAATTCGTTTAGGCGAAATTATGAAAGGTTTGTAATGGCGTTGCTTCCTGCAAAATGATTTTAATTAATGTTTTTCAGCGTTTTAAAAACAAATATTTTCTTTTCCTGTTAAATGTTAAAACAAACAGGCTTACCGGAAAACGGACACAACGGAAGGTACTTACCACATTCCTAAATTATCCGTAAAATTTTATATGACAAATATTAACTTTTTATTGAAAACGCTTTATTTAGATTTCCACTCATTTCTCACAACAGAAAATAAGCCTATCAAGATGGGAATATGGAAGTCTTAAGCATTTGCAGGGTTTACGGGCTGCTACTGGGTGGATTAGTTGATAATCATATATATATATATATATATATATATATATATATATATATATATATATATATATATATATATATATATATATATATATATATATATATATATATATATATATATGTATACAAACATATATAATACATATATAACTAACCTTCAGAGAGAATAGAACGTCAAACCAATCTGTCTTGGCAAACAATTTTTGCCTCTTGCCCATTCATGCATCTCCTCATAGATACCCGACGATTATTCCGACTCTTGACCTGAGCACATTTAAGTATTTGAATCTTGATCTTGATCATGCCAATTTTTTCCTCGGTCCTCTTTTGCTTCTATTACCAACTACATATGCCTCATAAATTCGTTTTACTATTCTTTCTTTACTCACATGTCAAAACCATTTCAACATATATTTCTTGATTTTATCAAATCTCAGCCTTGCATTCTTTTCTTATATCATCATTCAAACATCTGTCATACGTCGTTTTGACGAAAATTAGTCTGAGAGATCGCATTTCGACTGCATTCAGCCTACCTTCATCCTATATATAATATGTTGCGTATATTCTTTCTCATAAATTCAATAATAGTCCAGAAGTAACGATAAAATTGTTAATATGATACTTCTTGATGGTCGATTTAGTATTCATAATTATAGTCCCGCTAAAGATCCATAGATGAAGCATAGATAACGCAATATCTTTTGTTTTTCTGAGGTTTGCAGCGTGACAATATTTATGACTTGTGTTAACATTACGTAAAATGGCAGTAAACCGTATTTGAAACGTCGAATGTCAAATATCGCTCACTCCTTTCAAGAACGTCATAAATCAAAACACTTGATTTTTCAGGAGAACGTTTTTAAAGTATGAAAATATAACACAATGTATTGAAAATAAATACTAAGCCACTTATTGAACGTTTTACTGCGCAACAGATTTTTTAGGTAAAACTTGAAGGATTTTTCTCCATTTGAAAAATATTTAGTTTATTTAAAAAAATAATTAAACAATACATTTTCTTAAAAATGCAGAAACAACATTTTTTGCCCTGTAGCGGGTAAATATTAAGTTAAAAATATGCCTCTTTTGCTGGGATATAGTACATTTTCTGGGCATTCCGAAAACACGCACAACTGAAAATTGACGAATTTTGATTTATGACGTTCTTGAAAGGAGTGAGCGATATGTGTATCGTTTGTTTGGCGAATTCAAAATGGCCGTTTTGCAGTCTGTCAAACGCAAATTATCCGCTGGAAATTCGCCAGAGATGTCGGCGGCAGATACGAAATGTCAGTATCTGGTCAACAAAATGGCGGCGCGCAGATTAATTGCCGCGCCGACGAATTTAAATGTCTAATTTACGCATCCGTTTTCGCCCGAAAAACAATGTCGACGGAACAGGTCTCGTTGAGAAATGGGCCCGAAAAGATGAGGTACTGCTGAACTGAAGTTATTTCGACGAAGATGTAAGGATGTGTTATTCAAATTATGCGCAGTGTTCCAGGAAGGGTATATGGCGTGTTTCCTGTTACGCTCATCGATATTACGCATTCCACTTTTCCACTTAAAAAAACCCGGTAAATTAATTGTGCCAATGTTTGAGGAAAACCGGATTTATTCATTTAAATATTAGTTTTTTATATCTGTCGAAAGTGGTTTTCATAAGCTGATGTGGTGTTCTGTGTTGTTGAAAAATAATTATATTAAAATGTATCAAAGCAATTTTGTAAAATAAATAAATGTATGTAGGTAGGTATAGACGAAAAATATTTTAATTGCCCGCATTTCAGTGGCAGAATCCAATATGGTGTAAGTAGGTACGATGATAAACTGATAAAGAAATTGTTAATCTATAAAGGTACCTACTATTTTTCTTCTATATTGGGTTCGACAGATGTTTCCTGCTAACCAAGTAATTTGTCGATAAAATTATAGCGTTATGAATTGTATAAACATACTTAATAAATATTTAAATAGATAGTGACATAAGTATAAATCCTTTTTGTAACGAAAATGTAATGAATTCACAAAATGTTATATGTGATCTAAATGTGTGACGATATTCTTTACCATTTTTCGGTCTATAATTCTCTTCATCCAATTTTTTTTTGTCGAATTGTTAAATATATTAGCAGCTAGAAATCCACAAGACATAACTAAATTTGTGCACCGATTGCAGTGGTCGACTTAATATGATCGAATAAAAAAATGTAAATAAGTAAGGAGTTATTTCAAAGACTTTATTTATCTTATTTCATCGCTAATGCCTATCGTGAGGAAATGCTGTCTGTTCGAAATAAAATTCAAGAAAGATTTATTTTCAATTGGTCTGGGTGTTTGTGATGTATTTTTCACATTTACCTTCCCTATCCTTACTGTTATACCTGCAGACAAGCCTCTAATAGAGGCTTTGCGAATTATTCCTTTTAAAAAAATGAAAGAAGAGCGTAGGTACTACAGATGATTTTATATTTTTATAAACTTGACCGCTATGTCCGGCATAAAACGATTGCAGTTTAGAAAGATTATAATTAGGCAACATGAATAATATCACTGGCAGAATATCATGACTAATTTTGCAAAATAGTCATAAATTCGATGATCTAAGGCAGGATAACGATATGCACTTCCAAAGCATCCATTCGATAAAATAAGTCATATTCAGTATTATTAGTCATAACATATTCATATCACGTATATTTTAGTGCGGGACCAACATTTACGAAAAGTTTATATAAAAAAATACGGATATGACTAAGAAAATCAGCGTGTGTGGTTAATTTATTGATGCAAATTTGAATATTTTTGTGTGTATTGGATGGAAAGTCTGGGAGTTCGATAGCCGTAATCACAAAACTTTACACACCATAAAAGAAAATAATACTTAGATAAAAAAATGGGTTTATTGAGTTTGTATTTCGACAGGAGATTTTAAGGCTAAGAATTGTATTTAATTTGATTTATATACTAAGCCACCTTCATTTAGGTTGTTTAAAATTAATGAAGAAACAAATAAAAATAGATAAAAACATATGTATTTAAATCTTTAATATTTAGCTTGAACATTTTTGACTTCATTCATCACGTTGTTAATGTAATAAAATGGATAATATTAGAAAATATGAATTCGCAATGTTGGCATTGCCATAAAGATATGTAACATATAACATAGTCCCTGTAACTAATATGAACCGTAAAGATTTGTAACATTAATCGAGATATATTATTTAAAGCAGCAATAACCGATTTCCTATTAAATTGCTTAAAATCTCCGGAATTATTTCTTAAAACTACCAAGTTGATCGACTGAAAACTTTATCAGTATTAAACAAGACACTGCCAATAAAACAATCATTAATCCTACTAAACCGTGTTAGATCTTTAAACACTGAAATACTCGATCGGAAAAGTGCTAATTTAAATTTATTACCGATTTAGGAGCATTTTAAACGTGTGGCGCGGTAAAGACATAAAAGACGCTAAGAACATAAACATCAGGTCTCGTTCAATTGTCTTTTAATAGGGCACGCGCTTGGTAATTTACCCGCTAAAGGAATGATAATACCCGGTAAAGGTAACGAACGTGCCGGTTTAATTTATAACGGACATCTTGTTGGTAATCACCGATTGTGCGCTTAAAACACTGCAATTAAACGTAAAAGATATATTATCACAGTGCGTTCGTAGCTCGGGTGCATGTATGGGAATGAAATTATTATAATCGTTATTCAATCTTCGATCTATACGCGCAGAACTAGATCGTCAAGTTGGTATCAAGGATTAACGAGTAATCATACATTGCGAGATTGTGAGAAGCATTGTTAAAAAACATATAATTATATCGCGCGTGAGAAACGCATACTTCTTATATAATATGTGGGTATACGTGAAAATAATATGTACTTATCAAGAAAATAATTGTATTTACCGGTGAGATGAAGGCATTTTCTCTAGTTAATGTCCACGCGCCCAATTAAGAATACGTGTTTTTCCCGTGATTTTGTTTAAAACATTGAAGTTTTGTTTATGCGTATACTCATAAATATATTATACTTTTTCTACTTAAATAAAAATGTACATAAGAGATACAACGCACTTATTTCATAAAAAAAATGACTCCAAAATTCAAGTACATCTTATACTTGAAATCAACACCATAGTCCAGTGTTTGATTCAAAATTCCCGACAGTATTAAAAATGGCCATATATTTGATGCCGCAGGAAACTTATCTCTATCTGGCAACATTGTAGTGGTGAGAATCATATTTTTTTAGTCTGGCTTTGTAATGAACAATGAAAAATGTTTTATTTAATTGCTTATAAAATTAAGGTGCGTCAAATACGTAAATACGGTAAATATAAGTTTCTTCAAAACCTTAAATCTCCTAAATTATTCAGTGATTTTTATGAAATTTTGCCACAATATTGCATTCGTATACGCGCGTGTTTTTGTGTGCTCATTTCTTTCTTTTCCAATAAATCAAACTGAGCCACATCAACGCATGATTGGGTATAGCCAGTATATTATAAATCACTTTCATTACATTTTAATCAATGGAGGAATCGATTCAAAGCCTTTTTTTTGGTCGAAATAGAAACCCATTTAAATCGAGTCTCATCGAAAGTGAGTCATATGGACGGACGCCTAATCATTCGACATTTTTGATTGACACTTCATAATGGGTCCGCGTACGTATAGAGTACAGGTTGACATCTGCTCTAACTGCGCATTGCCAACAGTGGGAAAATTAGTAAACAAGTTCGCATACAGAGCATCACAGAGCAACGAAGATATGAAATACTTAACCTGATTAATATCGATGGCACACATTTTTTACCGGTTAATCCAGCCCTTCGAGGCCGAAAGTGGTTGCTTTTTAGATCACACGTTGTAAAATTCATAAATTCATGCCAATTTATTAAACGAGAGAAAATTTTAACGCGCCCAAAGTACGGCACATGACATTTTGAAATATTTTTCACTCCATCTTGTAGTGCCATCCTACATGTATGCGTTCATAACTCATCCTTTTAGATTTGAGTGCGCGGATTTATGGGATTCATGAATGAATGGTCAACACGTGACTGTAATAATATTGGATATATAATTTGACGGTCGTAAAAAGCAGTGGCGTAAGACGACCATTCATTAAAATCTATCCATGTATTTTTTGAAATCATTATATCAAATTAGTTAGTTGCAGGGAAATAACATCTTAAATTATTTAATAAATTGATTTATAAACAACATTTTGAGTGTGCCCAAATACTTGTTCACAAATCTGGATTATCTCCAATTAGGAGTTATTTTTTACATAGTGTGTCTGTCAATCATGGGATGAATTCAGTTAAATTGGTTTTCAATTTATATTTATTTATTAAAAAGTATTGAAAATATCTAGGATTCAAGATTTTAAGAGGGCGCATTAAACCGGTACAGAACATTTAGATGCCAGATGCCAGAATCCCGAGTGTATATCACAGATAGATTCCCATAATGAGACAATAACCGAATGAATAAACTCCTGTTTTAAGCGTCTCATTAACACGGAATACCTCATTAAAGCAAGAGGCGTCAAAAGCCTTAATGCACCGTTAATTTCCCACCAGAAACTCACGTAGAAGATTACGGTTTTACCATACGTTTTAATTGCCTATATTCGGCGTTCTTCCTAAAACGCGGTCCCGTTAGTTTCGGCATTTCTGTGCCGTGTGACATTATCGATAAGCCAACACGCTTGTTCCAGGTTCAGTCCTCATTGTCCGGTACATTGAAATCCTATTGACAGCCGATCCATAATTCCGCTCAGAGGGTCTCACAGCCGGTCCATAATGGGGTATTATCACCCGGGAGGAATATCTAATTTAACATACTCAACCTATAAAGGATTGTGTACGACTCTTTTTGTGTTTATAACAGCCGATATAATCAATATTTCATTCTTAAATTTCCTTTTGCGAAATTGGCCTTCGTAAAATGGCTGTTTTCGTGAGTTGGCAATGAATGACGTCACAGATGGACTTATTTTAATATTGGTGACATTGCTAAATTATTGGCGGCTCGATTTGTTGATATCCATGGTCCCCCCTCCCGTTCATATTTGTATAACACAAATGTTATTGTAGTGGTAAACAAACAATCCACACTATTATAGCTCTACTACTGCTACTATTATAGCTCTGTAAAGCAGACATTTTGGGATATGCCGCATAACACACTCGATGGCGTAAAATTTGATGACGTACACGGACGTCCGTTTTTAGTTTTATTCAAATATCTAATGTTTAAACCTTAATATCTCCCTTAGTTCTCTACAGATTTTAATAAGAATGTTACTGATAGTCTTGTGATTTTTCATATTAATTTATTAACCAATAATAACACGTCATGAGAATGGTCCATTCCGCTCAGAGGGTCTCCATAAAGCGGTTCGGGATCACAGAGCACACACACACGATAAACCGACACGATCACGCGTGTACACTTAGTACAAAATATCTTCGGCTGACATTATCGCCCGGTTTTTAGGCCACTGTGAAAGGACTCACTAGGTCAGATGATAACTTATCTGGACCCTAACAGATCGATAAGAAACTTTTAAAGGAACCGTGGAAAGAGAAATCAATCGGTAAAAAAGTGTAAGAGAAGATGTCACTAGTAATTAATGCAAGATAAGGGTTATTCGGTCAAGGCAAAGAAAGGCAGGGGAATTTACTTTTATACAAGGAACGGAACGAGCCATCTATTAAAACTTTGGCTAAAAAAATGTATGAAGCGCCCATGAGGTACTATTTTAAGAAAATGGCGCTTTATAAATTACAAGAATATATATAATTATGTAGCGAACCCATTAATTTACAATTTATTTAGTGAAATTATAATGATTCAAGCACTATGTTTCAATTTATGTATTGATTGTTATATCAAACACAGATTTTTTGAGAAATTAAATTTTATTTTATTGTTGCAAAAACACACATAAAATGTACGACATTCGTTTGAAAATGCCTTAAATAGGCGAAACTATTGGCACACTATTAATTTTTTTGTGTTTTTTATGAATAAAATACAACTTAGTAGACTCAAAAAATCTGTGTTTGTTATAACAATTAATACATAAATTAAAATGGAGTTCTACAAATTAAACGCCAGATCAATAAATAAATACTATGTTTCGAATTTGAACAATATGTTTAGAAGTTCCAAGAATTTGAGTAGTGTGGTTTTCAATCATGGGTAGAATTAAGGAATGTTACACGTGTGTAAAGTGATCACTTAAACCAGCATATGACGGTCGTAAGCCCCGTAAAGCCCAGACTTCTATATTCTTCATATATGAAGAGATGTCAACAATAAAAAAATTCATCAAAATATACCAATAGTCGTGTTACAGGATGAAACATAAAAATGATATATTTTTAGGTATAGGTGCTATCTCTTGCTGAGAATTTTCAGTCAGATGGCATGCTTCTTTCATTTGAATAGAAAATAAGCATAGATTAATCATATTTGAGAGTATTTTTTCTTTAAAATATTAGCTGAGAATGACAAAGATCTAATTGACTTCACATCAGTCTCTTTGAAGAAAAATACATTTAAAATGCACACCCAGTCCTACCAAAATTCATTTTTAAATCGAGCCTGCGAAATGTGCAATGTAATGCTTAATGCAAAAGACGTCAATAATGTTTCTTTTCATACGTTTAAGAGAAATATTGTTGATGTCTATTTGACTAGTTAGTGATAAAGAAAATATATATTATTTGATAAAAACATGAAATGTAAGTTTATTTTCCTTCTCCTTCCTGCAAAATCAATTTTTTTATACCACACCCTTTTTTTATCGCTGAGTGTTTTTAATAGTTATTATATAACATAAATGTGGAATTGTTTCATTGACTATATTTTTTTTATTAATGTAACTATTTTTGTTGTTTTGTAATGTAAAATTGTACTATTCCCGAACAAATAAAAATATATATTTTTTTATATAGTTATACTTTTATGTACATGACAGTTTATTTTTATTTTTAGATTACTTAAGTGAAAATCTCTAATTGGAATGTTATTTTTAAATTATATTATATTTTGTTATTTTTGTTAAATATTCTGTTAGTTTTCCAATAAAAAAAAAGAATCTATGACTTCAGTGCATTTTCTCTTCTATATAATTATTCACAGATATCTCTATGAGACCATTCACGTCAGTAGAAGACGTGGAAATAAACGTAAACGCAAAGCGTTGAATAAAATTAATACGTTACAATAAGTAATTATTACGATTGTGACAACTTATTCTCGGCTCACGGCAGTTTCACAATGAAAGAAGGAAACAGGAAGTGTGTGAGCGAATATGTTACGCCGCATTTTGCCGCCTGTGCAGAAATCCGCAATGGCAAGCACTAAATTATTCATCCGGTTCACTTGAATTTCAGTTTCGCAGTTCAAATTCTGCTCTATTGCACACCGTGCGTTAGATTTACGGCCTCTTCGCGGTCATTTAGACATTTAGCGGTGAAGAGAAATGCAGAATGTGAAGCGAGTACACGTGCTAGAGTTGTGTACCTACCAAATACAGAGATATTCCTACAAAATACTAGGGGTTCGGCTTGGAACATGTCGCTCACTCCTTTCAAGAACGTCATAAATCAAAAATCTTAAATTTTAAGTTGTGCATGTTTTCGGAATGCCCAAAAAATGTACTATATCCCAGTAAAAGAGGCATATTTTTAACTTAATATTTACCCGCTACAGGGCAGAAAGTGTTGTTTATGCATTTTGAAGAAAAGGTATTTTTTATAATTTTTTTAAATTTACTAAATATTTTTGAAATGGAGAAAAAATCTTCAGGTTTTACCTAAAAAGATCTTTTGCACAGTAAAAAGTTCAATAAGTGGGTTGATATTTATTTTGAATACATTGTATTATGTTTTTAAACTTTAAAAACGTTCTCCTGAAAAATCAAGTATTTTGATTTATGACGTTCTTGAAAGGAGTGAGCGATGTGACGTTACAAACGGATATCAAGGCGAGATAATCAATAGCCCGCAACATTATTTTCATTGAACCTGGGTAACATTTAACGTTATTGCATTTTTTAGCTCAAAACATCTTTTTTGTATTAAACTAAGTAAGTTTTTCTTCGAAATAAATATATGGTTTTGAAAAGAAAAGAGTTAATGATAGGTAGAGTTTAAAAAAAAAAGTTTGATCGACAAATTCCAATATATATATATATATATATATATATATATATATATATATATATATGTCCGCTTCCCTAATGCAATGGTCAGCACGCTCGGGAACCGTTCTGGAGGTCCCGGGTTCGATTCCCAGGGGGGTCAAATAAATAAATTACGGTGATTTTTTCACTGTATTATTTATTCAATATTACCCTGGACTGGTACCTGAAGCGGAGGGCTGATCACCTTTCCTTCATGTGTAAACGATCAAGATAACACTGTGTTTATATGAAGCAGTGCTCTATGCACAATTCGGGTGCAGATAAGGATATATATATATATATATAATATATATATATATATATATATATATATATATATATATATATATATATATATATATATATATATATATATATATATATATATATAAATGTATATAATTTAAAAATAATCCTTCTACGAACTCCAATAAGTATTATTTGATATTCATAGGGTTGAGTATTATTCGCAAAAGGTTGAAAGTTCAAGTGAAAACGTTAAAATGAATGAAGGAGTTTTTACTTCAAAAGTTGAATTTAAAGCAAACTTGTAGATGTATTTTTGGTAAGGGTAATATAACGTACAGTAATTTAATATTTTAATACATTTCTTTTACCATAAACTTTTTACCTATGAATGAAATTTTTATATATTTTTTAAGTATAGAACAAAATATTAACATGGATAAAAATATATCCCTGTTGAAGGTAATAATACTATAAAAAAAACTCATTCATATATAAATGTACAAAAGTAATAATTTAATCAAAATAATTGTAGCGTGGAAGAGAGATTAATATAAACTTTTTTCTACAATCTCAATTTTCCCAGAATGCTTGCCCGAACGACTGAATGCGTTCTGCCAGTATGCCCTCGATATGTTTTGTACATCAAAAACATTTATTCTATACTTTCCTGTTTTGCATTCTTTAGACACGCGTAAAAAAGTACATAAACAAAAAAAGAAAACACGGAAATTTTAACTGAATAATATTTTATTAAAATGTTCATATATTCAAAAGAATCCCAATACAGGACAGTAGTTCATTAATGTCATGAAATCTATCGAACAAATTAAGGACGCAACGAAATGTCAACGTGCTTTCTCATGGTAACCATTCGTAATTAATTGGATAAATCAACATACAATTAAAAATGATTGAGTCCATTCGTTTGTCATTAGAAACGTATGTAGATAAATGATAGACGAGTATGTGATGGAGGTAATAATTAATTTGTACAGAATAATGATGGACGAAGAAACAAAGAAGAATGTCAGAAATAATACACTAAAACATATACTTTTAATTTCTTGATAAATTAGAAATAAAACAACAACTTAGTAGTTTTATTTCTAATTTATGTGGAAAAAATTTTAAAGTTGTTATTTTATTAAATAAGATATATGTGTCGTCTATTTTCAAAATCCGCCAGATCCATATAAGTCGATTTCACAAAAAATGCAAAATTCTCCGGGTAACATTTATGTATCAAAGATTTATCTATCTTTAGATAAAATATTATAAAAAAGAGAATTTTCCCATTTTTTTGGAAAGTTTTTCATTATCAAAAAAAAAACACGAGACACAAACCGATAATAACGTTATCTTAATTTTTGACCTATCCCCGCTCTCTGATTGGCCCATAATGGTCAGACAGCAAGTTTCATTAATATATCGGAATTTGAAATATAACGCTGTTTTTAAGTATTCTTAAGCAGAGGTTTCAAATATATAAATATTTTAAACAACAAAACCCACAATTGGCATTCGGATATTTATTTTTAAATCTTATAAGATCTGGCGGATTTTGAAAGTATGTAGGTGACACATATATCTTACGATATTATGAATATTTTTTTAAAGCAATTTATCATGGCACAAATCATCGTCGTTCTACGTTAAGAATATAAAGTCGTTTAAATATTTTCCAGCTTTAAAACTGCCCCTGGGATGAAATTAATACCTATGATTGATAAAATATTTGCTAAAAAATATAAGTTCACAATATTCACAATACTTATTCAGAAATCTGGGTTTTCTCTACTTACGTTTTTACCTTTTTTTGACATTTTTGATTTTACCACACTACTCAAAAATTGTGTTGGAAACACAGAATCATAATAAACATAAAGAAGTTTTACGAAGAAGAACAAAAAGGACGATTTATATAAGGAACGTTGTTAGGGATTTCTTGTTTTAAAGTATATTTTAAATTATTGTGAATGTGTGTGCGTGATAAATGGTAAAATCGCATGAAGGCAACAATACGTCGTTCATAGTTCGAACCCACAAAAGTTTGGTTAAGCCCCTTTATCCTTCGTTTGTACGTCACAGAGGGATAAATTTAATCTTATATACAAGGATTGCTCGACTGTCCATTAAATAATAAAAATCCTGTGTACTCGTAATCCAAGTTGATAAAGTGTTATCGGTCGGTGGCAAGCAGTATAAATCCCGAGAGATAAATCAGTGGAGAGCAGTATGGTCCAGTATTGCTGCATCCCACGCATGTCCAGCTATAATGTCATGATCAGCTCATAATGTCACTCGGTTATGTGCTATAGGAGGGCACAGTGGGCGAGCCGTGAGAACTCCTCCTCCAAGTACTCGTGAACACATAACATAGTCCTGTCTAAACGCAATGAAAGGCTGACCATCTTGATGGATTAATTTCCTAGAAATATTAATTGGTTACGTTTCTATCGTCAAAATAGTAACAAAGTGACGAATTAAAACCGGACGTTAAATTAATAGGCTTGTCCATGGGTCGGTAAAGTGTGGCTCTTTGACCTTTTAAGTGCGGCTCCGGTACAAATATCCTCGAGAAGGATCTTCGACTCTTATGTATTCATGCGAACGATCTTTTTGAAGCATGAACCTTATTAAATGCAAACTGAGAAATCGTCTTATTGGTGAAAACATGAAGATGTGATAAAAATAACGACATACAAACCTGACTTCCAAAGGAAATGCAAAGGGGTTCTTATGGATATCTTACTTTCAAAAGATATTGTGTCAATTAATGAAATTCATATTAAGAGCTCTTGTAATTAAATAAAGGTTTTTAATTATAATAAACGGAGTAATGAACATATTTGGCTCTTTGACTAATAAATTTATTAAAAACGATTTGTTTTCAATTGAAGGACTTATTATAAATGAGTATAAAAAATATAGCATTTGAACAAAAGGTATGTTATTGAATTACATTGTTAGTGATTTTTCATACATATTTTCTAGGTTCAAAGATGATCAAAAATTTAATTGTTAATAATAATTTATCATATCGTCATCGAGTCAAAACGAATTAAAAAAAATATATGTGGTGAAAGATATTTTAAAAATAACATGCCTTACACATAAACGGTTTTAATGAAACATTTTTAGGGTTTAATAAAGTAATTACTTAACTCACCCTTAATGAATATTTGAAGATACATAATTTGTGCACTATTGTATACGATGTATGCGTTAAAAACGTAATAACTAAAAACCAGAGTAGTCGAATGAGTTGAGCAAATGCTGAGAAGTTCCTATTTGACCCACACTAGATTATCCCTCCAGTTCCCAACACAGATTCAAATAAAAACATATTTAATTAGCTAGAAGAAACAAAAATCCACTAAATGATCTATAAACCTTGTACATAAAAAGCAAGGTAAATAATAAATGCAATTCCCATCTAAAAAAAAAAGTCGAATGAGTTGAAAAGAAAAACCGAACTCGTTAAAAAAATCTCCAGGCACAATTCTGCTTGAAAATAACGAACGAGTTGATTACTAATAGTGTTGTTAATGCTCAAACACGACACACTGATAGATTACTTCTAAAATGTATAAACCTTCGATAAACTTACGTATTTCTCTATTAAATATACATGGCTATTACGAAAAGCGTTTGAGAAGGCAATTAATCTTATTCGAAGCACAATAATTAGTAATGCAATTTCAATATCCATCATTGAACTATGCGCAACGAGACAACGACTTTAGTTAAGCGAAGCTATAGATCAACAATTAACATCCTACGCACTCAATTTATCTTACCTTACTATAAGATGTATATGATATGCATTTGAAAAGTTTCCGGCGCCCAAAGATAGATCATAAATAAATTAATATCTTAATAAGCTAATTCTCTTGAAAGCGGTCAGGTCAGGAGTCGAAATAATCGGCGTTTATGTATGACTCCGCCTCCGTAGTGTAACGTTCTGGAGGTCCCGGGTTCGATTCCCAAGGGGGGTAAAATAAATATAAGTGATTTTTTCACTGTAACATTTATTCAATGTTACCCTGTACTGGCACCTGAAGCGGAGGGCTGATCACCTTTCCTTCGTGTGTAAACGATTAATATAACAGTTCGTTTATATGACGCAGTGCCCTATGCACCACTGGGGTGCGGGTAAGGGTTTTATTATTATTATTATGTATGAGGAGATGTATGGAGAGGAGAGTATGAAAGAGGCGAGATGGTTAGTTAGTTAATAAGTTACCCAACTCCCAGACTCCGGAATAGGTAATGGAGGATATTCGACAAAAAATCGATATAACGCCAGACATGTTGAAAAAAAAACAGACAGCTTTAAACTAATGATTATTAAACTATTATATGTGATAGACATTTCTATATATGCAGTGAATAATTGACAAGGAATATATTAATATATACCACAAAATTATTATTGATGTTTGGTTTCATCAAGAGTTAGTTACTTAGTAAAAAAGGAGTAAAAAAGATAAATCTGTGGTACCTATATTAATTTATTTTTTAAAACTATTTTAATTAGAAAAATTACGCAATTGTCAGCATGAAACAAAAAAAAGACGTCCTTTGATTAACTAATTTAGCAATTTTATATCCAAAGTATTTAAATATTAAATATCAATCTCATTTAAATTTCAACTAAATTACAATTAAATAAAGTCCATCAAATTAAGGAATACAATAACCAAGTTGAAACGTTTTAAAAAATTATACAAATAAAATAAAAATTGAGAAAATAAGAGATGAATAGATTGTATGTATCAAAGTAAATCTAAAATAACGTAAAAGAACTCCATAATTTAATAAATAAATAAATAAGTTGAAAAACCAGATACGTGGCGGTTTAAACATTATGTATAACGCAATTCTGGAATAAATATACCTCAAAATATAATATTTCATCCACAAGATGTTTGAGGGGAATATAAATAAAACCCAGAGGTTTATTTTATCATGAATGGCTGTAGGTACTCGTCGGCAAATTGAAATCAGCAAAAAATTGTATAACCTTTCTTCCCTGTAGCGTGAATTCAAAAGGTCTACCTACATATTTACAAGGCTTCAATAATGCGAATAGAATTTGTATAAATATATATATACACATATATATATATATATATATATATATATATATATATATATATATATATATATATATATATATATATATATATATATATAAATATATAGAATGCGATTTTTTGTTGAAATCTTGTGAGAACAAAAACGTAAAATAATTCATTCATTGTATTTAAGATTATTCCGACCTGATCCTTTAAGCTTTCCTTAAGTGCCAAGTTTTTTCTCGGTCTGCTATTGCCGACCACATTCGTTACCTAAATTTGTTTTAATGTCTTTCTCCACTCATTCGATTCACATGCCAAAACCATCTCAACACACCTTTCTTAATTTTATCGATAATGCTTATCTCAGCCTTGTATTATTTCCTCATTTCACCATACGAACATCTATCGTATTATACATCGTGTCATATATCCAGTTTAACATTATATCATTCGTAGGTAAGGATTTCAAAGCAAAAGATAAAAAAACAGGGCAGTGGAGACGGAAAAAAATTCTACTCCGACTTCACGGCTCCAAGACTCCACGACTCCGACTCAAAAAATTCAATTTTATAAGGTTATTTCCTGCCTTTGCATATGGCAATTATTTTTTATTATAAAGGAAATGTATAGAATTTTGTTTATGTAACGCAATGATATCAACACGTGGACGTGACCAATGCAGAACGATGCGAACAAAAGGAGAAACAAATGCTCATTTTCTTTCGACGCGAGAAAGAAGGAGACAAACACATTTTCGTAGACTTAATGCACTGAATGGGTTTCGGTGATACACCATATTGGCGCGATTTGCGTTTTCAAGTTTAATATTCGTGTACAATACACAGTCATTATAACAATCGGAAAAAAACATATATTTTACATTTTAACGAAAAAGTGGCTCGTTTTTTACGACTCTTATTCTGACTCCGCCTCAAACACCGCGACTCCGACTCCAACTTCACAGCCGTGATAAAAAATATATGAGAATAATATTATACATTGCGATGAGCTTCATAAGCTTGGACTGTACGCGAATGTACGGCTAAAAAGGTTCACAGCCGTTGGTAACTAAATGTGTATTTGCATAATGTGAGTTATGATATTATGGTTTTATTATGCCGGTTCAAGAATGCAGGTCGCAAAGATCACAGGTACGAGTAACCGAGAGTCATAAAAGTTCTACGACTGAATTTTCAAACAGTATATGCAAATTTAATTTGTTTGCGCATCAAGCAGAAATTGTTATGCAACACGCGAAGCCATAAATATTCCGTCGAATTGCAAGATAAATCGTTGAATATTTTTGAGAAAATAAATAAAAAATCATAAAAGTGTCAATTAAAGTATCGAGTGTGACTAACACTTAATTAACCTAGTAGATAGGCGTAAATAAGATCACTCAGACGAATATATGGCAAAATGATGTATGATAGATGTTCGAATGGAAATAATGCAGGGTAATAATAAAATAAGCATTATCGATCAAATTAAGAGAGATGTGTTGAGATGGTTTGGAAATGTGGAACGAATGAGTAAGGAAAGAATGTTAAAAGAAATAAAGAAGCAAAAGAAGGCAGTTGATTATACAGTTCTTACGAGGAAAAATAAGGCATCTAAAAAAAACTTTTTTTTTGGGTATTTCTGAATTGAGTATCGAATTTTAAATAATTTGTAAAAAACAGGAGTGTAGTATCTCCATTTTTACAATGAAATTCAATTTGTAAGACTGCGGTTTGTTTGCCGATTTATCTAATATATTCCGAGTAAAATCCCTTTTTTTTAAACAAATAAAAAACGGATGAAAGTATGCAATTTGTGACATAATGAACGCATTGTTTTGTCGATTTTCTGTGTGAATCGATTAGAAACATGCGTTGAAAATAGCTATCATTTCTCATGCAGTTAAACCAGAAATTGTGCATAACCAATATGCAGTCTGGGGATATTGCAATCATTCTTCATTTCTCTATAAAGTAAATATAAACAAACAGGGTAATAAGAACAAAGTAAGACTCGGTAGCCATTCAGAGACGTTACGTGATAAACAATAATTGGATATATTATTCCTTCTGACTTATGATTGTAATTACAATAGAATTTATGGCAAGTCGTAAGGAAATGGAATAGTACAAAGGAAGGTATTATACAAGACAACGGTTAAATAGGACAATAATTAAAGACCTAACCTAACAAAGTATTGAGAGCATGTAACCTAACCTCACCTAGCAAACCATTGAGTAGATAAACTCCAAAGGGATGTTGATAGCATGGATATTACCTAACCTAGCCTGACAACGTATGGAGTCAATAACCTATCCTAATCAAGTATTAAAGTACATAACTTAATCTAACCTTTATTTATTATTTCGGCATTAACTTTGTGGTAAGACATGTTACAATGATTAAAGAAAACACTTGTTTTTTACCACTTGAGTTTTATTATCAAATTGGAATTTGCAAATCACATAATAGATAATAATCACTCATTTCACTCTCATAAATTAAAATTATTACACCTTGTTATATTATAAAGGCAAAATTATGAATTATCTTGAAAATTAAGAAATCCAAAAAAAAACTAAATTCTAATAATAATCTATTAAATAATATGTTAATTTATTATTAGATTAAAACCAATATTTTTAGCTTTTCCACTTTTTTATTTGACCAGCGACCGGGTTTCGTCGTTACCGACATCATCAGACCAGTCTGATGATGTCGGTAACGACGAAACCCGGTCGCTGGTCAAATAAAAAAGTGGAAAAGCTAAAAATATTGGTTTTAATCTAATAATAAATTAAAAATGCAATTCCATAACGAAGTGTCAGTGGATAATATAAATCTATTAAATAATATGTTGTTTCAAAATTCTTCACCTTTGCTTTCCATTTTTCCTTTGTTTTCAAACTCCGCCCCTTGACTAACACCCTCCTCCTAACTTTCCCTCTCCTTATTTATAGAACAATTTTATATTTTATATTTTAGTTATCATACAGACCTGAATGGTGGAAGTTTAACTTCTGAAACATGTAGTCCATAATAAAACTCAAGTGGTAAAAAACAAGTGAAACCAAGTTTGAACCTAACCTTAACCTAATTAAGCATTAGAAATACATAACCTAAGCTAACTAAACAAAGTATTGAAATAAAATAACCTAACCTAATCAAAAAATGCATTGAAAGCACATAATCTAACCTAACCCAATAAAGTATTCAGAGTATTCGTGCTAGTTTACTCCGAGAATGATTTAACGTTCAAAATATCCAAAATACACAAAAACTACAAATTGTTTCTAGATAGATGTTTTATAACTTTTTTCTTTTTATAAATTCATACCAGACATGTAAGGTAACACCCTCCTCCTAACTTTCCCTCTCCTTATTTATAGAACAATTTTATATTTTATATTTTAGTTATCATACAGACCTGAATGGTGGAAGTTTAACTTCTGAAACATGTAGTCCATAATAAAACTCAAG
Source organism: Brachycentrus maculatus (assembly GCF_059751285.1). NCBI lineage: Eukaryota > Metazoa > Arthropoda > Insecta > Trichoptera > Brachycentridae > Brachycentrus > Brachycentrus maculatus. Next base: position 993,235 of record NW_028280995.1, on the reverse strand, counting down.
TGGTAAAAAACAAGTGAAACCAAGTTTGAACCTAACCTTAACCTAATTAAGCATTAGAAATACATAACCTAAGCTAACTAAACAAAGTATTGAAATAAAATAACCTAACCTAATCAAAAAATGCATTGAAAGCACATAATCTAACCTAACCCAATAAAGTATTCAGAGTATTCGTGCTAGTTTACTCCGAGAATGATTTAACGTTCAAAATATCCAAAATACACAAAAACTACAAATTGTTTCTAGATAGATGTTTTATAACTTTTTTCTTTTTATAAATTCATACCAGACATGTAAGGTCCTACATTTAAGATTTTATTTTAAATAGTTAAAAAAAATTACTTCTGTATATTTTATAATACTATTATTTTTTGATATCTCATCAAAGATGAAGAAGAATATGGGTATAATATAGTCTGGGCATTTACGGGGCTTACGACCGTCATAGGCTGGTTTAAGTGATCACTTTACACACGTGTAACATTCACCAATTCTACCCATTATTGACAACCACACTACTCAAATTCTTGGAAGTTCTATATATATGAACCAATTTAGAAACCTTGTTCATGAATCACTAGAACTTCACTAGAGACATCTATTGGTGAGATGTAAAGAAGCTTTTTATTAAGCAGAAACTCTTATATTAGTATGTGAGATCCGAATCCTGGATTATAATCACACACATGAGAAACGCCAGAAAATACCATTTTCATTTTTATTATTAAGCTTATAATTTGACCAGATAATTTATTTACAACATTTTGAGTGTGTCCAAATACTTGTTCACAAAATCTGGATTATCTCCAATTATAGGAGTTATTTTCATATTATTTTTGATATCTCATCAAAGATGAAGAAGAATATGGAATTTGAGTAGTGTGGTTGTCAATAATGGGTAGAATTGGTGAATGTTACACGTGTGTAAAGTGATCACTTAAACCAGCCTATGACGGTCGTAAGCCCCGTAAATGGCCAGACTTCCATATTCTTCTTCATCTTTGATGAGATATCAAAAAATAATATGAAAATAACTCCTATAATTGGAGATAATCCAGATTTTGTGAACAAGTATTTGGACACACTCAAAATGTTTTATAATACTCTTAATCTTTATATCTTACTATTTGAAAACACGATTTTTCAAAGATTTTTGGTATTTTTGCAATCATCCAGTAAAATTAGTATTTTACGATTAAAAAAATTGTTATTTTAAAATTGAGCAATTGAATAATGCCACTTATTCAGTATTATTTCATTACACGCGACTAGTTTCGAAAACTACAGATGTTTCCACCAACAGGTGATTACAAAAATTTCAATATATATTTGTTCCTCTGTAATGGAAATATGTTTTGCTTAAAATAAATAACTACAACAAAAACCATGCGTTTGTCGAAAAGTCAGTTAAAATATATATATATGGTACAACAAACATAGATATATAACAATACATATGCTTAAAATAAATAGCAAAAAAGAAATATTCATTTGTCGAAAAGTCAGTTTAGAAATATGGTAAAACAAACATAAATATACCTATAACAATACATGGTTCTGGAAAAGGACCCTACAAATTTGAAGGTACGGGAATCGAAATAGTGTCGAATGCATGCGCTTGCAGTGCTTTGATTAGATTGATACGCCGATTTTATAGTTTCCTCTCGTCTAAGGACATATCAGAGAAGATTGCAAATTTGATTTGCGGTTTTGCGATCTTACGTGTCAGCAATAAAGAACGCAACGCTCGCCAATCCAATCCAATAAATACCAACTCGGCTAATCTATGCGCAAAACTGAGCAAGGATCGCCATCTAAGCCATAAAATACACCAACGATACTTGCTTGTTCAACTGAAGTTTAACATGAAACTAGAAAGGAAACTATTGAATTCATATAGCTTGAATCATCGGTTAAGATTTGACGGACATATTAAGAATTAAATTTGTCGAATACCACTTTTTGCTCTTACGACTTTACGATTGCATAGAGTAACAATTGTTCACAAAACAATGGCATAAATGACGCATGTACATATCACTGACTCCTTTCAACAGCGTCATATATATTTAAAAAAAAAAAAGATTTTTCAGGAGATCGTTTTTAATGTTTAAAAATATAATACAATGTTTCAAATATAAATATCAAGCCACTTATTGAACTTTTTACTATGCAACAGATCTTTTTAGGTAAAACCTGGGTTTTTTTCTCCATTTGAAAAATATTTAGTATATTTAAAAAAATTGTTAAACAAAACCTTTTCTTCAAAATGCAAAAACAACACTTTCTGCCCTGTAGCGGGTAAATATTAAGTTAAAAATATGCCACTTTTGCTGGGATATGGTAAATTTTCCGAAAACACGTACAACTGAAAATTGACGATTTTTGATTTATGACGTTGTTGAAAGGAGTAAGTGATATGCAGTTATTTCTGTAGCTCAGAAATATACTATTGCAAATCTAACTAAAGCAATTTTGCATTTGAAATTCATATTTGCAAAATGAAGTAATATTCCAAGTCAAATAATGATTAGAGAAGTAGCATTAAGTAGTATTGAAAAAAGGTGTAGCTTTTGTTTTTCAGTTTCCCTCAAGAAAGTTCTATTCACATTTTTACTACCCTTGACCTTTAGGTAAATAAGATTATACTTGAGAAAAAAAATATTACGACTAACTAAAATGTTTCAATGTTCCGTATATTAATTTGATATTACATAAATAAAAAAAAACAGTGTGAAGGATGGAAAAAAGCAAAATATAAAATGATTAAAATTAACGTACATTGGATCAAAATTAATGAAAACGTAATTTAACACTACTCGCAATACTAAAACAGCAATAAACAGTAACGAAGTAAAATAATTGTGTTATTATTATAGAAAGGATCTAGAAAACTCCTGAATGATGAAAAGCCATCAAATATGAAGAGAAAGAACAAGATTTGTCGTGATTTTTGTACGTACCGCTAGGATTGTTAGCACAACTAATTTAAACAACGATGATTTAAAAATTTCGTTACAAAAGATAAACCATCAATTAAATTAATTATAACGAATTTTTAAAAGAAAAGTAAATTGCAAACAATTTTTTAATTAATAAGATTTAATAAACTGATTAAGAATTCAACATGGGAAAGTGGAAAAAACATAATAATTACGTGGCTGATCCAGAAGAAAAACTACACAATTCAAAAACACAAAAAACCACCTCTCCAAAAGAAATGATCAAAGATAGGAAAATCATAAAAATTTACAAAAAATCGTGATAAAAAATTGGGATGCACATAATTTAAAATAGGTCCTATGTATCTTAGAGAGCTAAAATAAGATACAGTTGAAAAAGGCATTAATTGGGTGTCCAAAAAAATTTACATAGGGATACATATTCCATTTTGACAACGCCATGGTTCATTGTGAAAAGGTAAAGATACATGCTAACACGACTGAAACGCTCCTAATTTATATGCTCGTATCACATTTTATGTACCTTCCATCCAATTCAATTATCTGGAAGTGTAAGCGAGCTCGAAATTATCCAATCTCCGGAGAGGAGAGTTAGTACTACTAAATGTCACACCCATTAAAACTTTACATGGTACTGTTCGATGTTCACTATCTCGTTACACTTGCAAGAAGTGTGGAGTGCCGAGTGTCGTGCGGAGTCACGCAAAGCCTCGGTATAGGGTCGAATGATAACATTTAATGGGGTTTAATTGTATTCAACAAATTGTTTTAATGGCATTGCTATGTTTGCTCATCAATGATTAATTCTATATATTTATACGTAAGGTTGACGTGTTAATACTTATGGTAATTAATGTTTTGAATGTAATAATTTCAATAAAACTACATAGAGTATTTATTTATTGACTAATTTATTTCACCATATACATAATAACATATAACAAATTACAAAAATATGCCCTCACTGAGTTTTCACGTGCCAAGGGGACATTTATAGAATTTATCAATAAAATTATAATAAAATATAATTGTTATTGTAATCAAATACGGCATGGCCGAAAAATCAAGTACACTCGGATAAAATTGAAAGAATCCAAAAACTGTTGGTAAAAAAAATAAATCGTAGATCTCACCTAAATTTTCAGGATTACCGTGAACCAGGCGCTTCTTATAACTTGCAAACTCTTTCAGATAGACGAACCGTGGTAGACTTGATGCTGCTCACCAAGATCCTTTCCAACAAAATTGATTCCTCCGACCAAGTGGCCCGTATTAATTTGAGGGTACCTACCTCAAAGACGTACGCGTTCTACTCACCTACGTTAAACTCACGATATTCCGTGTTACTAAAAAACGAATAAAACTATTTTTTCCATCTCACAGTTAGACAATAATAATATAAAATATTCTATATGTATACATGAAATCGCTTAGTTTCTTAGCAGGGGATTCTTCTATCATAGTGTTAATATTAAACATAGACCCCTTATTTGTGTTTCGTCAATGCAAATATGTACGTAAGTATGTGCATTTTAATCAGCCGTTTTCGTATGGCAGAAGACTTTACCTTCGTTGTTGATAATAAAAGATCACCGGACTGCATGCAGCGTATGGAACTGAGCGCAATGAATAGTGACTATATTTAAGGGGTATTAAATGGTTAGCATAATGAAATAGCATTAGTTTCCAGGTCCAGGGATGTAGCGCTGTCGTGTCGTAAGGAAGTAGAACGTGGGACGCGCTGCGAACTCTACACTTTCCTGCGCTTTGCATTTAACCTCCTTACCTTACTGCGTTGTTTGGAAATCTATCTGCGACGTCACCTCGCTTTGTGATCGGGATGAGATCCGCAAAAACTGACCGTTAATTGAAGATTCGTATACTGAATTATGTGTTCTTATCGTGGATTTTTTCAAAGAATACTATGGAACAACGTTATTGCATCTCGGCTGTCCAAACTTAAAACACAGTAAGGGACATTTTTTCGTAGTACGTTTTTTTTGCATTTTTGGACTAAGTAGAATCTACTTAGTCCAAAAATGCAAAAAATATGTACTACAAAAAATATGTCCCTTACTATGTTTTGAGTATGGACAGCCGATCTCTCCCCCTGATTTATTATACATTTTTAAAAGAAAAAAACAATTTAGCAAAAAAGCGTCTTCTTCGCTATACAAATGTATGTATTGATAACGGATCAGATACTGTATTGAAAATTGTATTAAATCAATGTATGTGTGTACATGATTTTTAAATAAAAATCATAAGATATTCGTATCTTTAAAATCGTATTTTTTTTCCCAGACTTGGTATAATTGTCCAACCAGTGATTTTTGCACAAATGATAGCCATTCACTCTGTTGAAGCATTTTAAAAATTAAATTATTCGCTTCTCTAATAAATGAGCCTTCAATAAAGGTAACAATGAAGGGATTGAAAAATCTTATTACATTAAAATGTAATAATTTTGAATGTTGATTTTCATTTGAATGGGCGTCCTGGGAAACTTGAAAACATTTCAAAGTATTGTAATTATTATGAAAAATTATCTTAAAACTTGAAATTTTTTGTTATTAAACTAAGCAAGACAGTATTATTTATGTTCACAGACTTGAAATAAACACTACAACATGATTATGTACTGATGCTACTGATTTTTTGCAATATGGCCTACGTAATTTTCAGAGATGTCATGTACGTAGTTTGACGGTAAATATATTCATAAATCACAGTTTTAATCAATCTCAAATGAATCGATACATCGAGATGAAAGGGTTAATCGGTCTACATGTAGTCTAATGCTAACTACGGCCCATTATAGTCTAGCAAACTCATGTTTACCGAGCCGATAAACGACAAACGGCAAAGGAAGAAAAGCCAGAGACCACTGGCTTTGTAAACACCCTGTAACCAAAGGTCAAACACTGGGCCCGATCGTTCGGGCTTTGGTAAACCTTAACTCTCGGCTAGAGCCAAAGGAAACGTACAAGATCTCTGCCGGATTACGGTTAAACGAACATAACTCGAACAACACGAGATGAATAAATAATTACGTGTAGAGTCAACTCTCACTTATCTGATAATGATTTAAGCGGATTTTGCACTAACCGGGCTAAATTTCTAAGAGATGGAGGACAAAATTGTTAGAACAAAGATAATATCCTCTGAATGCATATAAAATACAAAGCAAGGAATGTCTAAAAAACAAGAAAAGTATTTAAAATTTGTAACAGTTACAAGTCTTCTAACACCAGCTAAAGTTTGGTTTTCAAACTAGGTAAGCCACTAACAAAGAACGTTTAGGTGTTGTGTTCGGTCAGTACTTCAATATGGAGTTGAATCGTGGACCCTTAAGATGATCAACACCATTACCCGATTAGAGGCAATCGAAATATGGCTACATCGTTGAATGCTACGCATTCCATGGACCGATATGGTCAGCGACGCAAATGTGCTCCAAAGTGAAAGAGCAGGGAGACGGTTGCTGACTGATATCAAGGTCCGGAAGGTATCCTATCTGGGGCATGTGCTGATAGGAGAGAAGTACAAGCTATTGCACCTCAAAACAAAGGAAAATAAAGGGTTGACGAGGTGTGGGCAGAAGACAGACTCCTGGCTCCGGAATATATGAGATTGGACAAGGATTAAGACCGTCGAGGTCCTGTTTAGAGGTGCCTAAGACAAGGACAATTACTCTAAAGTGATAGTCGACGTCAAGGCGACCTGAAATGACCTGACACAGAAAAGAAAGAAACATAAAAAGACTATTATACCATTAATTATATAAAACATTAACCCTTGAGTGTAAGTTCCTCTCCAAGCACAAGAGCTCAGTCTCTTTTTTGGAGAGGCACAGCGAATCTAAAACTATAAGTTTGCCATATCGCTCACTCCTTTCAAGAACGTCATAAATAAAAAATCGTCAATTTTCAGTTGTACATGTTTTCGGAATGCCCAGAAAATGTACTATATCCCAGCAAAAGCGGCATATTTTTAACTTAATATTTACCCGCTACAGGGCAGAAAGTGTTATTTTTGCATTTTGAAGAAAAGGTATGTTTTAATTATTTTTTTAAATATATTTAATATTTTTCAAATGGAGAAAAAACCTTCAGGTTTTACCCAAAAAGATCTGTTGCACAGTAAAAAGTTCAATAAGTGGCTTGATATTTATTTTTAATAGATTGTATTATATTTTTAAACTTTAAAAACGTTCTCCTGAAAAATCAAGTATTTTGATTTATGACGTTCTTGAAAGGAGTGAACGTTATGTATAAATGTATAGAAATTGTATGATGTTGTACTTAAAAACGTAACTATATTAAATAAATAAAATAAAAAAAAACATTTTTCACCTTTGAAAAAAGCCGCACTTTGCATAGGCAAATTATTTCTGTTGAAGAAGAGTAAGAGGTGTACATTTTAAGAATCTAATTAAGACTTTTTCCAGTGTTTTATGTTAAATATACTATTAGTATTCGTATAACTCCCGAGGAACACCCATTAGACATAACATATATTTGTCTCATGTAATTAATTTAATGTCAAACCATGTTTTCTTGATCATTATAAAACAGGTTACGGCACATAGAACATAACGTGAAATTGGTAACATAAACTAAACGGCATGCGGCTGAAATATTTTATTCTGTTTTACGGTAGTTATAGTTAATGATATCAGCATTTTCGAAACGCCATAATAACTCATCTGTAAGGCGTGCAAATACGTGAAACGAAATATAAACATACAAACGTTTCTTGAGCAAATAAATGCCTTATAATATAAAACATTGGTTTCGAATTCAATTCGGCTTAGCGGAGTAGTTCTACTAATACGTATACTAAACACATGGCAAATGTTTTTGTACGATTTCGATATTTGGTGTATATGTTTTTTTAAATGTAAAAGCGTAAAAGGTTGTAAATATATCGCCCACTCCTTTCAAGAACGTCATAAATCAACATACTTGATTTTTCAGGACAACGTTTTTAAAGTTTAAAAATATAATGCAATGTATTATAAATAAATATCGAGCCACTTATTAAACTTTTTACTATGCAACATATCTTTTTAAGTAAAACCTGAAGGTTTTTTCTCCATTTGAAAAATATCAAGTATATTAAAAAAAAAAATTAAACAATACCTTTTCTTCAAAATGCAAAAACAACACTTTCTGCCCTGTAGCGGGTAAATATTAAGTTAAAAATATGTCTCTTTTGCTGGGATATAGTACATTTTCTGGGCATTCCGAAAACATGCACAACTGAAAATTGACGATTTTTGATTTATGACGTTCTTGAAAGGAGTGAGCGACATGGCAAATGTTTTTGTACGATTTCGATATTTTAAGTATATGTTTATTTTAATGATTTTATCAACACGGATCGCACTAAAGGTTGTAAAAATATATTGACAACATTATGAGCGTGTCCGAAAGCTTATCGAAAAATCTTGGTTTTCTCCACATTGGAATTATTTTTGCAATATTCTTTTAAAAATAGATGAAGAAGAATATGGAAATCTGGGTATTTACGGGGCTCTTATCCTTTGATAGGCTGGTTAAGTGGTCACTTTACAATCGTGCAACATTCACCATTTTACCCATGATTGACAATCACATTACATTTTTGAAACTCCTAGATATATATATATATATATATATATATATATATATATATATATATATATATATATATATATATATATATATATATATATATATATATATATATATATATATATATATATATATATATATATATATATATATATATCTATGTTAGCCTATGAAACGTCATAAGGCCTGTAAATACCCATCCATATTCTTCTTCATTTATTTTATTTATTGTTTGGACATTTATTTTGTGGTATGATATGATGAAATTCTAAAAGAAAAACACTTGTTTTTTACCACTTGAGTTAATAAATCAGTAGTGTAAAGGCAAAGGGGTATATCTGTCTTAGATTAAATTTTACAGGAGAGCAAAACAAACTTGTGAAATTAAATAACTCATTTGTTTTATGTATTTTTATATGTACATATCTTAATCAAACTAAATAAGTATAGCACTACAGCTATATCCTTTTGCCAGAATATGGAATACACTATTGTAGACATTTTGTGGAAGAAACTTAGAAAATGAAAAATTTGACAGATATACCCCTTTGCCATTACACTAACGAAATGGTGTGAATATAGTTTACATTTAGACCCGAATATGGAAACATCTATAGCTTCCGAAACTAGCCGTTAAAAATAAAATAAATATAACTCTAGTGGTAAAAACCAAGTGTTTTATTTACTTTTAAAAGTTCTTCATTTATGTTAAGAAAAAAATAGTTTAATATAATCGCTAATTAACTGCAGCAATAACATAATTTTAAAAAAATAAGTACTTTTTTAATAGGTGTTTTTTTGTTGTTACATACTATGTAAAGGTGCATATTTTGAAAGGAAAAGTGACAAATTGTTGCGTCCAAAGCCGCGAGGGAGCGTTAGTATCATTATAACTGAGTATTTCGTACCATAATATTATTTCAAATTATTATTAAATTTGAATTGGCCTTCACCACCTTCAGTACGGCCGAATACCCATATGAAACGCAGATACAGCATGAATTTGTCACCTTATATAGACAGGACAACAGGATAATCAGAAGAAAAATCTATTCCAGTTAACCGTGAACCCAACGCGATGAATATAAGGATCAAGTTGTATCTGATACAGGACTTACTTTGTGATTAATGTCGTAGGTTCAAGGGTGAAGGATTTTCAATGATGGCCAACAACCTTCTAGAAGAAAACTATTTTGCGTTGATTACAAAAGCTTCAGAAGACTTGACATTTAATTTATTTAATATGTGTACGAAAATCAACAACATTAATAATTTAAAAATAAAATCATTTAATAGTATTTTATTTAAGTAAGTACTAGATTTATTTAAGTACTTGATTTAACCCCTAAAGGATTGTTATCAAAGTGTTTTAAGATATCTTTCTGCTGAAAGCATATGATGTACAAAAATTTAGATATACTCTGTAAAACACTATGTAAAAAATAGGTACAAGTAACAATGAAAAACAGTTTTAAAATATTGTCTTCAACACGCAAAATTTTAACAAATAATAGTGCATATTTTTTTTGGTTCCTAGTAGACATCCTTTTTAAAATAAAAGTTAAAATTTGAAATTGATACTTTAATATACAAACTTGTGAATTTTTTTTTTCTAGTAGGTAGGGTAGAAAAACCTACTTATCGGTGTTAGGTCGTTTACGGTTAGTAGCGAAAAGCCGACTAGTCGGCTTTTGGTAGATAATATAATAAAAATCATAAATAAACAAACGATTGGTACAGAAATAATGAATGTATTTGATAATTGGTTGTATTTTTTGCTATAAGTACAAATTTGCTTGATTTTTAAGGTAAGTCTTACAAAAATTCGTTGGTAAATAAACTGTTAAGTATTATACTTATGTACAAAAAATTTCCAAATATAACTTCGAATAAACAATCAGGGTATGTACCGTAGAACGGGGCTACTTGAACATTCATGTGTTATTTATTGATTTGGCGTTTAATTTGTAGAACTCCATTTGAATTTATGTATTAATTTTAAATCAAACACAGATTTTTTGAGTCTACTAAGTTGTATTTTATCAACAAAAACACATAAAAATTTATATTGTGACAATTGTTTCGCCTTGTTAGGGCATTATCAAACGAACATTCGTTTGATAATGCCCTAACAAGGAGAAACAAATGTCACAATATAATTTTTTATGTGTTTTTGTTAATAAAATACAACTTAGTAGACTCAAAAAATCTGTGTTTGATTTAAAATTAATACTTAAATTCATGTGTTACTTGAGCCCAGTACAAAAAATATTTAAATCTGTATTTGGTTTACAATAATGAACGTATCGTGACAATAAGTGTCACCTATCAGGAAAACAATGAATCATGTCGATGCGTTCGTTATTGTGGACCAAATACAGATCTAAATTTAAAAAAATGTACTGGGCTCAAGTAACACACCAAAGTTCAAGTAGCCCCGGTCTACGGTATCCCAAAGCTTTAGAAAGGGTTGCGTGCTATTTTTACGTTAATTCTCCGTCAAAACGTTCCTGCAAAACTTGCGTGAGTTAATAAGCAGCAATTTATGTCAGAAGTAAAATATTTGAGATTTCGAAAGAAAAACTTTGAGACAATAATGAAGTAGAGGCATTGTAACACGAAGCCATTAGGGGTAAATGAGAAAAGTTAACAATAAAATGCGGTAAAGTTAAGCTTTACAAGTTGCAAGTGAGACAGATGTTGTCCTGACACGAGTTATAGTTATGCGACGGAAGAAAAGGATGCAAGGAGAGGAGATAACGAGAACCATTAAAGAAACGTGCTTGGAAATTCGAAGGTCGCCTGAGCAGTAAAACAATACGAGAGAAAATATTACAATACATAAATAAAAGAATATCATAGTACGTAATAATATTAACACTTCATACCTTCATAGCATGACTTTTTTATGCAAACTAATAAAAAAACCTTTGTATCTTACTCTAAAAATAAGAGGAAAAATAAATTTAAAAGAATGAAAAACTTTTAACACGGAACGATAAAGAAAATACTTATGTATCAAATTTGCAACAACATGCAATGGTTATCCTTATGAGATATTGATATATGTTTTATCATTAGCTTTTGGTCATGTAACAAATTTGATACACGATGCAGCGAAGGGTTAAGTGTATGTATTTAATGTAAAAACAAAGCTTTGAGTTTTATTTTATAAAGTTTATAAAATGTGCCACAAAGTAGTAGCAAAAGATATGAAATAAATCGTGAAATAGATTTTGATTTATTCTATCATTTCTTTAATATTACCCTGGACTGATCCCTGAAGCGCAGGTGTGATCGCCTTGCCGTCATGAAAGTAACGACAGAGATAACACATAAATACGACGCAGTGCCCTATGCACCATTGGGTGCGTATTAGGGTAAGAAGGAGGAGAGTTTGATTTTGTATACTATCATTCTTCTTCTTCTTAAGCCTTCTGTCCTCCACTGCAGAATAAAGGCCTCTTCCGCACTCTTCCATTTTTTCGGTCTGTTGCTGCATGCAGTTTTTACCCTTCACAACGGAAATATCGTCGGACTATATTATTTGAAGTTTTCCGAAGCCTCTTTCATTCTCTTCAGGTCTCCATCTTAAAATTTGAGGGGTCCATCTTGTGGGGTATTGTCTTGCAAGACAAGTATATTATCATATGCAGTGGTGTGAGTTATTAATCAGTGTAGCAGTAGGGTTGGGTAAGGATGAAGCATAGTAGGCACTGGTCGTGTTTCTATATAGAACACGAGTAATCTAGAGTTTGCGCTGCTTTTCTGCCTATATAGAATGCACGCCTCTGATCATATGTAGGTATATACAAATGATTAGAAATTTAAAAACTTATAAATAATAATAAAAACAACTGTGGAGTGCTACAATTCACGGTAGCGAAACGTGGACAATGAATAGGTGGGATAGGCGAAAAATGTTAATCAGAAACTCACCAAAATAAGGTTCGTAAGCAAAAGAGACCTAAAAAAAGACTGCCTATTGTATTTTTCCTAGTGGTTGCTGAATGATTTCGGAAGGTGGATAGAACTCGAGATAAAATATCCCGTCTAAGGATCCAATTAGTGTTCAAGTAGCTTCAGCCTTCGGATGAAAGAATAGCGTAAAGGTTAAAGGACGACCCGAATTTGAAAACATAACAAAAAAAGTAAAGATATCGAGATTAGATGAGTTTTCGCAATCATTCTACAATTTTGCAAACAAAACGATTTTGTTGAAAAGAGTTTCAACGTAGTAAGTTTGCGAGCTTATCATGAGAAAGAAATTCGATATTGGAAAGACAAGTTTACGAAAAGTATCGAGAAAAGATTCAACATTAATTTGTATTTATAATGTAAGTGGAGTTTGATATTCAACAAATAATTCGTCTGACGTTTTTTACGCAGAATTTTATCTTGTTTTATATAATCTTATAAACCGTATTTCTGAATAGAATAATCCCTTTGTTTAAGGGTTTTAAAAAACTCACTTCCAGATAGGTACTTACATAAAATATTTTAATATTTCTTTAATGTGCTTAAAGGTCTCCAAAACATTGTCTAAAACATTTTCACAAAGAGTTTCATGATATCTGGATATTTCCATTTTCCAAATGATTTTTAAAACTGTAATTACGATGTTTTGATTTAAAACCACGTATTAGCTTTAAATGATCGAATCTTAAAACCGAATAAAAAAGAACGATTTTATTCAAATAAGTGATTATTAACAACATTTTTGGATGAGTTCAAATCTTTGTTCCCAAATCTGAGTTACTCCTAAAAAGGTCAAAAAATTAATAGGGTCTGCTAAATAAAAGCTTTCTCATACAAATCGTAGATGGCTCTCGTGAACTCAAACATAAAGCGTCTTGAGATTTATGATATACATATCGCTCACTCCTTTCAACAACGTCATATATCAAAATACTTGATTTTTCAGGAGATCGTTTTTTAAGTTTAAAAATAAAATCAAATGTATTCAAAATAAATACTAAGCCACTTATTGAACTTTTGACTGTGCAACAGATCTTTTTAGGTAAAACCAGAATGTTTTTTCTCTATTTGATAAATATTAAGTATATTTAAAAAAAATAATTAAACAATACATTTTCTTCAAAATACAAAAACAACACTTTCTGCCCTGTAGCGGGTAAATATAAGTTTTTGACGCTTATAGTACATTTTATGGGCATTCCAAAAACATGCACCATTGAAAATTGACGATTTTTGATATATGACGTTCTTGAAAGGAGTGAGCGATATGTATGAGTCCCAAATTTTTTAGTAGTGTGGTAGTCAATCATAGGTAGAATGGTGAATTTTACACGTGCGTAAAGTAATCACTTAACCAGCCTCCCAATAGTACCCAGGTACCCAGTACCCAGACCTCCATATTTTTCTTCATCTACATATGTTGAGATTTCAAAAATAATGTGAAAACGAATTTGTTACATTAAAATACGCTTACGTTCCCGTTTATTTGATCGCATGTACTTGTGGTAGTTTAAATTCGATAAATAAAAGAGCGCGATCTTCAATCAACCGTTACAAACTGACAAGCATCATATTAAAGTGTCTCGCATAAATCATTAATTGAAGAAAACACCAGTTATGCTTTTATTACATAAACGATCCTCGCCCACACCCAGTCCAATTGAATCTGCCGAACCGTACATTGAGGAACTAAAGTGTTTAATGAGATTATTTCGACAACAAAACTCATTTGAGTTTTAAACAACGCCAATTAAAAAAAAAACAGACATAAATCCTTTTTTTTAAACGAGCAGATTTAAATATTGAATTGGCACACATTAACAAACAAATACCTTCTTCTTCCTGGCTCCATCCCAACTTATCGTATTTGTAAACCGTTGGGGTCAGCTCTCCTCGTCCTCAGGTTGTAGGTCCTTCTATCATGGACAACGTCACCTAGGCCATATCTTGGAATCATTGTTATCTTTGTGTATCATCCATGATTTTTTTTATCTTCCTTTAGATGCTTTTCGAGGAAGATCCATGGCGATTGCCTGGTTCACAATGTGATCAGGTTATCTGCGTCCTATGTGCCCATACCATCTCAATTGCCTTTATTCTACCTTACTATTGATGTCTTTTACACCCAAGCTTGCACGAATACGTGAAATCTTTGTTTTATTTCTTAGGGCCATTCTAGCTGACCATCTACGGATTCGTATTTCATTAGTTTCTAGTTGCCTAGAGTAGGTACTATAGGTACATCTTCCAGCATTCGGAGCAATAGACAAAGAAATGTATCTATATATTAACATAGAAATGCATCTACTGAGAAATCGGAAATGGATAATTCATTCGCGCCTCTCGCTTTATCACATTGTATGTCCAAAATAAATTAACACAATTATAATTATAACACATGTGTGTAAATGACTACGCTGTCTCTTAAAAAATAACAAATTACACTAGAGAAACGACAGATGAAATCGAAACGTCATTTTACGGTAAATTATTTCGGTCAACTTTTAAAAGAAATAATTGATGTTGCGTTGTGATTAATACGGATATAAAAAGGTATTTGAAAAATGCATTGTGTTAATGTTTAACTGTATTCAATGAGTATGTAGTTAGGTAAGTACATGTATCATTTATAAAAAAAATATATAAATTTATACCCAGAGGTATACAAATATTTACAAGCGCCTGAAAATAAATAAGCCATTATCTGTTTTAATTACAAGCGAATTGCTTTGTTTAATACTCGTAATAGTAGGGATTATGTTTCCCATCAAACGAAAGCTTATTATATATTATACATAATAAGAATGAGAGAATCCCATAAAGCACAAAATATACGTTAGTGTCCCTCAACTTTCAACTCAAGGTTGAGAAATGCAGGTTTAACGACTACATTCAGAATTATCGTCCAGATTAAAAGGACAGTAAAGAGAATTATGTTTTTTTATGTGCGCAATTATTATGAAGTCGAGGGAAGTTAAATTAAATTAATTTCATGCAAAGTGATCAAAGGAGATTTAAATTTAATAAGAAAGACAAATGAAATAATTGAGAGTTTTTATTGAAAGCTTTCAACAAAAAATAATTTAATTACTCAGAGATCTGAGATAGCTTATTCTTTAAAGATTTTTAGATTTTTATTAAAAGTTGATTAAATCGTGTTCATATATTTGAATGTGTAATTTATTATATTCTAGAGAGTCAAATAAATTAACGCTTCTGTTTCTCATTTTAAAAATATTATCTCAACTAAAAAACAAAAGTTTAACTTTGTTTTAAGTTATTGATTATTTGTGAAATTTATCTTCAACCCCGATGACGGATTTGTACTGAAAAATTATGATCTTTAGTTTTTGGGTGTCGGGAAACGATTAAGGTAGGTAGCTTTAAAAAATCCAAATTGTCAGATGAAATAACTAAGCAATGTGATCAGTTATACATGTTTTTAAACAGATATATAGTTTTTTCAACATAAATTTTATTCGACCAGTGATTGGTTTCGTCGTTACCGATATCAGCACTAGCCTGATGATGACGAAACCTGGTCACTGGATAAAATATATGTAGAAAAAGCTAAAAAATTGTTATATTATAATATAAAATTCAGTTTACTAACATATGCCATCAAAAACCTTAAGTTTATACACCTGTTATACTTACTATATAATACTATGAGTATTTTTTAATGTTGTATTACTTTGAAATCTTTACAACACCAACAAAAAGTTACATAAAACACTTAAGTAATAATCTTCTTATTAAAAAATATGTAGACAAATTTTATTTTGCAACCTTTTTACCTAATATCGTCTCAAGGTGCTTGATTTTTAATATATATATATATATATATATATATAAATATATATATATATATATATATTTATATATATATATATATATATATATATATATATATATATATATATATATATATATATATATATATATATATATATATATAATATATATATATATATATATATATATATATATATATATATATATATATATATGTGTATATATATATATATATATATATATATATATATATATATATATATATATATATATATATATATATATATATATATATATATGTATATATATATATATATATATATATATATATATATATATATATATATATATATATATATATATATATATATATATATATATATATATATATATATATATTTACACACATATGTAGTAAAACAAAGACGGTATCGGTGATATTCTCATTTCTTCACATAGCTAGATTGTATTGAGGGCTATTGGGAACATGACGCATTTGAGAGTACACAAGTGATGGGTACCTACCGTAATTTGTGTCAAATGTTAATTAGGCAGAAGGTGTTAACGTTAACCAAATAATAACTGGAAATGGTCACACTTGACCGTGATGTTGCAAAGGGATACGAGTCGAGATTAATTTCACGTGTATAATAAATAGACATATTATCGAGTATTATACACAATATGCGCTCGGGGCTAGATTTCTCGGATATTTCATGCGACAACGGGCATACATATGATAATGAAGAAAATAGCTTTGTGAAAATTAACATATTTTTATTTTTATTGGTGACAAAACCATTATTAGTTAACCCAAGATTTTTTTTTAAATGTGTTTATTTAAAAGTGAAATCGAAACATGTTTTGGGTTGTAAACGTGACATCTTTCGACCAACCCATTTTTTAAAGGTGTCTCAACTTGATATGAAACATGTATCGTTCCTCATTACATCTCAGAATATCCCAGGCTTTACGACCTGGCATTTGGCTGGCTTAAGCAATCACTTTATACAGTTCTGTAACGTTCACCATTCTGCCCATTAGTGAACATCCAAATTGCATTAATTCTTGAAATGTGTTTATATGCAATGTTCTAGGAACCATTCATACGTGGGTATGATTTTCGATACGTTATTAAAGCTAAATAAAAACTTCACAAAATTCTATGTTACAATCTATATTACAATAAATATTAATACATATTATAATCAGCCATACTTCTGAATGATTCAGATGATTCGATGATTCAAATGACGTAAGAAAAAGAGCATAAGATAAAGGACATTACTGCTTTAAGAGAAAGGGAACGAATGAGGAGAATAGAATTAGAGCTCGTACAAGCTTGTGAAAGAGAGATACTGCTAATGTGTGCAAGTGCCATGAGGAAGATACCAAACAAAGAAAATGTTTACATGTAAAAAAAAAATTTGACACGTATTTCGATGCATTCAGCATCGTTTTCAAACACCGTATGTCTCGATGCGGATAAATGATGCGGATGCATCGAAACACTTGTCACAATAGGTTTTAAGAAATACTAGTATTTACTAAGTAAAACTTAAATTAAAAATGGATAGGTTTTACCACAGAGTGACTGCCGAATAAATTAATGAAATATAAAACTTACGAAATGTGCAACAAAGAAAGTTTTCAGTATCTATATCGATCTATATTATATTTCAATTTGATAATATAAGATTTATGTTGTTGCATTTTACGAAGGTATGCATTTCACGTTACAATAAACGCAGTTCAAGTATATTATACGTGCGCCCAAATGTTTTTTAAATTCATTTACTGAAAGTTTGTAATATGTAAGCATCTTCGTGCGGCGGGATGTATTTTTTTATCTTCTTTCGTGACGTGTCAGTCAGCAGATAATTGAAAGTTTAATTTATTGGTCGACTTTTATTGCGAAAAATATGTCCAAAAGCACAAAGAGTGGAATTAAAGTCAATTAAAGTTTAACAAGGCTACGGAAGAACGCGAGAACTTATAATGATGAATATCTTATGTAAAATCGCTACTTTGAGATTAATTACACCGGCTTTATTTATATTCGCGTAATTCGAATCAGAGTCAGAGATAAGCGCTAAAATCAGCGATTAAATGATCCAGAAGAAAGCTTTTCACTTTTAATTACTGTGCTTTAATGTAACTCGTAAAATAAATAGCATTTAGTAAAGTAGCGATCGCTTTCTTTGTAATATTGCAGTATTTTAGGCAGGGTCTTTTTTTTCATGTAACGCGGTGGAACGGCGTTCCGGCACCTTTATTCACTGATATATTTTTATAATTCGTCTTCTTAAACAATCTGTATTTTTATAATTCGTCAAAATGATAGAATATTTATTCATTTATTCCGATTTATCATTACGATTCATTGCGATTTTTCAAGTAAAAAGCTTGATATAAAGTGTGTTCCGGGACCTTTTTTGTTTTTAACCCTTCCCTTAGGGCGCTTGTCTACTACTCGGAATTTGTATGTAGATGGAAACATCTGTGTGTATATATATATATATATATATATATATATATATATATATATATATATATATATATATATATATATATATATATATATATATATATATATATATATATATATATATATATATATATATATATATTTATATATACATATATATATATATATATATTTATATATATATATATATATATATATATATATATATATATATATAGACATTTATACTTATATAATTATTTAACATATTTTGATACTAGTTATGATGTTCCTCTCCAAAAAAGAGACTAAGCTCATGTGCTCGGAGAGGGACTTAAATTCAATGTTTATACATATCGGCTGTCCAAACTCAAAACACAGTAAAGGACATTTTTTTGTAGTACGTTTTTTTGCATTTTTGGACTAAGTAGATTCTACTTGGACCAAAAATGCAAAAAAAACGTACTACAAAAAATAATATCCCTTACTGTGTTTTAAGTTTGGACAGCCGATATATGTAAACAACAAACTATGAGTAATACAATTAACTGTTCGTTATCAAATGGAATATATTTTATTAGATGAAATGTTATGATTCCCGAAAGACTATGGCTATATAGAGAAGTCAAAAATAATAAACTGACCAACAGGCTCTAGAAAAAGGTCACGACTTAGAAACGTAAGAAAATCGGGTGTTTTAACGTATTTATGCATCGCACAAGCGCTGCTAAACCCAAACAAACGATAAATGTACAATCCACTACGTCACGGCCCAAATAGCGTTAAGTTATGGATTTATGGAAAACACGACATAAATCTTTACAATTTATTATGCACGTGTACTTGCATGAATATAACACGCTTAAAGCATTACTTGAC
Source organism: Brachycentrus maculatus (assembly GCF_059751285.1). Lineage (NCBI taxonomy): Eukaryota > Metazoa > Arthropoda > Insecta > Trichoptera > Brachycentridae > Brachycentrus > Brachycentrus maculatus. Next base: position 973,535 of record NW_028280995.1, on the reverse strand, counting down.
TGATGTATTACGCCGTTTTCAAATCAGTTTAGCTTACTAGAAACGAATATTAAGTAAGTCAAGAAGAATGACGTACCTGCTGGATTAGCGTTAAATATTGGTGTGGAATGCAAAAAAAGTAAAGAGATACTTCTTAAGGGCGAGAACTCTAACGTATAAATAGACTATGCGACCGGCTGTGCGAGAAGCCAGGCGTGTTTTCTGCGCACATTTTTTGGAAATATATTGAAAAAAATATTTAAAACTCCTCACCTTTCATAAGTCTTTTCTTTTCCAAATCATATATTTATTTATAATAAAAGCATATTTTTTCGATACAAAAACGGCGTTTTAAGCAACAACAACAAAAATAATTTCGTCCAATGGTACCGGAGTACAAAGAAAATTATGTTGCGGGCTATCGAATATCCTGATCAGTTTACGAATATAATATTTTTCTTAAAATACCGTTTTTGCATATTAAATTTTTCTTAAAAATATTTATGTGATTTTGAAAAGAAAAGAGTATCGAAAGTAAAGAAGTTAAAAAATATATCAAAATATTTTTCTGCATACTTATATAGTAAAAAAAAAACAATACACACTATTTAAAAAAATCGTGTGTGAGGAGACGTGCAACCTCTCCGGTGGTCGGTAGGTGATTGAATTGTGTGTTTGCGAATACCCCCTTAAGCAGTAAAATTGAACATTTCTCGAGTTTCAATCGAACTGTGAGAAACAGTATCGCAATATCAGTAACCACATATTCGATGCAAAGTGTCGCCTAGTGCATTGTAATCTCACTGTGCCATCGCCGTTTAACAATTTACCAAACTCTATTTGTTCGATAAACTCAGACTCTCGGTTAATCTGTGCAAATCGTGAGTTTAAACTGGGATTAGAAAACAAATAAACATTAAACAAACGGGGATAAGCGCATTGAACAATAGTGCATTACAAAACATGGGGCGAAGAGAGCTATGCACAGGGCCGTGTTGAGACATTTGTTTGACCAAACAAATGATAATTATGTATATTTTATTTGACATTTTATTTGGGAATGTTACAGATAAGTAACTTTAAGTTATACGGATGTACGAGTATTTCAAAACAAGTACTTGTACTGCTCCAGTTACAAAATTCTACATTTGTAAAATTACTTAGAAGAAGGTCGGGAGGGAGGAAAAGGGAAAAGAATAAAGATCGAATAAAGAATAAAGAATAAAAACGATAAAATAAAAAAAAATACCAATAAATAAAAAAATAGTAATTTAGGTATTTTTTTAATATTTAAAAGCCTATTTGAAACCTTAATCACATATTTTTCAACATTATGAGTGTGTCCAAATACTTGTTCACAAATCTGGATTATCTCCAATTATAGGAGTAATTTTCATATAATTTTTTGACATCTCATCAAGGATGAAGAAGAATATGGAAGATATAGTGATTCAAGAACAATGTTTCAAAATTGGTTCATATATAAATAGAAATTCCAAGAATATGAGTAGTGTGGTTGTCAATAATGGATAGAATTGGTGAATGTTACACGTGTGTAAAGTGATCACTTAAAACAGCCTATGACGGTCGTCAGCCCCGTAAATGCCCAGACTTCCATATTCTTCTTCATCTTTAATGAGATGTCAAAAAATTATACATCTTTTTCAATTTACATCATTATTACGATGAACGACGAACTGTAAGCACATCTGAAATTTCCCCTTAACTTTTTTACATTCAGACCTATTCTCTTCCAAATGAGTGGGAAAGGAAAAGTTTACTTTGTATAGAACTTTAAAAAAATGTGTTTTAAAAGTCGCATCCAATCAAACAGAAAAATGTAGTGGAACAGAGCAAGATACGTTAATTGGATGTCAGGTATTAAGGGGTCCAGAAGACTAGATATCGAAGACAGGTCGCAGGAACACTGTTTGACCTAAAACTCATTGGTTGGGTGATATACACAGACACAGACTCAAACCGGCTTTGGACTTCTGAGAACATGAGGATTGAGGACTAAAGAGTGATTTCTATGTCCAAACCAAAGGTGTTGACGAAGGAACTGAAAGTGTGATTCTCTACTGCGTCAAATCTGAGTCTGAACTGAATGTCTGATTCTCCATTAAGTCAAATTAGAGTCGAATGTCTGATTCTTAACTGAGTCAACTCTGGGTCTTTCAATATGAACTTTGTTATGGGTGCAGTACTGTCTACTCTGACCATTGAACACCATAAGGCGGCCCTGGCTCTATATATGTTGTCGGTTGCCACATTCGTAGGTATGAATTGTCCTGTGTTTGATACGCACTCTTACAAATAATGTCAGATGTCACAGCCATTGTCACATGCGATATGGTAGACTGCCGTACTCGTCTAGAAGTCGCCTTTATGTCTCGGAAAGCAAACTTTGAAATCAGTCTGATGTATCCGAAGATAAATAGCGCGGACGGTTATCGCTTTATGATAAAATACAGGTTCCAAACAATGGAAATAAGAAAACGCGATTATTATTATAAGATTTGTAGAAACTAAGGCACGTGGTAAGGCAAGGGTAGACGGAGAGGCTCCTCTCGAGGCGTATAATTAGTCCATAACTCAACGTTCGACTGGCACAGATGGAAACTTGTCAAATTTGATGCTTTGAAAGGTCATAAATAAATCACAAAAACCGAGATTAAACTATACACCGCCGAACATAACATACTCGTATAATAAAAACCGACTTCAAGCGGTCAACTTTTGGTGAAACGAGATAATAAAAACCAAAAATCAAATTAATGGCTAGATATAATATTTTACTCCAATTTATTTATACGTGTTTAAACTTATCGGTCCATCTGTGGCCGATAAATTCGATAGTTTTTACTACAAGGGAAAAGCCAAGATCGAGCGACGAAAATATCGATTAGCGACATAATTTCAATTCGATATGGAAATAATAAGAAACCGATAGCCATATTGAATGCTAATTGCAAATTACGCAAATATTTTTATGCTCAGTTTTAAAATTAAGGTTATAATTTGAGAACCTTTACAGGTAAAGCTAAAAATCATTTGACTCGTGTGTTTTCCACCATTATCCGGAATCTTTATTTGATACTGATGCAAAAGTACAAATGCAGGATGCAGTTTATATAATTACAGTGGGATGCCATCAAGAAATGTCAGTAAAAATAATATCTAATAACAAAAATTAAATATAACTTTGCGTGTAATATAATTAGTTGCGGTCATTGTTTGTGTATTTAGTGACCAGTCAGAGTTGTATGACGTCAGAGGCAATGAAGCTATTACGTTTTAAATCAGGGTAGCAAGTGGTGATGGGTTATAATAACAATATTATAATTTATTTAGCGTAATTTTCGTAAAATATCTCAATGGTGAAGTCAAAAGCAGATCTACATTACGGATCAATTAAACGATGAGTCTTTTGAGGGAAAAATCGCACCATGTCAGAGATTTTGCTCTTTTTGTTGTCATAAGACATTATTTTTACTCCTAAAAATCGAGTAGGCACTGCCTTTGTGTCTAGATGGAACGCACGCTCCTACTTGACTTATAATACAGTATTATTAACACTAGCACTTTCTAGAAAGACTAGCAATCAAAAGAAATTTACAATGTTGCTATCATTCTTTAGCTAAATAATTTATTGGTTTTTAAACACAATCCCAATTACCCATTACAATAAAAGATAATTAAAACACAATGCATTATATTTAGCCTTTCTAAACTGCCGCTAGTGGTATGAAGTAAAAAAAATATGAACAGCTAAATAGCATAAGCTGCCATTGTAAATATTTATTTAAAAAATAGACAAATAAATTATAGTATTCAAAGATCTAAGTTATTATGATAATTGTATAATATTGCTACCGGTGGTAAGTGGAAAAGTTGAAAATTATAGTACGTCCATATAATCATCGTTTCTGTTTGTGTGTATACTGAACAGCGTACATGAACCGAAAGTGGTCCACCCATACGATGGGCGGCCGTAGAATTTAAATGATACTCTGTCGAGTTTCTTGCAATTAATCCATTAGAGTTATGAACAAGACGACCGTATAATAATGAGATATTTCTGTGATTGCGTTGGGCAGCAACCGGTAACTGGCCATCGAAGCCGCGAAGGAAATGTGTTTGCTTTATCTCAGTGTGCCATCGTGATCCTCGTGGCATTTAGAGAGATAATAAACTACGAAAGATTATACAGACGGAGGTATGAAAAAGAAAAATTGACTAGTATTTATATGAAACAAAGTGCTGGTCAAATATTTTTTCTATAACGGAGAAAGTGTCTAATAGCATCTACTAATCTTTCCATTTTATTTTACTGGCACAAAAAATATAAACTCGTATATTTCGATATTAATATCATGTCAAATAAGTATATTAATTCCTTTTTAGGCGATCAGTCAAAGGTTTACAATTTAATTATTATGATAAACAAACATGGAAAATTTAAAAAAAATATCGATGTTATTTCCTAAACCTACTTGTATATTAAAACATGAAAACAATTGTTTTATGTTCTTAGTGGTCTCGACAAAAATTCGTGTCAAAAATGAGCAAAAATGCGAACTCATTATAGGAAATAAAGTTATAGTAATAGAAGTGACACGTATCTTAGTGTACATACTGAATGTTATATTCTGTAATAGTGCATTTGACTGAGAAAACTACTTCGAAAACATCACTAAAGCTTAGCTACTATATGAATTCGCCATTTTTGGAAGAAAAACTACAGATAAACGACGAAATAATGACATTTTAAGTGTTTAGTAGTAATTTTTAATAGATATAAACAATGTTAAATAAAAAATATAATCGTGATTTTTACTAGTATTAATTAATTCAATATTCGGGGGTCTGAAAACGACCTTAAACGAATGGCGTGGATCGATTTGTATTATATAGTCCTTAAAATGTTAAATATTACTTTTACTCATATTTTCTTTCAAAAATGTTAGTAATATTAGTATATAACCACTCAACGAGATTTTGATGTCTACCGGTTTCGAGACATGCCCGCCTCTTCGTCAGGACAACCAGTGTCGAAGCCGATAGACATAAAAATTTCGGTGAGTGGTTATATGGTCTACTAATATTACTAACATGCCTAACCACAAAGTAAATGGTTTAAATATTAATAATATTGAGAGAAAATGTTACTTTAATTCTAGTCTTGGACTTGTCTTTGCGAAAGGTTGGCGAAACAGCAACGCGGTGCAAAAGCATCATGGAAAACAATAGTCTTGCTTCTTGTGCGTTGAAAATAAATAACTCTAACGCGACACACTTAGTGGGTGAGCCGTTGCAACAGGCTGCAGTATAACGTATGGCTTGTAGGACGCAGGTGCATTTTTCCTCCTCTGAATGAAAAACAATCCGATTGTTACGAACTTTACGACACGCCGTGCGTGATGTTTCGTGAAATAGCCATGACTGCAAACGATCAGGATTTATGGGCATTTCCATTTGCATATTTAGTTCATTCTTTACTTGGCGCATAACGCCATAATGAGGACACATGGCAGGGACTGAACTAGATTTTCGCATTAGGAATTTGAGTGTTAGGGAAGGCGAATGAATCCAAAAACCGAATAAAGGAACGATTTATAGACTACATGTTTCAGAAGTTAAACTTCCATCATCCAGGTCTGTATAATGTTATTATACAGACCTGAATGATGGAAGTTTAACTTCTGAAACATGTAGTCTATAATAAAACTCAAGTGGTAAAAAACAAGTGTTTTCTTTAATCAAGGAACGATTTAATAAATAGCTCTTAAATTATATTTTGGACACGATTAGGACTAATAAGTTTAATTCTATTCAGTGCACAAAATTTCGCTTTTTGACAGTTGACAATTGGGCACATCTATAAACTTATACTTGATATAATTTTTCTATGTTTATAAACTATGACTGCTTTTACAATTATTTTAAGCAACAATACTTTAAGCGTGTCTAAATTTTCGTTTATAGCGCTGGGTTTGTTCACACAGGAGGTATTTATGTATTGATGCTACGTATCAATATATGAATAGCTACGTATCTGTTGCGTATGTTTTCTGTTTTATGTGTGTAACGTTTTTTTTACTTATTACATAGCACTTATTTTTACTTTATTTCTCTTCTAAACTTGTACATCTTTTAAGTGTTAAAGTTTTTTTCATTTTTTATTATTATTTTTTTTACTTTAGCTCTAAACTAAGTATACCTATTAATCTTCTTAACTTCTGCTATGTTTTATTCTTGCTGTTTACTTTTAACTCATTTATGTAAAATTTTGTAGTTGGAATGTTACAATTACCTGTTTTATTGTAAATGTATTTAAGTTAATGTTCTGTAAATTTTCTAAAAAAATAAATGAACAGTATATTTACAACATTTTGAGTGTGTCCAAATACTTGTTCACAAAATCTGGATTATCTCCAATTACAGGAGTTATTTTTATATTATTTTTTGACATCTCATCAAAGATGAAGAAGAATATGGAAGTCTGGAATATGGAAGAATATAAGAAGAATATGGAAGTCAGCCTATGACGGTCGTAAGCCCCGTAAATGCCCAGACTTCCATATTCTTCTTCATCTTTGATGAGATATCAAAAAAAAAAAAAAAAGAACAGTATATTGATAAAAAAAAAGAATACCGATACGATTTTTACAGTCTGAGAAAGGTTCAAAATCGTAATTAATTGCTGAAATCGACACACTTGAAGTTTTTGTACAAGCTGATATTTGTAGTTTTTCAAACGTTTTAACACTTAACATTATTCCTCACATTTTTACTAATATGAAATGAACCTATGCCCAAGTTTTAGAACAAGTACTGATAAAGAAGTGAGTGTGTGTGTGTGTGTGTGTGTGTGTGTGTGTGTGTGTGTGTGTGTGTGTGTGTGTGTGTGTGTGTGTGTGTGTGTGTGTGTGTATTTTTCTGATCATCAAATCAAATGACAAACATAATTAAATAAGTAAATAAACGTAAAAAAAAGTAAAGAGATAAAAAGTGGTCAGGTTTTATTGGTAATCATTTTAATTTATTTTTTTTTGTTGAAAAAATGTTTTTTCGTAGATACTTTGTATCTTAGTATGTTATATTAAAATACACCAAACCATTCTCAGACAGGTGTATTTTCATAATCTAATCTAATCCGTGAAAACTCAAAGTAACTCTTTGGGTAGATAAGAGAACAATAAACATTTAAGCGCAAAAGTTTCCTGGAAATAATATGGTAATACGCATTTGAAATTCCGGAAGCTGTACGCGACGGTAATCCCACGCAAAGATTGGAGCTTACGTCAAAAGCTTTTCAATTAACACCTTTCCCCTGCTGAAAAATCGGGTCAAGGTAGGCGGTAATATAATAATAAATATTTAGGTTTGCTGAAAACTGAAAGTACAAACTGTTTTGACTTTTCGCGATAAACAAAGTGAAATATTTCAGCATCGGTTTGCGGTAGTAAGCTACAAAAGATAATATTACGATGAATTACGAGTTTCCTTGTTGTTTGGGTGTTTTGCTCTAACAGATTTATGAACATAAATCCTTTAAACATTTTGAATAATATAGACGTGGATCACCATCATTTAAAAACATTATATAGGAGATTTGTCATCTATGGTATATGTACTGTAATCCTGAAAGTGTGTAGGTAGATCGTTGGGGAGGTTTGTAAATATATTTGTAATATTTTGTCCGCCTCCGTAGTGTAATGGGCACACTTGGCTACCGTTATGAAGGTCCCGGGTTCGATTCCCAGGGGGGTCAAATAAATTAAAGTGATTTTTTCACTCTAATATGTACCCATACTACCATGCACTGGTACCTGAGGCGGAGGGCTGATCACCTTGCCTTCATGTGTTGGTGATAAAAATAACACTGCTTCAATACGACGCAGTGCCTTATGCACCATTGGGTGCGGATAAGGGTTAAAAGAAGAATAAAAATGTTTCGAAGTGCCTAGGCCCTTAAATGCAAATAGTGGTGACCGTTGCTTTAAATGAGGTGAATACACGTTCAAACTCACCGGAATCCAATGGATTTGTCGTTCTCATCGTCGGACGAGGCGTCCCGGTCGCTGGCAGAGCCCCAGGACTCCTCGCGGGGCGGGGGCTCGCGGCGGGGCGCGCGCAGGGAGCGCCGCCCCTCCGCGCCCCTCTCCCCGCCCCAGCCCGCCGTGCCGCCGCCGCCCTGCAGACGGGGCTCATCTGAGGAGAAAGAAGAAGAAAATTAACCTCGATGCACAACATTGTCGGCTGAAACACGGTACAAAAAAAAAAACTTTAAAAACTTAATAAAGTAAAACGACTTTGTTTTCAAACACTTTTTATTGTTACTTTTCTCCAAGCGGTTTTGAAAAGAACCTTGTCATCATCAGGTGAAACATACATAGTACATATTTAACCCTGATAATGACAAGGTTCTTATCGAAACCGGTTGGAGAAAAGTACCAATAAAAAGTGGTTAAAACAAAGTAGTTTTATTTATAAAGTTTATAAAATGTGCCACAAAGTATCTGCGAAAATCATTCAAGAAAAAACAATTAATTAAAAAAATACATATTTATTGTTGGTGTTACAAAGGCTTCCAGTCCTTAAAATTTATAATAATAAATCAGATGAAGTGTAAGAAAATGCATCGATAAATTTTCCGGTCATTTAACAATTACATTGAAAGCTGCCAAACGCATTTCCGGATCAGATACAGAAGCTCTAGGCTCCCTGACATATCACTCTTGCAAAGCAATTTTAATGAAATAAGTAGCGAAAATTATAAGAAAATGTGAAAGAAAATTACATCCCAACAGTCATTTAACAATTGTCATTTTTAAATGAATACCGATTTTAAATTCGGAAAGGCTGAGCACCACCATATTACACTGACATAGAATTTCGTTCAGAAATCATTTATATTTTAGATTTATTTGGTCCATTTAAGTTGGGTCAGTAATAACTGAAAATACGAGTGTAAATAAGCACACTGCAGTATTCGGTACCTACCTTCCAGAGCTCCCACTCACATTTAGAGTTATTGAGTGAGAAGAAAATTTTAGAAACCAACGCGTTTGTTAATTTTTATTGATCAATAAATCATCGATCATTAGCTATACGAAACAATAGCTAGCCCTGTTACAAGTGGGAACAGTGACCCGTTAAATAGGGCCCATTGGTATTTTACGTGTTATGTTTGGTCAGTACTTCTTTACGGAGTTGAATCGTGGACCATTAAGATCAGCACTATGAACAAATTAGAGGGATCCGAAAAATGGCTACATCGTAGAATGCTACGCATTCCATGGACCAACATGATCAGCAACCTAAATTTGGTAAAAATAGCAAGAGCAGGGACACAATGCTGACTGATATCAAAGTCCACAAGGTTTCCTATCTGGGGCATGTGCTGAGATGAGAGAATTACGAGCAATTGCGCCTTGTTATAAAAGGCGAAATAGAGGGTCAGCGAGGTGTGAGCAGAAGACAGATTTCTTGGCTCCGGAATATACGAGATTGCATGAAGCTCAGAACCATTGAAGAGCTGTTTAGAGCTACCCAAGACAAGGTTAGTAATTACTTTTAAGTGATAGTCGACGTCAAAGGGATCTGACATGATTACGCAAAAAAGAAGTTATTTTACGTAAAAAATATTGGATTGAATGATATTATTTGTTAATTTTTGCTGCTTGGTGATCTGATGAGTGAAACAAAGATAAGAAGAGAATATAAATTAACATACGATTGTTTTTTGAATGTTTTTAATAGGTTGAGAACAACGTCACAGTAGTGTTCGCTGTTCGGTGACTATTTTTTAGGAAGGATGTTGTTTTTACGATTACCACGCGATACGATTGTAATAGAGCCTCGGGTATTCTCGCCATACTCGCTTTTGAATGCAAAACGAGTAAAGCAAAGAATACATCCAAACCATTAATCTTTTTGTATCTTGTATCATTCGGTATCTCACGACCAAAGCTGCAGTCGATAAATTAATAGGTTAGCTATAACTCCAGTGCAGTTATTTAAGCACAACCGGTGTAAATCAATAAATTGGCGATAATAAACACCGCGAAGGTATTATGCAATGAGAAAATAGCACACTTTGTGGATCGATTAATGTGAACTCGAATCCCATAAAAATGATTATGCAAGTTGGGTTTGTTATTTTCCCTTTATGAAGTGAAATTTCTTAGGCGGCGTTTCGATAGTCGATAATTGGAAGAGAATCGGGAGTAAAACTTCAGAAATTGACTTGTATGCGATAGTTCTTCGTTTAGGAGACATATTCGATGTCTACTGTAAAATAATGGCATAACGATATCACATTATCATAGAAAAATTACAATGAAAACTGATAATTTGACGGGGTCAGCATAGACTTCGTATCACATCATTATTAAGTATGATTCTAATAATTTAAAACTTGAAAATCAAGTAAAAAATACCACATAATTTCAAATAAGTTAATTAAAGTTATAATTTATATTTCGAGCACTAACTTTGTGATTTTCCATTTTATAATTTAAATGTAACCTTGTTTAAAAATCACTATAAATATTTTTTTATAACTTAACTATAATGTCTACCGGTTTCAAAGCTAACCGCTTCTTTATTAAGACTGATTAATACTATTTTACTTGAAATAATCAGTCTTGATAAAGAAGCGGTTAGCTTCGAAACCTATAGACATTATAATTAGGTTATAAAAAATATATATAATGATTTTAAAACAAAGTTACATTTTAATTATAGTTAAAGTTGATTGTAAAGCTTCATATGGTTGTACGACTAAGATTTTAGTACGAGTACTACGCATAAAATTCAGATTTGTTTATCTAAGAACGCAATATAGAGATCTTGTGTAAAGCTTCGAATGACAAATGAAAGGCAGTACGGGATCTATGTACATTGTCAGTAATTAAGTATCTTATCCCCTTGAGTGGGGTGTGTGGTTTAGTTATTAGTTTAGGACACTCTATACAATACATGAGCGTTAATACAGAACACAGATAGCTGAAACGTGGATATTATTATGTAGAAAGGTAGCAGAGGAAGCCATACGAAACGTGAGACGAAGATCCACATTCTACGCTCGCAATTATGCCGCTAGAGTCAAGAGAGATTTTATTAGATATATATACATTTAAGTACAATGAAATTATGATGCTACCCTACTCCCGATGAAAGATAATTAGAAGTGGAAGTGTCAAGAAATACGTTTTTAATTTAATTAATTTTCATGTTCCTTCACATCAGCTTTCTATTAGCAAAATACAATGAACATTCTATATTCTGCTATTAATAAATACTCCTTATACTCCTGGCAAAGAAACTTCAGTGGAACCTCTCATAACGAGTATAATTCGTTCCAGAATCTTACTCGTTAAGCGAAACAATAATTTTTGTTTTGACTAGCTCGGAAGTCCCGGCTCACAAGTGAATGTCGTGAAAAAGGGTCTTGCCTTCTCTCTGTAACTAGTCATGTGAAATATGGCTCGTCAAGGGAGGATTTTTTTTAACATTTTTCTGCTTGTTATGGGAAATACTTTTTATGAGAGGTTTTACTGTATGCTGTGTTGGAAAAAATGTGTTTTTGGATATTTTTTGTTAATTTGGAAACGAAACTACTCGCTACGATATGTACAGTGATCGCTGCTGTCTGACAATTAAGTTGCAACTAGTTTTATGTTGTAATTGGCCTGAAAACGAAAGATAAACGAAATCAAAAGTATATCGGACTATCGATCCGCGCTAATCCAACAAACTTGCTCAGGAGACTTGTGTGTGACTCATAAAAAACGTAGTATAAAAGTAGAATAAAAAATGTAACGAAATTACAATTAAAAAAAAAAAATTTTTATGTGATGACCCTAAACTGTGTCATGTGATTCTGCCGAGTTGTGGTACGCTTTGTGGGCAAAGAAGAAATTTAATGTTCTTTAATTTAACATAAATGTCATTTACGGCGAAGATTTAAAGCAATCATATTTTTATATTAATGGCACGCCAACGTATAACACGAAGAAAAATGTCCGAACATTGCAGATAGATCATAGGAAATTCGGATATGCGATACACTGTTCGGTGAAATATCATATTTTATGTAAATATACGTACTCGAGTCTATAGTGTATAGACATGATTGAAGATGCACTAAACTATTGAGAATGAGAAAGTAAAACCGCTTTATATGGGTCTCATTAATCCCACGTGGACCGTTTATTCATATGAGGCAATATAAAACTCTCTAATATTATCGATTACATTAAGAGAAATGGATGAATATGTTCGAATGTGGAGCAATCCCTACCGAACCTGGGGCCAAGTTTTCCCCAATAAATAAAGGCGGTTCGTACGCGGTATATTTTTACGAACCGGCAAGTTTGAGTTCGGTTCGATTACGAAACAGTGTCGCTGTAAATCTAAATTCTTATCGGCCAACAGACGGACCTAATGAATACGGGAACAACGCCCCTCGAATGCGATTGCGCGGCTCGGCTAAAAGCCTCAACTCAAGGCACAGCCACATGCTATAATGCACCGAATGCCACACGCTCCGGGGCGATGCGAGATTGCATTATTGCTTTCGGTATCTCGAGCCTTTTACGAGATATGATACTTGCGTGTCCGGCTGTTCAAAACGGAACGCGAATTGAATTAATCAGAGGAACGCATTTTGGAAATTACACACAGAGATATCAACTGACAATAATGACTTATCGAGCGCTTCGAAGAAGCTTCAAGGAAGAACGAGAAGCGAAATAATAAAGAAGATTTTCAACATTTTGAGTGTGTCCAGCACAAATGTTGTAAATAAATAATCTGGTCAAATTATAAGCTTAAATAATAAAAATGAAAATGATATTTTCTGGCGTTTCTCATGTGAATGATTGTAATCCAGGATTCGGACCTCACATACTAAAAGAGTTTCTGCTCAATAAAAAAGCTTATTTTCATCTCACCAATAGATGTCTCTAGTGAAGTTCTAGTGATTCAAAGAATAATGTTTCAAAATTGGTTCATATTTGAGATTTGGATTTGAGTAGTGTGCTTGTCAATAATGGGTAGAATTGGTGAATGTTACACGTGTGTAAAGTGATCACTTAAACCAGCCTATGACGGTCGTCAGCCCCGTAAATACCCAGACTTCCATATTCTTCCTCATCTTTGATGAGATGTAAAAAAAATAAAGAAGATATTGCAAAACTAAAAGAATATTCCCGAATAATGGAACCCCGTTAAAATGGTTCCGGAAAGGAAAACAATTTGAAATTCTTTCAAGTCAAACATTATTGCAAAAAACGGAAGAAGGAACAAGAAGTACAAAAAGTACAATCTCTGTTCATGGCAAAAAATAAGGTGTAGTATAAAAATAGAACTGAGATAAGAGAGTGGGAATCGTACCCCGGAGCTTAATAAAGGAAAATCACACGGAGAAGGCTAAAAGGGTGAATGCTGTACAAATCTAAGGGATGTAGAAACATATTGAAAAAGAGGAACAAAAAACTTGCTCCATTACGGGAAAGAAAATTCGACCGGCATTTCGACAGATTTTTCTAATGATATTTAGAGAAATCTGGCGGTGTCAAAAGTCTGCGTAATCGGAGGGCATGTATGACTAGATGTATGGATGTGAAGGAGGCGAGGAGTGTATGTCAGGACAGAAAAGAGTGGCGTTCCATCCTCTCTGCCTACCCCTTCGGGGAAACGGCGAGATGGTAGTAGTATGCAGAGATTTCTAGCTAAAATGACGATGTTATGTGATTCGTGATTAGAGACCACTTACGAAAGTAACTATAGCGGCTGATCTGCCCGAGAAAAAGAAATAATTTTGATGGGTAATTTCACAACTTGAGTAAAACTTCTTCAAACCCTACTCCACACACGATGGTGCATAGGGCACTGCATCATATAAACGCAGTGTTTTTATTATTAACTTGAGCGTTAACACACACGACAACGTGATCAGCCCTCCACTTCTGGTACGAGTCCAGGGAATATTGAACAAATAATAGAGTGAAAAAATCACTTATATTTATTTGACCCACAACTCCCTGGGAATTGAACCCGGGATCTCCACTACGGTAGCTGAGCGTGCTGATCATTACACTACAGAGACCAACTTAATGTACTCGTAGCGAGTGTTTTTGCCTAGAATTTTCACTCATGAATTACATGAAATTATAGTGACTTTAAACATAAAGAGTAAATCCACTCACGAGTAGGCATAGGCTATGAAACTTAAAATGTTGAAGCCTGAGTAGGGTCGTGATAAGCGGTGTTGCATAAGTCGTAGCTAGATTTTAGAGTCACTTGGACGTTAGGTAATTTTAAAAAAAGTACTCGTATATAACTAATACGTATAACTGATAAAGTTTAAATTTTGCCATTCAAGGCGCAGGTAAACGTAGATGGCAAAACCGCTTCGATCGTAAAAGCAATTAGCAAATATAGCAGATCGATACTGCAGGCGTCAAAGGGTACGATCCATTTAATCACAATTTGAAAACGCAATTAATTGGGCGGTCCGATTTATTATTACGGCTTCGTCGGAGCGTGAGCTTCACGCCGGTAATAATATCGCCGTCAGTGTGCGGCCGGACGAACGGAACACTCTTCACGATGCGAGATTGGCAATACAGTGAAACCTCTATCTATCCTTTTTTAAAGGGACCTATTAAAATAAACTATGAATGCCGGAAAACAATGAATGCGGGATTAAGAGGTCAATACGCAAGTAGATACGACCGAGTAAAGATACCGTCCTCCCAATCTGCATAACCATTCGTAGGGTAAAATTCTAAGAAGAATGCATGTTTCAGGTGCAAATGAATTTATTTAAAAAAAAAACAAACCTGGATAGAATTAAAAAAAATACTCAATTTTATTGAAAAAAAAAATTGTTTTATTTTCGTAAGTCAATAGTATATTTTCGGCTTTGCAAATTATATTTTTTCAGCATCGGTTATTGAATGTGCGTTGTAGAAAGTTTTCTTTCAAAGAGTGTGCATGCTTCTGGAAATGCAGGTACAGGCAGCGGCTTCTTTTCATCAATATCGACCTCTCCTGCTATCGGTACACAAGCTTACGATAGTTTCTATCCCAAACGTTGCTGTTGAATGTAAGAAAATTGAAAAGAATGTAAAAAAACAGACAAAATGTATCAAATATGCAGCTTCATTCGAATGATAAATTCGGTGAATGGTGATAGAGAAACGATCGATGCGGTTTAGTTTAGTATGAAATTAATTTGGGATAGAAGAAAGAAACGACACATCCAGGAAAACGATTATTCGAGGAACGATAGATAGAGGTTTCACTGTAGTTGAATCGTTGAACGTTAGAACGCCCACGCGCGGGCAGCTGTTACGATTTATTGGCCGGTGAAAGAATCGGTGTGACCGCGGCTTTACAACACAAAACAGAGCCGCGGCCATTCGTGATTTAAGGATGAAGATTGTGATTGGATAATTACTTTCGCGGACGACTGAATAATCGAGAATAAGTTTTTTTAAATCGGATTTTCTAAATTTGAAAAGTTTTCTTGAAAGGAAAGAGATGGTTCCTAATTTCAACATTCAGATTAAAGAATATTGAGGTTTTAATTAGGTACTTCGTAAAATGCTTCAAGTTATAAAGATATCAAAATTATATAGAGGTCACCTTACTTAAATTTTTTCTCGACACGCTATATTTTGTACTACTACTACTACCATCACGACGATTCCCCGCAGGGGTTGCCAGAGAGGATGGAACGCCATACTCTTCTGTCTTGACATACACTCCTCCCTTCCTTCTCAACCATACATCTAGTCATACATACCTTCCGATTACGTAGACTTTTGACACCACCAGATTTTAGGTTCTGATTGATCGTGCCGAATTTCTGCCACATATATGTACTTTTAGTCATTCTCTCGTTATCCATTCGCTCCACATGTCCATACCCCCTGAAAGAGCTCTTCTTAATCTTTTCAATAATCCTTAGTTCAACCTAACATTCCTTTCTTATGTCTTCGTTTTTAATTTGATCATAAAATGATTTTGTTTTCTTCCATAATACAGTAGTTGAATAGTTGATGAATTGAGTTTGATTTCATAAAGGGTTTTTAGACACATATTATATGGCAAATACTGGAAGTACCTTACTACTTTTATGTGTGGCAGTACATACGTATTCACCAGCAGTGTATCATCTATAAAAGCAATTACGTGTGGCTTCACACACAATTCAGTTAGATTTAATCGCTTTGCGACGAAAGAAAAACACAGATAAATCAATAGACTTACGTTTATCGAGAGATAATATCGTGGGTATATTAGCAAAAAACGTTAATTCTAAAATCCCTATTAGAAGAATACCTGTTCTTGGAAGCTTTTAGCCTGCATAAAATACCCGCTATTAAACTTTAGGTTGAATTTACTTTAAAACATTTCCAACCTCTTAGTGTATTTTAAATTAAATAAAAATAAAATAAATCCATAATTAAACACGGTTATTGGATTGAATTCTACTTTATTTACACATGTCTTATTAAGACAGTATCAAACACGTTTTAATAAGACGAAACGCATCACATATTAAAGTATACAAGTTCATGTAAATAGAAGTAGAATTCAATCCAATAACCGTGTTTAATTTTGGATATATTACCCAACAATTCAAAATGGAACTCTACCAACTGTCTGCAGTTACAATAAATGATTGTATTTGGCCAGTTTAAAGAACGATGAAAACTTTATAATATGCATCATAAGGTCAAAATTTCACATTTTCGAGTTGAAGTTTTCTGCCAGTACCCATGATACATGTATGTAGCTTCAACTTTAAAAAAAACTCAGCTCGCCACTGGCATTTCGACTCGTAATAATAATTACATGTACCCCCAAGGAAATCGCACCGAGGAGGCCAATACGATAGTCACTAACTTGCCACGACGTGTGTAATTAGTGAACAGCTAATTAAAGCCGTTCTGCAGAATAACATATCGATTAAGCGTTATCAAGATATGATGACGTAGCACATTCGGACTGGCCAATTCGATACTTGTAATGATGGCAAAACAAAATGGCGCCACGGGTGGTATACCCGGAGGTGCAAGTATCACGCTGTAGAAAAAATCCAATTCACACTTTTTTTGTTTCAAGGAGATGATGACCTAGTACCAAGCGTTGAATGGGCAAGATATTGAAGTATGACAGAAAAAAATAAGGTAAATTTTTTTCGTAGTTGTAAAAAACACAACACAAAGTAATCTCACCAGTAATTTAAAAAAAATCTGCTTCATAAAAAAAGGTTCCCTCATCCCACCATAGGTGTCTAGTGAACTCTCGCACGCTGTTTCGAGTTTGATCAATATATCTAGCAAATAAGGAAAGAATGCAAGGCTGAGATAAGCGTTATCGATAAAATTAAGAAAGGTGTATTGAGATGGTTTTGACATGTGGGACGTATGAGTGAGGAAAGAACGGTTAAACTAATTTTTGAGGCGAATATAGTTGGAAAAATAAGTAGAAGAAGACCAAGGAAAACTTGGCACAATCAGGTATGTAAAATACTTGAAAGAGGCCATTATTAGAATCATAAAAAACATTATTTGGAAAGGTGATTTCGATATTCAATCATTTCCGGGAACCCAAACTATTCGTAAATGAAGAGATTGAGGCATATTGCTAACTTAGGCTGAGTAACTTCCAGAAGAATTTTCCACTTTCTAAGTACAAGGTAGAAGCATTCTCGGAATTTGCATAATTACGCATAATCTCTTCATTGTCGACCAGTCAAGGGTTTTTTTTTACAGCGTCAACCTTCCCATTAATTACAATAAAGATTCTATAAATATTCATGGGGGTTTTTAAACCTTTTGTGAGTTAGTTCCGCTGCGGGACACCATAAGTTTTCATCGCATTTGATTTATGAATCTGTCAATGCAATTTCTAGTCACATTAAAATAAAATTGAAAACGAACGTACTAATGAATTGAAATATGAACGTACGATGTTTTGTTTGTTATTAGTCGCTCGGGGAGAAAAGATGGGAAAATATAATATTTGAGTAGTTAAAAAATATATTTAAGTATATACAGAAAGTGGTAATAAATAATATTATATATGCCTTGACTTGTTGACGATTTGACGATTTAAAAAAAAAGGTGGGTAAAAAGAAGATGTAATCTTTTTTTTAAATTGGTGCAAAAAAAAGTATATAAAATACAGTGTAAAACATAAAACGTCATAAAACAAGGAGTATTTTTTCAATGTATTTTAAAAAGAAAATATTGTAATGGTTTTAAAAGCACACTGGTTTTTAGTAATTAATGCAAGCAAAGTTTTTAAAAGTGCTCTTAATGTCAATAAAGCGTCAATTCACTTTTTTTTATAAAAACTAAACCATATCTTTAGATATTGGCGCATAGGATTAGTATTGAATTTGTAAGAGCAATGATGGATATAACCTTAAATAATGGCGCATCGTATTGTATTTGTAAGAGCTATGTTGGTTTTATCCTTAGATCATGGCGCACTGTATTGGATTTGTAAGAGTTGTTGAATTTATCCTTAAATAATGACGCACTGTATTGGATTTGTAAGAGCCATGTTGGATTTATCATTAAGTATCGCACTATATTAGATGTGTAAGAGTTATGTTGAATTTATCGTTAAATAATGACGCACTGTATTGGATTTGTAAGAGCCATGTTGGATTTACCTTAGATAATAGCGCACTTTATTGGATTTGTAAGAGCTATGTTGGATATTAAGATAATGATATACACAGCAAGGCATCGAACATGATAGTCTCAAACCTTTATATTCGATAAATTTATCAACGCAAATCGTTTATATGGTTGATATTAATATATTACATGTTATTTGAAGTGAAAAAGTGATGTATTCTAGTAGTCATGTCACTTTTTACCACACATATGAGTTTGTATTGCATATACAACAAGACGATCGAATCAATCTCAATCTTGTAAAGCTTCGTCCTCGAAATGTCAAGTGATAAAATCTAAAGTGAATCAGATCTACTTGATTTGTAGTTGTACTAAATTGCGTACACGTTCACATATTGCAACCTACATACTCACTCCTATACAATGTATCGATTCCGAGTCTGAGAAACATCTTCTAGCGCGAGAGACATCGTCATTCGTTCGACAGTCGACTATCTCCCCGTTTAGGCGAAAATACAAAACTTTTGTTAAGACATGTTTATTACATATTATAGATTTGATTTTAGAAATCAAATATTTACTTCTTTAATATTTAAGTGACTTCTAAAAGTTAAAATTGGTAAAAAATAAAAAAAAGGTATTATATTTTTTTAAACGTTCCATAATTTTTTGATTGGCTGGGCTAGGAGTCGAAATAATCGGTGGGTATGTATGAGAACATGATTGAATGTGGAAGAGGCGAAGAATGTTTGCAAATACTGGGTGGTATAGCGTTCTATTCTCTCTGCCTACACCTGATGGTAAGTAAGTTAGTTAAATCTTTTTTTCTGAATTCAAGAGTAATTTTAGTATTTAGTGGGCCTATTTTTCATTGTATCATATAAAACTATTTTTGAACCGTTAATAAATAATATAACGGAGCTTAAAAGAGTTGCGCATATATTGAAATAGATAGTTACTAGTATGTGGTGAACGTAAACGTTCGACTGTCGAAGACAATACGTGCTAGGAGCCTAGAAAATCAAAAAGGAAAAGAAACACATCTTATTTCATTCAATTTGTCTCATACGCTAATTCGATATATTCCATTTTCTGAGACATTTTTTTATAAAAGAATCCATTGATCGAATCAAACGTGAATGCCTTTGAATGAATAGATTCATTTTTCATTATAAAAGAAAAATAAATCAAACGAATATTTCATGTAACATTTTCCCTTTTCGTTGAAAATTGTTTTCACAAGGAAAAATGGCATTTTTAGATAAATAAATTTACAGATTCTTTGATATAAATTGAAAAATATTTAAGTTTATTTGTTCAAACAATAAAATTTTCCTTGTACAGTAGACATTATCGAATTTGATAGTTTATCAAAAGTGATTTAAATATCCACATTTTTTTACTAAATCAAATACAGAATTTTCTTTAACCCATTTTTTTTAGATGAGAAGTTGCATTATTATTCACCTTGCTTATTATGAACATAAAGTGGATTTTTGTTTCTTCTAACTTAAAATATGTTTTATTTTAATCTGTGTTGGGAACAGGACCCGGACTGCTGACTATCGTCAGCAGATCTTCCGTTCCACTAGAAGATGGTTAGGTTGGTGTCCCCTTTTCTCCATTTTGATAACAGTGAGTATCCTTAAGGTAGTATTTACGAGAGTTGTACTATTATATATAATAAGAATAAATAATAAAACCCTTATCTCCACCCCAATGGTGCATAGGGCACTGCGTCATATAAACGCAGTGTTATCTTGATCGTTTACACATGAAGGAAAGATGATCAGCCCTCCGCTTCAGGTACCAGTCCAGGGTAATATTGAATAAATATGACAGTGAAAAAATCACTTATTTTTATTTTACCCCCCTTGGGAATCGAACCCGGGACCTCCAGAACGGTAGCCGAGCGTGCTGACCATTACACTACGGAGGCGGACAAGACTATTATATATAAACTTTATGAAATTATTAAATTAGTAGCGATGATACTGATCTTTAATAAAACACATAAGTTTAGCACATTTCTTATCATGTCTTCTATTTATTTGTCTATATTTGCTGCAATGCAGAATCTACGTATATGATATGGTATAGAAAACACAAATTGCCTACAGGAATAATATCTATCCAAGGTTTCATTATTGTTTGTGGAAAATATATTATGCATTACTAGAATTGCCTGAAAAAAAACTGTCTTCTTTCTGCAATCAAGAAAAAACATCACTGTTAATTTATTTGAATTATAACTTATTAAAACTTATTGAAGTAATTTAATAAATGCATACACGATGTAAGCGATTAATCAGTCTTAATAAAGAAGCGGTTAGCTTCGAAACCGGTAGACATTAAAATTAAGTTATAATAAAATATCTATAGTGATTTAAAAACAAAGTTACATTTTAATTATAAAATGGAGAGTCAAAAAGTTAGCCCTTAAATTTAAATTATCTAATATTTTTATTTTACTAGTTATTTTTTGTCCGTAATGGTCAGCGTGTTAAGCTACCATGCTGGAGGTCCCAGGTTCGATTCCCAGGGGGGATGCGAATAAATATTAGAGATTTTACACTCCAATATTTATTTAATATTACTCTGGACTGGTCCCTGAAGCGAAGGAGTGATCACCTTGCCTTCATATAATTAACGTTTAAGATAGCATTGCGTCAATACGATGCAGTGCCCTATGCACCATTGGGTGCTGATAAGGGTTAGAAAGAATTAGTTAACGAAGTTTTTGCAGGGTATACAAGTTTGATGAAAAAGTATAAGTAATTTTCTTGTAAATTTATAAATAAATATTAACATTACAAGAAATCCACATTTATCTGATGTATATTTTAAAATCTGTTGTATAAACAATAGGTTCGTTACCATTTCCATTTATAGGCAATTAATTGACAGGCGTATTTAATGTAAATCTCATGAGAAGAGATGAAAAAAACAGATGATAAAAAACAGAACTTAATAAAAAGATCGGCATACTTGAAGAAGGCTTCAAGTCTAAAATGGTAAAGCAAAAGCGATGCATTAATTCAATAAGCAAAGAGTGACATGACAGGATCTTAAAATGAACAAATTAAGGGAATAAAATAAGAAATGGAAGATTGATTAAGTGAAGAAAAACACTTTTTATGGCTGCACTGGATGAGAAGAAGACATATTTTATATTCCAGAATGTCGTTATGCTGATGGTAAATTATAATATTCATTAAAATGTCGCACACAGAGCTTCAAGTGGTTGAAAAAGTTTTACAAATTGCATTGTTGTAATATACATGATTCTTTATTTCATTATTCAATTAGTAATATAATAATAAATTATGAAAATAAATTTTAATAATTCATATAGCGCCATTTTTTTAAAATACTACCTCAAGGACACTTTGCTGTGACTAAATTTAGGAAAAGGAGATAGTGAAAATGATTTAACTAACAAAGATCATCCCACTCTCATTATTTCAAACTAACTAACTAACAGGGAGGCAGAGAGAATAAAACGCCACACCACTCTGTCTTTGCAAACAATCTTCGCCTCTTCCAAATTCATGCAATTCCTCATTTATTCAATATTTCACAGAGAACTGTGGAAGTCCAAGAGGGAGGCCTTTGTTCAATTCTGGATACAAGAAGAAGGCTGAAGTAATTAAGTAGTAATTCACTATTCTTAACTGCTGGTGAAAGAGCATTCCACGCCATCCGTCCCGCAACAGCAAAGGCACTCTCGCCAAATTTAGTAGTAAAATTTAGGTAATAAATTTAGGTTGCGACCTAGTAGAATCAAAATATTTGAAGATAATTCACAATATTTAGAGGGTCCACACTTTTGTTCACGAATTTTGGATATCGCTCCACACGATTTTTGGGTAGAATGTTAAACGTATATATAATATATACATATATAGTGATTACTTAAAACAACCAATGACTGGTCGTAAGCCCTTAAAATGCCCAGACCTCCATACACGTATGTTTAAATATCAATAAAAAACCTCGACAATATGATAATTAACGATACGTTTCTAACTTACGTACAACCCGATTTACGACCACAAGTACGGATGAAACACGATCGTATTGCGAAGGAGTGAGTGTGTTTCACTTGCAGTAATATGGACACATGTAAATTCCGTCGCAGTTGTCGGTATTTTACTGTTTACGAAGAGCGCTGGAGAAAGATGAATCGAGTAACTGTAACGTAATATTTATTACCGGAGCCTATTCTGGGAAACTCGTGTTTACTTTAACACCTAATAGGATTGAACAGTAAATAAAACGGCGACAAATAAGACAACCACATAAATACTCGCGTGAGTAGAAATAACGCACCGAAATGGAAAAACTGACTTGTAAAAGTTGCGCCCAGACTTATTCCATAAATTTGACTTAACCTTTCCCTCCCGGTGATATGTATTTACTACAACTCGACTTTAAAAATGAGAAAATCAATATAAAATATAACAGATACGAGCTCACATTGTTTGTATTCCTCTGTAATACAATTACGTATTACTACAACTCGCTTTAAAAATGAGAAAATCAATATAAAATATAACAGATACGGGCTGAGAATTTTTGTATTCCTCCTAATATATTACATAAAAGTATAATAATATTAAGTAATTCATTTGCAACGACGGATATAAAAAAAGTGGATAAATCGAGGATAAAATCACCAATACTCAAAAGTTTCTCAGTGTGTGCGTCCTGTGCTTTGCGTATACGCGCATGTCGTAGGTCGTGGCGTGTTTAGTAGCGCTAGTAGTGCGCAGATCGTCCTACGCGACGGTCGTGTCGCTACGCTAACTATTGCGGCTACTTGCAATGTATTTTTTTTCTGTGTAATTGGAGGACATGTATGACTGTAGATGTATGGATGTGAAAGAGGCGAGGAGTGTATTTCAGGACAGAAGAGTGTGGCGTTCCATCCTTTCTGTAAACCCCTGCGGGGAAACGGCGTGATGGTAGTAGTAGTAGTAGTAGTACATACTTGCTAAAGCTAAAATTACGAAATTGTTACATTTTAACTTCAATTATGGTCAATAAAAGCAACATTTAGGAATATTTAATTTTTTCCCGCTTTTAAATCACATTTTCATATGGTGTACAAAATACATATCACCGATCCACGCGGAACACCGTAACGGAAAGGTTAACGTCGAACGACAGAATTATTTACGCAATAAACTGAGATTAAATGAATGTTAATTCAATACCAAGCGTTCAATTTATCGTTTAACTGTTTTATGACGATGAAGTAATTACAGCCATCTAAAAGAAATTTCACTCGACTAATTTATATGTCTAATCAATTCGACTTATGCTAAGTTGACAAATGTAATACTACTAAAATTATTGCGTAAAACGGTTTGAGTATATCTTTATTAAAAAAAACGATATAGAAGCTTATTTACATATTATACCCCGTTACAATGTAGTTTCGGGAGTTCGACATTAAGGCGGGATAATCGATAGCCCGCAAGTTAATTTTCTTTAAAACCAGGCAACATTTAACGTTTTGCTTAAATCGCCGTTTTTGTATTTTAAAAATCAGTTAATATATGGTTTTGAAAAGAAAGAGCTGTTGAAAGAAAATAATTAATAGTAAAAAAAAAACAAATTCCAATATATATTCTAAAAACTCTGAACTGTATAGCTATATAAAGACTGATGGTCCTTATAAAGCTATACAATTCTATAATTAAAATGTAACTTTGTTTTAAAATCACGATTAATATTTTATATCAAGTATTAATCAGTCTCGATAAAGAAGCGGTTAGCTTCGAAACCGGTAGACATTATAATTAAGTTATATTAAAATATTTATAGTGATTTGAAAACAAAGTTACATTTTAATTATAAATGGAAAATCACAAAGTTAGTTCTTCAAATATAAATTATACATAGAATTCTATTCATAACAAGGTGAAACAATTGTCACAAATTCAAGTTTTACGTTTTTTTAACAATAAAATACAATTTAGTAGACTCCTAAAATCAGTGTTTGATTTTAACATTTAATATATAAATTTATATGGAAATCTACAAATTAAACGCCAAAATAAGGAAATAAAATAAAATTAAATCTTCTTCATCCATTTAGTCTTTTGTACTCAGAGCGATTAAAATATCTAGGGGCCCGTTTCGTGGTCGACTGTGAATGTGAAAGTATTCAGTTTGTCGGGTCAATGTCAACACCGACTGCTCGCTTCCGAGTCTATAGCTATAGAAGGTCGGCGCTGATTGTGCGATGATGCAATGTTGGAAAAGAGTGCTAACGAAAATACACAATTCACAGCAGGGGTTACTGGAATACGTCGACTTTTTATCATCGCACTCGGCGCGTATCGACAAAGTGCCGTAAACGTGAATAAAGTATGCGACAATACGCGCGAAGGAAGGGTGATGAAGGGTGAGAAGAGCAAATAGTTCGGTTGAGAGAAAAATCTCGTTGAACATGTATAAAAGGGTTTACATGATAATGGTGGGAATCGATACATAAAACTGGCGTTGGACAGATCGCTCACTCCTTTCAACAACGTCATAAATCAAAAAACTTGATTTTTCAGGAAATCGTTTTTAGAGTTGAAAAATATATTCAAATGTATTAAAAATAAATATCAAACCACTTATTGAACTTTTTGCTGTGCAATAGATCTTTTAAGATAAAACCTGCATGTTTTTTCTCCGTTTGAAAAATATTTAGTATATTTAAAAAAATAATTAAACAATGACTTTTCTTCAAAATGCAAAAACAACACTTTCTGCCCCGTAGCGAGTAAATATTAAGTTAAAAATATGCCGCTTTTGCTGAGATATAGTTTATTTTTTGGGGATTCCGAAAACATGTAAAACTGAAAATTGACGATTTTTGGTATATGTCGTTGTTGAAAGGAGTGAGCGAGATGGAAATAAAACGAATGCTGAACACCCTACCAAGGGAGGTGGATCTATTTCATCTCAGCACAACTAGATTTAGGCAATTCTTCTCGGATTATATAACAAGATGTATATTGGTGATTTTATATTGTCTAGTATTTTTTTTTGGTACATAATATAATTTTGTGTATGCTTTATTTAAAACTTTCTGTTATTTCCTTTTGTAGGTACATTTAAAAAAATTATATATGACTGTTTGTACATTGCAATTGGCTTTGTTGTCATGTACATGTATCAAAAAGACTTTCAAAAGTTTTTTAAAAGATGTAGAAATTGAACCGGATGAAAAGATCGCGAGATTGGATTTTGGACATATCCAGAAGAATCTTTCCAAAAAATGTCTCTAGGAATGTTTGAGAATGATTCTGGGAATATGGTACACATTATAAAAGAAAGCACAAAATTATTTCATCAATCGATTCGGCAATCACTTTGTGGTAATTAATATCTATGTATTTTTATTTCACGTTTTACTTGGTAAATACCACTTTTTCTTGAAAATCTATTGTGACACTTATTTCAATGCATCCCGCATCATTTTCAAACGCGTATAAATAATGCAGAGTGAAATTACTTTGTGGTAATATCTATGCATTTTTAATTTCAGTTTTACTGGGTGAATACCACTATTATCTGAAATCTATTGTGACAAGTGTTTCGATGCACTCTGCATCATTTTCAGTCACCCTTTAAATGATACAGAATGCAAAGAAATACGTGTCACAATAGATTTTGAGAAAAAATCAAATTTACCAAGTAAAACGTAAATTGAAAATACATGAAATTTTTATCAAAACTGCATTGTATACTTTTAAATATATAATAATAATAATAATAAAAACCTTATCCGCACCCCAATGGTGCATAGGGCACTGCGTCATATAAACGCAGTGTTATCTTGATCATTTACACATGAAGGAAAGGTGATCAGCCCTCCGCTTCAGGTACCAGTCCAGGGTAATATTGAATAAATATGACAGTGAAAAATCACTTATATTTATTTTACCCCCCTTGGGAATCGAACCCGGGACCTCCAGAACGGTAGCCGAGCGTGCTGACCATTATACTACGGAGGCGGACAAAATGTATATTCAGGCTAAGTTTAAAACCAGTAATATTACAAAATACTTCAAAGTATTGGGTAAAAATAATTAAACAATACTTTGTGTGGCTTTTTTATTATGTAATTTTACTTAGACTTATAAATAGACGATGTCTCATTTTTTACGAGCAGGACATTTGTGACAAAAATCATTGCTAACGGAAGGCCATCAAGCTATTTAGAGTAAAATAATAATAAAAAATTACCACCGAGATTCACTTAGATAATTCGGTTTATCGAACCATTGAAAAAACGTAAAGTTCGAACATAGCGACATTACAACGACTAAGCGGTGCCCGCATGAATCACCAAAAGATCATTGACTCGAAATCTCGTTTGAACCTTCGGCAAAAAAATGGCGACTGGAAACCTATGGCGGGCCGCAGCTGTTTCGCAAAGATTTCATGTACATTTATTAGCTTCAATGGTATTTCTGTTCAAGAAGTTAAGGCCACCGCGTGGTTCAACTCCGCATACTAAAACATGTGTTTTCGTAAAGATGAAGTCATTGATTCATGCGCCGAATCAAATACATAATCCGAATAGCTGCCCATACACGCACGTCTTTTTGAATATTGCACTGCGGATAGCATAGTCTGCAAAATCGTTACCACGCGTCACGATTTGCGAAAGTAGACGGATTAGACGGATTCGTAGCACACCTCTCGGGAATAAAGCATACATTTGTTTTTACAACTGAAAAAAAAATAATCGGACAACTATAGAAGTAATGAAAATTTGTACATTTTAAAACACCATCCAGATGATTTTTGTTACGTCATATGATTCTTTTTGGTCATATCTATGCACTAATTTTATCTTTCAAAATTGCGAGCGAAATCATCTGGTCAATTTTTTTTTAAGATGTCATAATTTTTATTGCAAAGTAGTTTTTATCTTATATGCGTCTCAATTTGAGATGAAACATATGTCGCTTTTATGTGAAAGGAGATGGGACTCTGAGCATCCTAGGGCTTACGACCTAGCAATTAACCGGCATAAGTGATTATTTTATACACTTTATTTTATAACACGTTCACGAATCTATCCATGATCGGACATTCATATTGCATTAAGTATTGCAATTTGTTTATATCAAATGGTCATTATTTAATGCAATATGAGTGTTCAATAATAGGCAGAATGGTGAACATTTTAAATTCAAGTTTTACCTGGTAAATACCACTATGTATTTCTTAAAATCTATCGTGACACTTGTTTCGATGCATTCCACATAATTTTCTAACACCATTGCATTGAAAAACGTGTCACAATAGATTTTAAGAATAGCGGTATTAATCAAGTAAAACTTAAAATAATAAATGGTTAGGTATTACCACATAGTGACTGCCGAATCAATTAATGAAAGAGTGGTGAACGTTACACAACTGTTTACAGATCTTTCTTCAAATAAAAAAACATTGATGTTTTATCTTATCCGAAGGGGGAATAATCCTATGTCTGATAAATAGGAATAAATAGGAATGTTATTTCCCGAGGAGTAACCGTGCCATTCCAAGCACGCGATTCCAAAGAGAAAAGAACGTATGTGTACGGCCAGCCAAGATCACAGCGGGTCGCGGGATGGCATGGATCACCTTGCAGTCGCAATGTCAGCGGACCCAAAATGAAAGAATCCTTGGCACTTAGAAGAGTGCCGCTTGGATCGTGATACGAAAGTGATATTAGTAGTGGAATGGCTACTTTATTTTGGATAACAATATAATTAATGGATTTCCCGTTTGGGCGATTAATCCTTGACCTGGTAAATTGCGAATTTTGTTCACATTTTTTGTATGTTTGTTTTCTTTGCGTGGGTAATAAATGGGTTTCCAGTGTCTTGTGTTACATGGTGATTTATACAGCATTGTACAAATGACAAAAACACCAAAATTGTTCAATTAAACAAAAGAGTATTAATTCAATTCAACAGCAAATAAATTTGAAAATAAGGTACATAAATAACATAGACAACACATTTAGAATTATTTGTTATTAATGCGAGCAATATTGCTTCGATTTTGATCTAGAATATATGAACATACAACGCAAACCAAAGTAATTTTTAAATTAATCATTACATCTTATTTCAAAATCATACATAGTAAGTAATTAAGAATTAAGCATATAAGAAATAAAGAAACGGTAAAAACGAAGAAAACAATCACAATAAAATAACATCTAATAATTTCGTAGTATGGGTAAATAAGACAATAAAATGGTGTAGCATTACGATTTTTTATACGGAAATTGAAATGAAGATAAAATGCAAAAAGCGAGTTTACGTATATAAGTACGAGAAGATACAAAGACTATGGCTTTGACAAAAATAAACGATCACACAGTGATCCATGGAAAAATCCATGCTTGGTTTAAGTCTGATGGATAAAGTACGTAATGAAGAAATCAGAAACCAAAATAGAGGATTTCGTGGATCGCGAGGCAAGACTCAAGTGGCAATGGGCGGAACATATTGCAAGACAAGATGGACCCCAAACATAAGATGGAGACTTTGAAAGAGTAAAATACGCGTCGGAAGACCCCAGAAAAGATGGTCCGACGACATAGCCGCTGTGGGGGGTAGAAACTGGCTGCAAACAGCAACCGACAGAAGGAAATGGAAGGCTAGGGAAGAGGCCTATAATCCAGCAGTGGAGAACAGAAGGCTACAGAAGAGGAAGAAAGAGATACAAAGACGCTCGTAACATTACAAAGTTGTAATATGCGGTATTTAAACTTATAGCAAAAATAACGCTTTGATGTGTCAGATATGGAAGAAAATTTGTTGATAATAAATCAAATTTCATAGCTCGGAATCGCATAAACACGAGGCGGAATCTGGATTTCGCGTTGATCGAAGATAAATAATTGATCGGAAATTTCCAGGGAGTCATTAAATCAGACCAGCCGACTGCATCGCGGGCGCTTCGGCAGATGTTATTTATAAACTGCTTAAAATGTATCGAGATACGCAATATATTCCTGTTAAAGTCATCTCCAGCAGGTTCCGGTTTTATTTCGGGAACCAGGAATGCAGAATACGTCGGGCGGGACACCCGAGACATGATCCTTAAAAATGCACAATGAAAAAATGGCAAAAGTGTTTTTGGTAAAGGAAAAATAATACTTACTTTCGAAGTAAGACTATTAATAAATATAACTGCGATGAAGGATATTTTGAATTCCAAACTGGGTCAGTGATAAAAACAATGTTTGGATGAGATATCTAGCCCCGAAAACACCTAACGGTCAAAACATACAAAAGTTTATGAATTCAATTTTCCGACAATACTGATCGACAATCGGTTTAAACAATTATCTACACTGCGTAGATAAATTGTTAACATCTGTATGGAATCGCAAATGTGGAAGTATTACGTTTGTACTCGTAAAAACCAATATTTGTAGAATTTTGTTAAACAATACATTCCCATGGATTGACGCTTTGATTGAGTAGAAAGAATGATCATCAGAGTCAGATTTTTTTATGAGATCATGGTTTTAAACCCCTTCCTCGTTGTGTATATAACATATGTAGCCTCCCACCAGCTTGACAATATCCATAAAGACGAAACTCGAATATCGGTCAAATAAAATAAAGTGGAAAAAAATAGTTGTCATTTTATTATACATAAAACTTTAATTAAGTATTTTAAGTTAATAAACCGTGTACCTTCTTTCGTAGTTTTAAACAAAAGAAACCTCAATCGTTGTACTGCGGATATTTGGTTCTGTCGAACAATGAGTTTTCCGACTGCTAGCATAGGGTAACATCGTTCTCTCAATCGATTCAATTCAATTCAATTCAAACCCTTATTCGCACCCCAATGGTGCATAGGGCACTGCATTATACAAAAACAGTGTTATCTTGATCGTTAACACACGAAGAAAAGGTGATGAGCCCTCCACTTCAGGCACCAGTCCAGAGTAATATTGAATAAAAATTAGAGTGAAAAAATCACTTATATTTATTTCACCCCCCCTGGGAATCGAACCCGGGACCTCCAGAACGGTAGCCGAGCGTGCTGACCATTACACTACGGAGGCGGACTTCAATCGTTAAAGTATCTATTACGATGGTAAATGTGAAACAGATAAGTTAATCATGTATTATTTGCTCGTCAAACGTCAGTTAAGCACAATCATTTGAAATGCATTGATAGACGTGTGTATTATTTATAATAAGTGCAATAAACTATAAGAACAGCCGTAATAGAGATGATTGCCGTAATCAAAGTAATTTTCAAGTACAACGCGTGCACAAGTGGGATTTCTATAAAAGGTTTATCGACCTAGACAGCTACTGGATGAAATCTTATCACTCTGACTCACGATGTGACGAATGGAGGATAAAATAAATATTGATTTTGTGCCGACTCTTTCGATAATGCGGAGTGAAGAGACGACTTGCCACCAGGGTAGGGATTCCACTCAGAAGTTAATGCTTTAACTAATTAGTGAGGTTTAAAATTTTATGCTGATAATTCTTCGTAAAACTGAATTTAATATAATAAAACAACTTTGTAGTATATATTAATGGATTTGGCTTTAATTTGTAGAACTCCTAGAACTGTATAGCTGTATTATAATTTTATGCTGATAATTATTGTTCGTAAACTGAGTTAAATATAAGAGTTTGATATAATAAAACAACTAAGTAGTATATATTTATAGATTTGGCGTTTAATTTGTAGAACTCCTGGAATTATACAGCTATATTTTAAATTTTACGCTGATAATTATTGTTCGTAAAACTGAGTTTAATATAATAAAACAACTATGTAGACTATAGATATTTATAGATTTGGAGTTTAATTTGAAGAACTCCTAGAATTTTAAAGCTATATAAGGACCCTCAGTTCATTTAATCTTAACATTAGTTTCAAAATGCCATGACAATTGTCACAAATTTTATTTTAATGTGTTTCTAATAATAAAATACAATTTAGTAGTCTCTAAAACCAGTGTTTGATTTTAATATTTGATGTATAAACTAGTATGTATGTAGTTTTTTATTTTATTTGACCAGTAACAGGGTTTTATCGTTATCCACATTATCAGACTTGCAGAGTAGAGTATTACATTTATATAATCTATTTTTGTGGTCGTATCCCCACCCAAATAAAGTTTTGTAATTCTAGAGGTCTAATGTAAATTTTGGCAATATTTTCATGCAATATTTCAGTAATTTACTGTAAAATATATTTTTCTTTTTTATTTCTTTATTGGAAAACCAACAAAATATTTTCAAAAATTAACAAAATATACTTTATTTTTAAAAATTCCAATAACAGATTTTTACTTAATATTATTTTTTTTATCTTTGACAGAAAAAAGCTGTCATGTACATAAGTATAAGTATATAATATTTTAACTTGCATTTCATTAAAATCAAAAATATTTCAATTAAACGTTTGAAAATAAATATTATTACTGATGTCCATTTGATTAAGCATTTTATTGCACATATCGCAGGCTTTATTTAAAAATGAATTTTGGTAGGACTTGTTATTAAATTGTGTAAATAACAGTTTTCTCGTTTTTAAACCAAATAATATTGCTGCCGTAGTACGTAATTTTGCCGGATGGTATTTCTCCTGACAAAGCTGTATTCCTTTATTTCAATTTTGTAAATTTTAGCATCATTTGTTTTAGATATGTTTCTACGAGTATAAGCCGATGAAAGTGCTAAAGACTAGCAATTTCTCAATAATGGAGAATACTTGTAAGACGATAAGAATAAGGATAATTGCCGTGGGTGGCGTTCTTATATTCTATCCCTGTTTGTGTAATTCCTGAACCGCAATCGCGTTACGAAAGGCATGAAAGAAACATCAGGTAGGATTCCTGTTACGCCGACTGCAGCCAAGGCCACGTGTACTTGCAATGTGTGTAGTTGTGTAGCATCGCCGTAAGTAATTGCGAAGTATTGTACTAAAGAGGAGCGGTGCCATATTTGGCGCGTGGGCAGCCAGGCGCCTGCGCAGAAGGCTGCCCGCGCCGGACCATTGCTTGCGCCATTCATCCAGAATCAAAATGGCGACCGTGAAAAAAGTTGGCGGGAAACGATTTGGTAACTTATCGAAAGGATTGATTAATAGCCGATTTTTACCAAGCGATACGATTCTACGAACGGGTTCAATATTTTATGGGCTTGACAGTCGAACAACCTCGTGTTACCTGGAAATTTAGAGTAGTCTATTCTATCTACGTTTTTTTTAAACGAATGCAAATCCCTGTGCTGATTTGCATAAACCCCTTGAGGTCTTAGCGGATGGGCAGGGCCATATTGAATCATTAATATAAAACCGGTAACTACGAATTCAGCACTCAAAGTACACCTTATATCTGTATACACAGGGGCGAGCATTCCATATAGGCAGAAAAACAGTGCCTATCATAACTTACTTATCCTAACTGTGAATGCCCAGACCTCCATATTCCCTTGCTTCGTCTCTATCAAGACAACTAATATATCTTGAAACCATTTTTATACATTCGCATCAAATCCCGTCAAATAATCCCTGCCCTCAGTATGTTAAACGTTAAATTTTGCAATGTATCGAAGAAAGCGTTATATTGTATGTACATGCTATATACGATGAAGAAAAGAGCAAACGTAGTATTAAATAAGTGCATTTTATGCATACGATTTTTCTGAGAATACGACTTATCACTTGCCAATTCAGTATGAACTCTGTTATTGTTATGTAGATGAACAATCATACAAAAAGCATGCATTCACAGTGACAATGCATAATTTGCTACCGAGAGAAGTTATGTTCGGAGCTGGAAAACACGAGGAAAAGGAAAGGAAAGGGAAACTTGTAGCGAAACAAATTAACAGAAGCACGACACGAAATGTTATGTAGTACTTAGTTCTTAGATAATAGTGTGCCATTACCCATATGGCAGAGAAGAAATCTGCCGTGCCATCGCCAGAGAAATTACTATTACATGAAAAATTGTTCCTGTCGTGGGTAATGAAACAGAGATTGCGTACAGAACGGATAGAAATTTGAGAGTAAACAAATCTAATTAAAAACTTGCGTTTATTCGTAAGATCTAATTATAGGCTACGTTCGTTTATTTGCTTGCTGCATATTGTTTAAGAGCGATCATGATCCGTCTATTAGAAAAGATTTACAAAAACATCGTGGGAGACTTTCCGAATAGTCCATTTGATACTCACTCTTTGATTAATCGTCAAAGATAGGTACTTAACGAGCTCATTGTAATATAAGAGAAGATTATTCAATTTAAAGGTATCTAAACATGATATGAAACATCAAACTTTCCTCTTCATATGAATGAAGATAAAAATCTGTGTATCCCAGATATTACGACCTAGAATTTGGCTAGCTTAAACTGTCACTTTGTACACTTCGCTCACTCCTTTCAAGAACGTCATAAATCAAAAAACTTGATTTTTCAGGAGAACGTTTTTAAAGTTTAAAAATATAATACAATATATTAAACATAAATATCAAGCTACTTATTGAACTTTTTACTGTGCAACAGATCTTTTTAGGTAAAACCTGAAGGTTTTTTCTCCATTTGAAAAATATATTGTAAATTTTAAAAAAATAATTGAACAATACATTTTCTTCAAAATGCAAAAATAA
Source organism: Brachycentrus maculatus (assembly GCF_059751285.1). Taxonomy (NCBI): domain Eukaryota; kingdom Metazoa; phylum Arthropoda; class Insecta; order Trichoptera; family Brachycentridae; genus Brachycentrus; species Brachycentrus maculatus. The sequence goes on along the minus strand of NW_028280995.1, from coordinate 939,207 downwards.
TACTTTCTGCCCTGTAGCGGGTAAATATTAATTAAAAAATATGCCTCTTTTGCTGGGATATAGTACATTTTCTGGGCATTCCGAAAACATGCATAACTGAAAATTGGCAATTTTTGATTTATGGCGTTCTTGAAAGGAGTGAGCGACTTGTGTAACGTTCAACATTCTACTCATTATTGAACATCCATATTGCATTAATTATTATTTTTTTGTTTCGTTTTTTTTTTAAAGGAATAGCCCACAAAGCGTCTATTTTATATGCTTGTCTGCAGGTAGGATAGTAAGCAAGGTTAATGTGAAAAATACATCACAAACACCAAGACTAATTTAAAGTAAAACTTTCTTGATTTCATTTTGCAATTGGCCGTAATCGAACCCGCGACGCCAGTTTCGCAGTCGACCGTCTACCCAACTACGCCACGGCGCCTGTCAAATGTATATATGCAATGGTCTTTGGTGGCGCTACATTCAGCCATACTTCCAAATGTATCAAAGATCGTACCCACATGTGGAATCGTAACCACAGGTTTCAAGAATTAATGCGATTTGGATGTCCAATAATGGAGAGAACGGTGAGAGTTGCACAAGTGTATAAAGTGATCGCTTGAGACAGCCAAATGCAAGGTCGCAAGCCCTGGGATGCTTAGACTTCCATCTTCTTTCATATAAAGAGGAACGATAGATATTATTTATTGATTCGGCATTAACTTTGTCAAATGACATATTGATTATTTTTTAAAAATTAAACACTTGAATATACCACTTGAGTTTTACAACATTTTGAGTGTGTCCAAATACTTGTTCACAAAATCTGGATTATCTCCAATTACAGGAGTTATTTTCATATTATTTTTTGACATCTCATCAAAGATGAAGAAGAATATGGAAGTCTGGGCATTTACGGGGCTTACGACCGTCATAGGCTGGTTTGAGTGATCACTTTACACACGTGTAACATTCACCAATTCTACCCATTATTGACAACCACACTACTCAAATTCTTGGAAGTTCTAAATATATGAACCAATTTAGAAACCTTGTTCATGAATCACTAGGACTTCACTAGAGACATCTATTGGTGAGATGTAAAGAAGCTTTTTATTAAGCAGAAACTCTTATATTAGTATGTGAGATCCGAATCCTGGATTATAATCACACACATGAGAAACGCCAGAAAATACCATTTTCATTTTTATTATTAAGCTTATAATTTGACCAGATAATTTATTTACAACATTTTGAGTGTGTCCAAATACTTGTTCACAAAATCTGGATTATCTCCAATTACAGGAGTTATTTTAATTTTTTTTTTTTTGACATCTCATCAAAGATGAAGAAGAATATGGAAGTCTGGGCATTTAAAGTGATCACTCAAACCAGCCTATGACGGTCGTAAGCCCCGTAAATGCCCAGACTTCCATATTCTTCTTCATCTTTGATGAGATGTCAAAAAATAATACACTTGAGTTTTAATTATATACTTATACGAATGGTTTCGAAAACTTACAGATGTTTTCATCTTCTGGTAAAAATTAAAACTAATGTTTTTTGGCATCGCAAGGGAAGGGAAAGAATTAACTATAACCTAACTATGAGTATTTCAACGTTTTAGAATGATGACAAGGTTCTTGTCGAAACCGGCTGCAAAAGTGTACCAATAAAAAGTGGTTAAAAACAAAGTTGTTTTATTTCATAAAACTATAAATGCACACAGATTTCCGCTTTATACAAACTGATTGAAGGCGCAGGTAATGGTTTATTATAAAGTAGAACAATGTTCATTTTGTAAGCAAACATTACGTTTACTGTTTATGTCAGCCTCGAGGTCTCGTTATTTGATTTTAAACTTTAATAACACGGACACGACAATAATACGCGGCTCCAGAAAGCAAATATAAATGCATTCAGAATGCAACTGAATGCAAATATAAATGCATACTACCACGGGCGTCAAAGTATAATTGATTTCGGCTAAATGCAGCCATTTGAACTAACGTTCGCTCTACGCTGTATACGACAGCGACATATTATTTCATTGTTTTATATTTTCTATTCGTTTACGAATGCCAATATTAATGTAGGTATCATATTTTATTTAATTTATTTTACTAACAAAAATGTGTACAATGAAAATTAAAAATAAGTATACTCTTATAAAAATCATCACTTACAATAATCATCACAATCGAACAATTGATTTAATACAATACAATAGATTTTTAAATCAATTCGTCACATAAACGACAGTTACCTACTAGAAAGAAATCTGAAAATTCTCGACTGCGAATTCTCTCTTAGCTAAGCGGACAAAACCGTATGTTCTGAACAACACGGATTCGCTAGTGGAAGGTCAACACAATCCAATCATTTGATCTATCAGAAATACATATCAGATTCACTAGAAAATAAACATTTTTTTTTTTCTTTCTAATATTAAAGTCCAAATACATTGATAATATCGCATAAACTTATATACATTAAATTATAAGATGGATAAAGCGATTATTTTCGATAGAAAAAAAGCAAAACAAACCAATCTATTCGAGAGATTGCACGCGAATTGAAAAATGTACTAAATTAAACAAAATCGAAAGTATCTAGCCAAAGTTTTAGTAAATAAAGTCACGGGATTGTTTTTAGAAACAATGCACGCTTTAGAATTTTAAAAGATAAAGCCGAGTCGTGAATGAACACAATTATTATAGAAAAATATCATTAATCAACGCTACCGTTGAAGGCAAATAGAGAAAATATAACAAAGAACTTTTGTATAAATATGGATGATAAGATCGGAGTAAAAAGGAGAGGTTTTAAGGTATCATTATAAATAATGACTGTAGAAAAATTGATAAAAAACATTTCTATCGTTAACATGCTAGTAACTATCTTCTAGTTCAAGTGCTAGTGATTGCCATTCATGGAAATCAAAGTATTCTTCTTAAAATCCACATTTCGTGTGGAAATCTTTGCATTAAAACAATAATTGAATGAAGTTAGCCAGATGATACAGATTTTCACTTCAAATATGACGTTTTACAATTTTAAATGTAATTGGGACGGTTTACGAAACAAATCGGACATTATATTGTATTTAATAAAAAAAGGAGGAACTATTTAAAATATGTTCAAAGTAGTACTCACGATTCAAAGTAGGAGTAGTACTGAAAAATCTTGTCTGAAAACTTCAAAGACTATGACAGCGCGCCGGGCAGGCTTGCCAACTTGACGACTAACGCACTTGCTAGTCTTAAGAATAAAATATGGGGGCATGTATTCACACTGACGGTATAATATATAGTACTACTACTGTAATATGACTATTACTACTACTAACATTTTATAAAATACAATATTACCTTTAATTTGATTCGTAAAATGTCCAATTCGATTTATAAAATGTCCAATTTGCAAAAAACCTGTATTATATTAATCAATTTTGAATATTTCTCATATAAGTATTAAATAAGAAAGCTTGTTTGAAAACGCATAAGAAAAACATCAGTATTTATCCCGTCAAATGATTTTATACTCGCTAGCTTCATTAAGAACTTCTAATGAAATAAGGTTAATATAATAATTACAAGTTAAATTTTCATTGTATTATTTTCAAAAAAAAACACACATCGAAACACTGGAACCATAACGCAGTTTAAAATTTACAATTATTTATCGATCATTGTGAAATTGATTTGATATCCCTGTACCATGATTGTTATTCTGTATGTAAAATGAAATTAATTTCTTTTAGACAAATTAACATGCAAATTATAATAATTCTTACAACCCTGTTGATTTTATAATACAATTCTACTTCAAAAGCTCGTTGGTTTGAATTTAAAGTAGTTTTTTTAGTCATTTCTTTTTAAAACCCCAAGGGCTTAATGTCCGCTCGTTCTAAGAAACGGGCTGTCAACGTCGGCGGCCAATACAGAGCTTAAAAGTTATGTATATGATATGCATGTAAATCGTCCACTCTTAGCACCTAGACACGATTTTTCACGGTACTTCTAAAGAACTCGAGCGGAAGCAAAGTGAAGGACTTGTAGAACAAACTCGAGCGACGTGTTGCGATAGTAAAAATTACAAAAAAGGACAAGTCCTCGCTTAAGCTTCGTTAAGTACTCCTAATGAAATAAGAATTACATAATAATTAGAAGTTAAATTACAATTTTATTATTTTGTAAAAATAACATCGAAACACAGGTACTACTGTTAAATTTAAAGATACTTTTAACAGTTAAAAGATTAGCCATTTTATTAATGATTGAGGTACAAAAGTGAACAAGTGTCACCATCAATAACTAGGTAATATCAATGTCAGTAAAACAACATCGTAAAAAAGTAGTTATTATCATAATTTATAATGTTGAATGATCATTTTATAATACGTCCGCAAAGGCAGCAATGGGCTGACTTATTGCATCACTATAAGCCATTTGTTATTATTATGCCAAGGAAAAAAACGATTAGTCTGAAGTGAAGCTCGCTCGAATGATTTTCGTGAGCCTTGTTACAAACACGAATGAATAATGGAAGGAATTAGGTTTGTATGATTAACGAGAATGATAGAAATTGACCGAGTGTGGTTGTATCAACACGGGTCGAAGCTTTTGAAATTGTTTAGGACATGCTCCGAAACGTTTGCAAGCATTTGGTGCCGAAGCCAGATGAATATCGTACCAGGTTCGGTTGGTGAGAATTTCAGTAAAGTCTGGATTTTAAGAACGGCTTTCCTCATATTTTGCTGTGATGTGCCATGTTTGTGACGTTCTCTAAAGGATCGCCCGCCATTTTCGGGCTCGTCCTCGGCAAAATGGTGGCGATCGGGAGAGACGTCCCTTAGAGGACCCTGTGAAATCCTAGGAAAGGGAAAAACAAGCATAAATACAAAGGAAAAACCGGGAGGGTAAGTATTAATCTAGGTAAATTACACCCCATCCCCTAGAAAAGAGTAACAAATGTAGGGAAAATATTTCTCTCCACCTACACCCTAAATAAGTTGAACCGAGTAGAGTGGAAAGGTATTTGTTTACATACTGAACACATTTTAAAGGGAATGTAATATAACAATAATAGAGTAGAGGATTAAATAAAAATATGTGATGTTAGAAAATTAAAATGTTTACTTCTATATAAAAAAAAGTTAAGAACGTTAGATGAATTTCAAATCTGTCTTGCAACTAAAAAGCGTTTAATCACGAAAATATTCCCTAAAACACAACAACCAGCTTAAGGAATTTGTAAATTTATATCCTAAAAATTGATGCATATCCGATTTGTTCAAGCAAAAATAAAAATTTATTGTAACTGCAGACAGTTGGTAGAATTCGATATTGAATTGTTGGGAAATATATCTAAATTAAAGAAGGTTTATTGGATTGAATTCCACATTTATTTATGTATGTGTTAATACGTGACGCGTTTCGTCTTTTTAAGACATTTTCAAACACTCAAAAAATTGTGTAATAACTCAAAAAATTGCTTGATAATGTCTTAAAAAGACGAAACGCGTCACGTATTAACATATCCATAAATAAATGTAGAATTCAATCCAATAAACCTTGTTTAATTTTGGATATATTACCCAAAAAAAAATGTTATTAATTACTCATTTAGTTCCTAAATAAAAAAGTTAAATGAAAAAACATTTTATCTACCCAAAATTTCCTTTTTCCTTCCCAATTTTTCTCCCATCACTCTGAAAGTAATCTGAACGATTCCCTAATCTGAACGACCCACTGCACAATTAACGTTCGGATTATCGAGCTGGCACTGTATTGAAAAAAAAAAACAAATTGAACCCTGTTGAATCTCCTCTCTCTTCTAATATTCTGTATAAGAAGAGAATTGAGATTCAACAGGGTTTGACGAAACTTGATGGCAATTACATAACAGTTTCCTACAGTACTTGATGAGTATGAGAATCTGCCTGCGGTGGGCATAGTGGTATATTGTAGTACTACGCAGTATGCCACGCCTATTCTATACCTGCGGGAGATCATAGTACTCCCAGTGTAATAAAGATCACGAGTACTGTTTATGGTTGATATAATTTAATAATATGTATAATATTTTTCCGAGTCAGGAGGCGAAATAATCGGCGGGTATGTATGAGGAGATGCATGAATGCGGAAGAGGCGAATAACGTTTGCAAAGACAGGGTGGTCTGGCGTTCTATTCTCCCTGCCTACCCCTGCCGGAAGAGGCGTGGTGGTTAGTTGATTAGTTTTTATAATTTTTCTAAAGACAGCTCAAACTAAACACCAACAAAACAGATGTTATACTTAAGAAATATTTTTTACGATACTAAAGAAAGTCACTTTACGGAAGAACCTTATTCATTTTTTAATTAAATTTTACTTGGTAATTACCACTTTTTCTCAAAACCTATTGTCACACGAGTTTCGATGCATTCCGCATCTTTTTTTTTATAATCATCAAACGGTGTTAGAAAATGATGCGGAATGCATCGAAACATGTGCACAATAGATTTTATGTGATAGTGGTATATACTAAGTAAAACTTAAATTATAATTTTTTTCCTCAAGGACAATGCCTGTTGCTTTAGTACTCTTCCCAGCAAAATGTATCTTATTTCAAAGTTCAACATATTTCAAGAATCGCAAGAGTACAAATCCTAAATACACTTCAAGTTCCTTCGCATTTGAAATTTCACGGATGGAGAAGCTCCTTATTTTATCACTGCAATCGTTCTAGCTTTGGTTAAACATACGTTGGGAATATCTTGGGAGTATTTCTTTACATATAACTTCTACCTTAAATTCTTTTCTAATAAATACAATATTTATAACACTTACAAAAAATAAAGTTATCTATATTACGGAACTACTAAAATCATCACTTTTCTTTGCCAAATTAATTGTAATTAAGAAGTTATCTTTATAATTCGTAAGTAAAGAATGTAGTTGGAAATAGAAGCCGAGGAAGAACGACGTGATGGTTGATTAGTTAGTATAGGAAAAATCGTTGGAGAAATCCATATTTGCGATTAGGGATTTGAACACACTCAAAATGTTGTGGAGAAGAAAGTCCGTTCAGATTAGGAAGACTTGAGTGGCCCCAGAGCCAGTTCCTCTAGCTGAGTGCGGAAACAATCAGCATTCAAATACTTATGATTATTCCTTTCAATAGACAACTTCCGACAATCGCGTATAAATTGAATGCATTACCATTGTGGATTTATGCCTGTCTCTGAAAGCCTCCTAATTTGACGGTGCACACTTGCCATGTAAATCACATAGAGAAAGGAAAAACTTTCATAACATTATACTCGGTACTTTCTCACCAACAATCAAAGTGACTGCACAATGCAACTTTGGGGCTAATGCTGCAACAGCGTGGAGAAACACGATCGAAATATCTAATTGTCGACAATTTCAAATATCCGATACTAATCGTTTCATGCAGTACGTAGTGGATAAATAATATATGTGACTAACTAAATAACCATCACGCCGCTTAACGCAGGGATAAGCAGATAGAGTAGAAGCCACACCACCATGTCTTAGCAGAAAATCTTTGCCTATTCTACATTCATGCATCTCAATACTTTGAGTGTGTCCAAATACTTACGAATCTGGTTTAAGTGATCACTTTAAACACATGTAACATTCACCAATTCTACCCATTATTGGCAACCATACTACTCAAATTCTTGGAAGTTAAAATTAAAAAGCTTCTTTTCATCTCACCAATAGATGAGTCTAGTGAAGTTCTAGTGATTCAAGAACAATGTTTCAAAATTGGTTCATATATATACAGAACTTCATTAAAATGAAAAAAATAATAGTATTTTATTATATCGACTAGTTTCGGAGGCCATGCTTCCTTCTTCAGGTCTAAATATAAACTTTTTATATTTAGACTTGAAGATAGAAGCATAGCTTCTGAAACCAGTCGTCATAATAAAATAAACTCCAGTGGTAAAAAATATTTGTTTTTCTTTTACAATATTTGTGAGGATATCACGAGAATAGTCGTAACCAAATATGTACGAGGTTTGATGACAAGCGATATTTCTAAAATGCAAGTCAATCATTGTTCACGCACTTTCTCGCTACAGTGACGTAAACAATGTTGGTCGTGATTTACCTAAAGCAGGTACTAAACTTCGTGTTTTGGAATAAATTTTCATTATTTACTAACAATATTGTAACATATCTAGATATTTATATATTTATATTTATCCTAGAGACAGTAAAATGACATCATCTGACATCAGGCGGTATTATTGCGGATAGTAGATGGATAGGTTAAGTGCCAAGGCAACCATTAAAAGTAACATATTACATGGATATTTAACCTTTCCTAATACTAACAAAGAAACCAATTAAAATTTATAAAAACGAAACCGTATTAATTAAATAAACTAAGCAAATTTAAAATACTAATAATGTTTATTTTCGATTTGATTTTACTCGGTAATTACAACCATTTCGTGATCAATGTGTTTGAAAATGATGCGGAATGTATTGAAACACGTATCACAAAAGATTTTAGTAAAAATGGTATTTATCAAGTAAAACAAATTAAAAATGGATGTATTTTAACCACAATATGACAGCAGAACCAATAAATGAAACTGGTCGGGTTTATTTTTAGACAAGTGATAATGCATTAAAACATCTGTCACAATAGATTTCAATAAATAGTGGTATTTACCAAGTAACACCTTAATAAAAAAAAAACAGATTTTACCACAAGATGACTGCCGAAATGATTAATAAAATTAAAAATACATAAATTTGATTTTACACCGATTTTTTACACATATTTATTGTGTGCAGATAATAAATATGTCTGAGTAAGATTGCGGCCCCTGTAAGGACTCTGTAGGCAGAGGCTGTAGGTCTCTCATTAAAAACACAAGACGCTTACACCTGAAAACAGTGTTAAAGAGAAATATTTTTTGTGTAACATAAGAATATAAATATTTCATTGAAAAAGTAATACGGGCCAAATTATGAAAAATATGGTATTGAATTTATAATTATAGCACAATATTTTAATATAAAGAGTACCTACCTAATAATAATAATAATAATAATAAAACCCTTATCCGCACCCCAATGGTGCATAGGGCACTGTGTCTTATAAACGCAGTGTTATCATGATCGTTTTACACATGAAGGAAAGGTGATCAGCCCTCCGCTTCAGGTACCAGTCCATGGTAATATTGAATAAATATTACAGTGAAAAATTCACTTATATTTATTTTTACCCCCTAAATGATAAAAAATAAAAATAATTATTGTTGTGAGATTTTTATGAGAATTGAATATTGTCATCGGTCCTATTTTGTAGTATGTTTATATGTTTGGTTCATTCGACCAAATGTAATACCTCATCATTAATCTACAATTCAATCAAAATGTTCCACTCAGATGACAACTCTAAGTGTGAACACTTTAATACCTAACATAAGCTGACGTATAAAAATATTATACAGGCGTGTAATTTGATACATTAGATCGAAAATAATCAGCGAAAAATGAAAAAATAAGGTAGAACCAAACTCATTTCGCATTTCTGATGAGAATTTTGATAAAAATTCGAGAAGATAATTCAAGAATTCTGTGAATTTTAATTTGTTGATTCTAGTATTCATGGAATAATCCAATTAATTCATAGGATTACTGTCAGAAACATCTTAAAAGAATGTACTTGAATTTCAAATTAAAGAAATATACCTACCCTTTTATACAATACGATAATCTTCGAAAGAGCATAATTTTTTTTGAAGATATTGTGAGCTGAGTAAATACAAGTACGGTATATTTTTGACATTTTAACATAGACGAAAACAAATATGGATTTGTGGATATTTACTGGGCTTATGACTTGTCATAGGCTGGTTAAGTTACAACTTTAAACACGTGTAATATTCGCCATGATTGACAACCACACTACTCAAATTTTGGAATCATACATGTATGATCAATCTCATGACGTTCCGCGATTGAGTTGACAACAATCAATTGTGTGCAGAGTGATCGATTAACCAGCATACGACAGGTAAAAAGCCCTGTAAATTCTTAGATTACCATATTCGAACAAGTATTTGGACATACTCAAAATGTGATGGACATCTATACTATTTTAAACGTTGAAATTTTATATTATTTCTAGAAATAAAAATACTTTGTGTTCTGATCCACTCACATTTTTATTTAACCAACTAGTTTCGGCAACAACCTGTTGCCCTCTTCAGGGTTACATTTATTACTATAACCCTGAATAACTGTAATAAATGTAACCCTGAAGAGGGCAACAGGTTGTTGCCGAAACTAGTTGGTTAAATAAAAATGTGAGTGGATCAGAACACAAAGTATTTTTATTTCTAGAAATAATATATCAATATGATCCACAAAGTTAATGCTTTCAATATTCAAAACAGTTGAAATTTTAACTAGAATGATTTAAATACAGCTTGAATCTCAATTATTATTTTGGGATGTAGCTAATTTTGCAAACCTTATTTTGGCATATCATAAAAGTATTAATTTTAATTTTAGTGGATAATTATATGTAAAGCAAGTCAGAACCTACTTTCCGTTAGACAAAATAAATATATTTCATGGGCAATGAATCGATTAAAACAGTTTAAAAAACCCTCTAAAATAAAAATTACATGTAATATTATTTTGAATGATTCCTATTTCAAAACAACGTAAAATTAAAAGATGCTTAAAAATAAGCTTCTAAAAGCTAAACATAATACAAAAAAGAGGCGATGATTGAAAGAAAGAGTATAAAGATTTCAAATTTCAATTCGGAATTGTAAAGAGGAAAATCTGTTCGGAAAATTTCTACGTGAATTATTTTCGTATTAAAAAAAAAAACGGGAAAAAATAATGAAAAAAATACACGTTTTCATTAAAATCTCGATACACTGCCTTGTCGCAATATAATAACTGTCACACGAGACGTTTCAGAAGGTTTTCGTAGAACTTCGCTGCTTGGCGGGAAATCTGATATTCCTATATTACAAACCAAAGTTTAATCAGAAAAAGGTGCTTCATTTTTAACAAAAAGAAACGAAAAAGCGTCAAGAAAAATATAGAGGCGATTTTCGCGAAAGAGCCACAGTAACAATTTGTACATTTTTGTACTGTTAACCAATGAAGCAGACCTTATTGCGTACACAAAATTCCAGTGAAAAAATGGTTTAAGTTTTGTACTGACATCTATTGGTGGAACTACATTTTAAAGATTTTTTTTGACATCTCATCAAAGATGAAAAAGAATATGTATATTCATATTCTTCTTAATGAGATGTCAATCTTTGATGAGATGTCAATTTTTTTATGAAAAATAACTCCTATAATTGGAAATAATCCAGATTTGTGAACAAGTATTCGGACACACTAAAAATGTTGTATATACTTAGTTGTTATTTTATCCTAGAAAAATAGTTTTAAATAGTTCTAAAAATAGTTTTAAATAGTTCTCATTGGTTGGAAAGTATTCAAGATTATTTTGCTGCATAGTTTTTATTATAAAAGCATTTATAAATATCCATATTACAATAATTTTTTATATTTTTGTGACAGAAAAGGATATTTCTAATATGTATAATAATAAACAAATGCGATGGCTGCAATATTAACATTTTTGGTCAAATACTAACTCACTAACAACTAACGGTCTTAACTAACTAACTAACCATCACGCCGCTTCTGCGCAGGGCTGGCAGAGAGAATAGAACGCCACACCACTCTGTCTTTGCAAACATTCTTCGCCTCTTCCACGTTCATGCATCTCCTCAGTGGCGTGCACAGAGAATTAATTAGGGTAGGAAGTAGAGGTAGGTAGTAAGGTAAGCCGGTAGTACATACTTACTAGGGTATGGAGAAGAGGTATGTAGTAAGGTAAGCTAGGTACTGCATAGTAAGGTAAGGTAGGTACTGGATGCGATTTTATATGTCACGCGGATAAGCCTGTATTTCCTCAAACATACCTACCCGCCAATTATTTTGACTCATGTATAAAACAATTTAAAAAAAATATATTGTACAATATGTACTGTCCATCATATCATTCTTCCTTGACTTTCCTGGAAATTGAAACATATTCTTGACATCCATATTCTTCTTCATCTATGTTGAGATGACAAAAAAGGTAAAATATCAGCACTTGAACGAGTGGTAGATTTGTTATTGTCGTATTGCTTCCTACCATAACTTTAAATGGCTAAAATTCCCGAGGGCATTGGAAAAAAAAAACTTATAGAATAATTATTACCAGATATTATTTTACGACTTGACTAGAGTTCACCAGTTATTACTTGGCGCGCTAGATAACCGGTTGAGAACATAATATTTAAAGTTAATCAAATGAAAAAAATATATTTTATGCGGTACAAAGCGATATTATTATGAATCGTAATAAATTAAGCACATAAAATTAAGTACTATATTTTTTGATGTAGCGCCTAAGTGCGATCGCTTTTTTTTAAGAATATCAAGTTACACGAATGAATTGACCGCATATTTTTGTGGTAATTTCACAATCGATTTTAATTGATTACGGTTCTTTGATTTTTAAAACGGGCGTGTAAAATTGATTGAAAGGTTTTAAAAGTACACACCGTAAAGAATAAATTATAAAAATGTACAATTTTAAATCATATTTAATGCTTAGTAAAGGTAATTCTTACGCTTAAGGTACCTATTAGGTTATTATAAAATAAATATTTCGGTGACAAAATTATTTTTGAGAATTTTTTTTTAAATAAAATAATAAAACCCTTATCCGCACCCCAATGGTGCATAGGGCACTGCTTCATATGAACGCAGTGTTATCTTGATCGTTTTCACGTGAAGGAAATGTGATCAGCCCTCCGCTTCAGGTACCATTCCAGGGTAATATTGAATAAATATTACAGTGAAAAAATCACTTATATTTATTTTACCCCCTTGGGAACCGAACCTCCAGAACGGTAGCTGAGCGTGCTGACCATTACACTACGGAGGCGGACCTACTAGGTTAATATAAAATATATATTTCAGTAACAAAATAAGTTTATTTATTGATTTGGCGTTTAATTTGTAGAACTCCATTTTAATTTATGTATTAATTTTAAATCAAACACAGATTTTTTGAGTCTACTTTGTTGTATTTTATTAACAAAAACTCATAAAAATTATATTGTGACAATTGCTTCGCATTGCTAGGTCATTATCAAACATTCGTTTGATAATGTCATAACAAGGCGAACAATTGTCACAATAGAATTTTTAATGTGTTTTTGTTAATAAAATACAACTTAGTAGACTCAAAAAATCTGTGTTTGATTTAAAATTAAAACAAAAAAAAAACAAATTAGTTTTGAAGAAGAAATGTAAAGGTTTAATAAGTAGGTTATTGGGATAGGTTTAGAAAAATATGCAACATTTATTGGCTTATGCTCTACACAATAAAACTTGGAATATGTAAATTAAAAGTTCTTGAACGTAGGAAGAAACTGGTTTTATAAAATATTTTAAAAAATTAACACTTGTATAGGACCACTTGTTTGAGATTATTTATGTAAACACGACAAGTTTCGGAACTACAGATGTTCTCGTGAACAGGTGAAAATAAAAACACCCGTATTTAAAATGATCAAAAATCAAAACAAATCATCATTCCACAAAGTTAATGCTAAATAAAAAAAAATAATGGTATTTTAAACGTTAAATTCAAAATTAACTTGGTAAATACCAATATTTCTTAAAATCTATTGTGACGCGTGTTTCGATGCATTCCGCATCACATTCAAACACCGTATGTGAAGCTACGTCCAAATTTTAGAGTCGTGTCCTTGGGACGTTGAAGGATGAAGAAGGCGTAAAAAATTAAATTGAAATTTAATTGGTACGAAGTCAAATTTAAATTAAATATGGATAGATGTTAGCCACAAAGTGACTGCAGAATCAATTAATAAACGTATTTTTAATATTCTCAATTTTATTAATATTCAAAGTATTTACTTCGTGGTTAGTCATTTTTACTTTTTATAACATGCAATTGCATGTTTAACTTCGGCTCGTAGCGCATGTCTGTGGTAAAAACTTTAGTGCATGTTGGTCTTCGGGTCGACCAAAATTCGCATATGTTAAACATTTTATGTAGTTTTAAGTGTGTAAATGGTGCTATGGTGGTGTAGGGTAGTATTTTTTGCATGCTGTAGTAGTGATTGTCCTGACGAAGAGACGGGTACGTCTCGAAACCGGTAGACATAAAAATATCGAGTTATGTACTAATATTATTAACATTTTTGTAAAAAATTAATAAGTATTTTTAATGATTACTTCTTCTCCGTCTTAATCCACATTGCTGAGGGTTGTGACCCTTGCAGAAGCAATGACTCTTCTCCAGTTATCCCTTGACTGCGCTGCACGTAGCGCTCCAACCACTGAGGTGCCTGCTGCTGCCTTAATTTGATCGGTCCATCGTGTGGGGATCTTCCTCTCCCTCTCTTTCCCTCCAGGCTACCGATCACAACTAGTCATTCCAGGCTATCCTCGTTGCCACGCGCAACGTGTCCAAAGAACTGGAGAATCCGTCGGGTACAGATATTGGCCAGAGACAAGCCATCCAAGCGTAGTTCCTGGCGAATGGACTCATTGGTGCGTCTAGCTGTCCATGGAATTCGGAGCATGCGCCTCCAACACCACGTTTCGAAGGCATCAATTTTTCTCCTTTCTGCTGCTTTTATAGTCCATGTTTCAGCAGCATAGAGAAAAATGGAGTGGACCAAGCTCCTGACAAGCTCATTTTGCTTTGAAACCCTTAGCCAAATGTACAAAGGATATTATTTAGTACAGTCGGTAGCGGAAACATTTATTTTCAAGAGAGATGCGTAGTGAAATTGACGTGTGAAGTACATAGAATTGCACTAAAGATTTCATAAACAAACCGCTGTCCGTTTGATCTTATTGATTCAGAATTTAGAATACAGAATTAAGGAACCTTGAAGTATATTAATGAAGGGTAAACGATAAACACATTTACACTTTGCGCGTCTTATCCGCGTTTAAAAGGCACCGATTTAACTCGAAATTATTTTCCGAGTATTCGTGTTTAGTCGTTTGGAAAGGTTAACAGATAAACATTGCGAAATTCATGATTCAGAAAATACGATTTGCTGAAGCGTAAAGGATGTTGATAATTGGTATGAACGAAATTTACTTTGTATTATATTTGAATGTAAATATGAATTAATGTAGGTAAACAAATTAAGTGTATTAAACTCGTAATCATATATATTTTTCGAAATCTCAACATAGATGAAGTAGAATATGGTAGTCTGGGTATTTACAGGGCTTACGAACTGTCGTAGGCTGGTTAAGTGATCACTTTACACATGTGCAATTTCACCATTTTACCCATGATTGACAACCACACTAATATAGAACTCCTAGATATACTGATCTATCTCATGACATAGTACATATGAGTTCATAACAGCCATCTATGTTGGATCGTAAATCATATTTTACTAACCAAAAGCATTTTTATATCTAACCTAATAGACTGAATACCGTCCAAATGCGTTCTCGTAGACAAATGTGCGGCGAAACGTTGTTTGGTAGATAAAGTAAAGAAAGGTGTGTTGAGATGGTTTGGGCACGTGAATCGAATGAATGAAGAAAGAATAGTAAAACAAATTTATAAGGCGAATGTAGTTGCCAATATAAGCAGGAGAAGACCGAGGAAAACTTAGCATAATAAAGTATTTCAAATACTTGGAAGTGATCAGGTCAGGAGTCAGAATAATCAGTGGGTATGTATCAGGAGATGCACGAATGTGAATGAGGGGAGGATTGTCTGTAATGACAAATTGGTGAGGCGTTCTATTCTCTCTGTCTACGCGTACGCAGCGTGATGGTTGATTTATTAGCAAATCATATATGCAAGTTTGTCATGTCCGGTCGATGCTATTTTTACTCATCACGACATTAACCTATTTTTGTTGATGCATTTAACGGTGTCGTTATCTTCTGCTGCTATGGAAATATGTATTCCCATACATAATGCATTATTTACAAAAGTAAATGCTAGTTTCCTCCGGTGAATAAATCAAGTAGCGTTACAGAATGATGTAATACTCGTAGACTTTATTAGTATTATTGAATGTGTCAAGTACCCAGCACATAGAACACAGTGATTCTCAGTACTAACGTTAGTTTTTGTGCAATCAATATTGGCTTTTTATGAAACGCAAATAATGAGGAATAGCGTTGAATTGGATTGAGAAATACGTAATACTCTTACAAAATGTGACGTCGGAATTATAAAATCAATAAGAGAGATTCTACAGCTCTGTTAATTAATTGTTTATCTTAAACTCGTAGCGACGTCTTGAAAATCGGCCCCATCAAGGACGTGATTTAATTTGATTAAGAGCTTTTTTATATTATATAAATGATGTTCAAAAGGAGTTTTCAAACTGTTGTTTGACTTTTTGTTAAATAAATTTGAATGTACTTTTTTAAATAAAACAAATATTTTATTAAAGAAATAAAATTCACTAGGAAAAGCGACTATTGCTACTGAACCTTATCCACACCCGATGGTGTTTAAGGCAAAGTATCAAATTAATACGATGTTAAGTTGATCGGTAATTATACAAAGGCAATATGATAGATAATTCTTATGCTACAGATATCAGCCTAAGATAATATCAAATAAATGTTGGAGAGAAAATACCTTCATATTTTTATTTTAATAAAGCGGGTATTCTAAAAATCATCCAGAAAGCAATAATTTCGAGCTTTTGTAATGATTTTTTATGGGTCACTGACATTGTCCGATGAGTAGTCTTATCTTGTGTAAAAATTAATTTCTCTCACATCAAATTTATATTGATTAGTGATTTCATGCTTAATTTTCTGAATTATTGTACGAAATTTTACAATCATTTTTATGTAACAGTATAAAATTTTAATTGATAAATACCTCCTCTTTATCAAGTAAATACATTCCTCGTCATCATCTGCACCGTGGTGTTTGAAAATGATGCGTAAAGTATGGAAACACGTGTAACAATAGATTTTAAAAAATCCTGGTATTTACCAAGCCAAATTTTGAATGAATATATGCGTGCACGATATGAACACAAAGACTGCCGAATCAATTTACGAAATCCCTTACATTTATTGTGAGCTTCCTGTGAAACGAACCCAGAATCTCTAGATTGAAGAAAACACGCTTACCATTGCACTACGCAGACGAATTAAAAAAATGTCTTTGTTAAAAATCTTCTTTGTACACATACTTTAATAACTGCTATTTCAAATTACCTAGTAATGACCTAGAACAAAATGCCGTAAGAGGTCAAAGTTTATGATAAGAATCTAAAATAATGGTAATATTTTTACATACATTCTTGTCTCATTATCGGATGGGTGGTCAAACAGTTCAATGAGAATACGTATATTTACATTGAAGCGACAATAGCTATCTCGCGATGTGCATCGAAGGTTACATCAGTTGACAAGCGAATTCACTTGCTATGGTTATAGGTAGCTAGAATCTTGACAGATCATGCGTTAACAAGTCAACTATGCGATAATGATAATAAATTGTGCGCCATATTGGTCGAAACACGCAGGACAAACGATTGATTCACATCGAAGTGATAAATTGCATGGAAAAACTAACAGGAAAATTTACAGGGCCATGGGAATCGGGAGACAATGTGCAAAGGTGAGGTAATCGGTATTCTGCAAACACCTGTTAAGTCACCATGTGAATTCATATGTATTTTCTCACATTAATGTATTGGACATACAAGGAATGGTAAATGATATCAACCCCTCCGATGTACGCAATACTCAGTAGGACACGAACGGGTGAAATGTACAATATCTGATTCAAGTATAGAGCGAGCCATTGTTTGTATGGAAGTGAAGCAACGAGTGTGCAAAAGTAGGATGAAAGTATCGTGAGTGAAGTGATTGCAGTCGAATGCGATCCCTTAGACGAATGTGCGACAAAACGATGTTTAATACATGGTGGTATGGTGAAATAAGGAAAGAATGCAAGGCTGACATAAGCATCGTCGATTGCTGAGGTGGTTTGGATGTGTGGAACGAATGAGTGAATGTTGAAAGGGGTTGAATTGAATCAATTAAAGTAGTGTATTCTAATAATAATTACATTTAAGGTACGGTTTAGGTTTTAAGTATGATTTTTATATGCCAAGTTTTTCTCGGTCTTCCTCTGCTCCCTTTTCCAACTACATTTGCCTTATATTTTTTGTATTGTTCTTTCCTTACTCATTCCTTCTACATGTGCAAACCATCTGTGTTTTAAAATTGTGTTATTATATGTATGCGAGAAGAACAAAGGGACGCAGTTCATTAAGTTTTAAATGTTTACAATATTGTCCCCACCACATGCAACTCCTTTAAAATCGTATATATGATGGGGTGAAGGACCAATATTTGTGTGCTCAGGTAAGATTAAAATTCAAACGTATATACGTCGCGCTCGCTCTTTTTCTATTGGCGTCGCTTTGTTCTTCTCGCCCTTATAAGTGTTTTATAATTTTCGATAAATAAATAACTGTCTTCATTTGCGCGTTTCCGTCTTCCTCGTCATATGTGTTCCAGTACCATTAGTCGTTGCAGTAGTAAAATTTTGTTTTATTAATTCCGAAGTGTGGACGTAGGAAAAAATCAGTCTGATCACTTAACTGTCTTCGTGTAACATACGAGAAACATGGAGCATATAAATAATGACCAATAGAAGCTGGCAGATAACTGCATCTCGGGAAACGACACGGTACCATTACCAGCAGATGGCAATAAGGAGCCTGATGCTGACAGCACTGAGAGACGGCGAAACGCATTAGGAAAATCAGGGTCAGCGGAAAACGTGTGAGAACAATACTCATTACATTGCACTTCGCGAGAGGTCGGAGGTGGACATTGGGAATGCGTGGATTATTATAAATAATTGTAAGAGGTGTCTCAAAACATGTGCACGAGAGCGACATAGTAATAGCACACGGCAATATGCCTATTTATTGACAAACTTTCATACAAGATTTATTAACCGCTCAAGGAACACGCCCGAGTATACTCGGGCGGCTATTATATGCAAAAATACGCACACCGAGTTTACTTGAGCAAGCTTTACATGCAGAAAAGACCACTCACGAATATACTCGGTTGAAAATAAATACGATTTATGGTATCCGATGTTTTTCCAGTAAGTTTTTTCTTCTTATATTTATAATAATAATAAATTTGGATAACTTATATAGCGCCATTTTCGTAAAAAAATACCTCAAGGGCGCTTCACTGTGAATGAATTGGTGAAAATATTATGGTATATGAAAATAAATTTATATATATATATATATATATATATATATATATATATATATATATATATATACGTATATATATATATATATATATATATATATATATATATATATATATATATATATATATATATATATAAATATATTATATTTAACATATCTCAGTTATGAATAATGTATGTAATATAAGTAATACAACGATTTTTAGTATTGAGTATTTAAACTGCCTTAATCATGTTGTATAATATATGTTATGAAAATCTATATTTGATATAATTAATTTGATAAGTGGATAGCGTAATAGTATATTTCTTTCAAAGAGTTAAAAATTTTCAAGTGAATTTGAAATCATAAGATTAAGCAGTTAAAAAAAGAGAACTTATGTAAATAAGATTAATGTTTATTTATTGTTTCGGCATTAAGTTTGTTGTAAGACATGTAATAATGATTAAAGAAAACACTTGTTTTTATACCACTTGAGTATAAAAGTGGTATAAAAAGTGTTTTCTTTAATCATTGTAAATATGATTCTATGAAATGAAATATCATAATATTACTACACTGAATACTGATCATAAAACAGGCTGCTTAACATGTATAATGATTGTATTATTTACTTTAAAACGTACTCAAACAAGAATGGAAATGTTTCCTTTTCGGTTTTTAAGATTCTCAGAGCAGCATCTTTGAAAGTGATCTGTTACACATAATAATAATTGATACATAGACATCAAGTGATGCATTTACCTACAGCGACACGGAAGTGAAACATGTAACTTTCATTAAGAGGTATTTAGAAACTTCCAGAATGAAATTAATGAAAGTCTCCAGCCATATACACCCGGGAAAGAAAAAAAGAGATCTGGAGAAAGACAGTTTTATTGTCACTTCACGTTCAAAACGCGATTTTTTTTCTTGGTAATGATAATAAAAAGTAAATATATGTTAAAATCACTAAAAATGTTATAAATACACTTTTAATTTATTGATTAAGCATTAACTTTGTGGAATAACATGATGATATAAATATAAAAATAAAATTGAACAAGACTTTTTGAGTTTATTAATTTAAACATGACTAGTTGTAAAACTAAAGATATTCTCTTCAACGGGTGAAAATACAAATTTATAATATTTTGTATATTAAAAACATTGTTATATTTGTAGTTTGGTAATATAACATACTCCTTAATGGTACACTATGTGTGATATTTATCAAATGATATTCTTCATTTTATTTAATTAAATTTTTTTAAACGACCAACGATAATGAGTGTTACAAATTTATCAGTTTGATAAGAAAATCTGTTATTCTTAAAACTAGTCGTGTTAATAAACTCAAAAATTGGTAATATTCAAGCGTTTTATTAAAACATTTAAGTTATAAATACACTACAAGATTTTCTATACGAACAATATTTTTTTTTCTAAAATCTTCAGTATTTTTATATCTTCAAATCCGCAACCCAATGGTGCATAGGGCACTTCGTGATATAAACGAAGTGTTAACATGATCTCACATAAAGGTAAAGCCCTCCGCTTCAGATACCAGTCCAGGATAATATTGAATAAATATTACAATGCATTTTTATATACTTTTCATTTTATTTTTTGACATCTCATCAAAGATGAAGAAGAATATGGAAGTCTGGGCATTTACGGGGCTTACGACCGTCATAGGCTGGTTTAAGTGATCACTTTACACACGTGTAACATTCACCAATTCTACCCATTATTGACAACCACACTACTCAAATTCTTGGAAGTTCTATATATATGAACCAATTTAGAAACCTTGTTCATGAATCACTAGAACTTCACTAGAGACATCTATTGGTGAGATGTAAAGAAGCTTTTTATTAAGCAGAAACTCTTATATTAGTATGTGAGATCCGAATCCTGGATTATAATCACACACATGAGAAACGCCAGAAAATACCATTTTCATTTTTATTATTAATTTATATACCATTTTCATTTTTATTATTAATTTTTATTATTACTTTTCATTTAATGACTTTGAAGCTTTATTTTGGTCAAAATTGACGCAGATTAGTGCACAAATAACCACTGAAAGGTTAAGACATTAAAGTGAAATATTCAAAATACGATATTACTTAGACTTAACGACTTTTGAAGGCAGAATCTCATACAATGTAGCGAAACCGACTGACCCAATACATTACAGCGCCGCACACCAGAATAAATCTCAAAAAAAATAATATGAAAATAATATGAAAAATAATATGAAAAATAATATGAAAATAACTCCTGTAATTGGAGATAATCCAGATTTTGTGAACAAGTATTTGGACACACTCAAAATGTTGTAAATAAATTATCTGGTCAAATTATAAGCTTAATAATAAAAATGAAAATGGTATTTTCTGGCGTTTCTCATGTGTGTGATTATAATCCGGGATTCGGATCTCACATACTAATATAAGAGTTTCTGCTTAATAAAAAGCTTCTTTAAATCTCACCAATAGATGTCTCTAGTGAAGTTTTAGTTATTCATGAACAAGGTTTCTAAATTGGTTCATATATATAGAACTTCCAAGAATTTGAGTAGTGTGGTTGTCAATAATGGGTAGAATTGGTGAATGTTACACGTGTGTAAAGTGATCACTTAAACCAGCCTATGACGGTCGTAAGCCCCGTAAACGCCCAGACTTCCATATTCTTCTTCATCTTTGATGAGATGTCAAAAAATAATAGAATAAATCTCAATGCAGACCATTTGCAACGACGATTTGAGGTGATTAAGTGGACACTTAGTTGTATATAAATGTGAATAAAATGCATGCTGGATTATTTAATATGGAAATTGATATAATAAATTCTACACATTAGCATTATAAACTTAATAAATGAATATCCTTGCCCATCAATTAAATAGCCGACACGGTACGGTTTTAAAGCTCACCGACCCTGAAACGACCTACGATATTTTTACGAAGCCGATTGTTAAAAATAATCAAGTAATTTTTTATAAGATGAGAGATGAGTTATTAGTTATTTTGGTTTGACTGATAAACTTCTGAATTTATGTTTAATCGTTGCATAAAAACTTTTTCATGGAAATTGATAGATAACGATAAAAGAGGCAAATTGAGAAATAATAACATAACAGCAAAAAAACTATTTTTTTAGTAACAATGAGTAAAAAACAAGCGAATGCAGAGAGACACAAAAATACAATACAAAGTTGAGTAAAATATGAATTATATATATTTTAATTCGAACCCTTATCCGCACTCGATGGTGCATAGGGCACTGCATCACATTAACGCAGTGCTATCTTTATCTTAAAACATATGAAAGAAAGGTGATCAGCCCTCTACTTCAGGTACCAGTCCAGTGTAGGATATTCAATATTTTCATTTAATATAAACATACAATAAAATACATAACTAATTATATCACAATTACTTTAGCCTCTCCCCTGCTGTCTATGTTCCCACAGATAAAAATAAATAAATAAATTATTAAAAATAAGCAACAGCTCCTACTATCCCTATTCATCTTTCAACGTTCTAATGACAAAACTTAAAAGACTTACCTTCACATACGGTCTTTGAAAATGATGCGAAATCCATCGAAACAGGCGTCACAATAGATTATAATAAATTATGATATTTACCATGTAAAACTAAAATAGAAAAAATCATAATATATTAATGATATTTTGAATTGTTTTAAGCATGATTAATTTGGTACAAGCAAAAAAAAGCGTTTAGTTCATAAGTCAAAAAACTGGAGATTGGAAATAAGTTACAAATGAGGCAACCCTTCAACACTCTAACCTTTAGTGACCTAAAGTTTACGCATCACGGATAAGGTCGTGACACCAATATTCCTAGTGATCTTTAAAAAAAATACATTAATATCACTGTCGTATGATACAAATGAAAACGCAAAACTCTATCAAACAAACTACGTATTTCCATGAAAAATTCAACGGTTTTAGAATATTAAAAGTCAAATTTTGTTTTATCAGATTAAATGACATGTCGTTAGTTTAGAGTACTATCTGTTAAGTATATTACGTAATGGTTTGCTGGTTTTGAGATAACGACGTTTAATTTCGTTTGCAATTAAAATGTCAGATGAATAGAGTACCAAAAATAAGTTTTTTTGCAATGAATTATTCTCCCGTTAAAAATTCATTAAAGCTCTGAACTTTGAACCGATTATATTTTTATATCATGCAGTTAATAATGTTAAACCTTTACGCTTATGGTTGCATGATATAATTAGTTTAAGGTTCTATTCTCAAAAGAAAGAAAAAAAAATGTTATGATTATTGGCTACATGATTTAGTTTAAATTAAAACGTAAAAAATAAACCAATCAACTGATTCGACGAGCATCTGTATATACATACATACATGTACATACTCAAAAAATGTTCAGATAACATCAAAAACATCTAAAAATGAACTCAATATTTACAATAGGCTGCAAATCCAAAAAAAAAAAAAATTTATAAAATTACACCGTGCAAAAATATACCAAGAAATGATACGACCAAGAAATAATAAGCATAAATTAAAAATGGATAGATTTTAACACAAAGTGACTGCCGATCAATTAATGAGATAATTATTATGTCCGCCTCCATAGTGTGGTAGTTATCACGTTAGGCTAACGTGCTGAAGGTCCTGGGTTCAATTCCCAGGAGGGTCAAACAAGTATTAGTGAGTTTTCACTCTAATATTTATTTAATCCTGGATAGGTACCTAAAGCGCAGGCCTGATCACCTTACCTTCGTGTATTTAATGATTAGATAAAACTACCTCTAGACGATGAAGTGCCCTATGCACCTTTGAGTGGGGGTAAAAGCTAGAATAATATGTTAATGTGAAATTTTAATATGTTCTATGACTTGCAGTCAATTTCGTTCGTGCACACTGAGCAGCTGACAATAGCATTGCTAATAATCGGTAACAATGAAACTTTTTTTTGGTAAATAGCAAAGGAGGTAGAAACATGTTTTATATCAGTTTTGTTATCTTTTTTCGTAGAAATGAAGGCCAGAGAGTACTGGGCGATTGTTGTAATGTGTACATGTGCAAGTCAATATTAGATAGTAATTATTGGCTGTTGAAATTTGAACATTGGTGATGATTCATGACACGTTATGCCCACGCTATCTGCTCTAAACAAAACTTCACAATAATCAGACGCGTGACACACTGGAGGCATGGCCAAATATTGCTTTGGATATTGTGACTATTGAAATGAAATGAAATTATTATCTACCACAAAAAAGACAGCATTATTACCAAAAAAAAATGTTTTTCTGTTTGTATAATGAGTAAAAATAGGTATTTTATTTATTGTTTCGGCATTAACTTTGTGGTAAGACATGAATGATGGAAGTTTAACTTCTGAAACATGTAGTCTTTAATAAAAACTCAAGTGGTATAAAACAAGTGTTTTCTTTATTCATAGTAAAAATAGGTGTCAAATGCATAATACCATGCTGAGTCTGTGAACAATATTTGCTATTTTTAATATTTAAACGTAAAAAAAGGGTTTAATAATAATATAAGTTTATACGTGAATCTATTATTGTTTTTTTGCGGAGTGTAATTTATTCATTACATTTAAACAGAAATTATTTATGTCTTTTATTTGGATTGTAATCAAGTTTGTATATAAAATATGAGATTAAGTGAATAAGAAAAATGTAAAGCCCCTTTGAGATGATATTTTGTAATAACGGCACATTATAAATTAAATAATACCATTATAATTTTATATAAACACTTCAGTTATCAAAGCGAAATTAAGGAATCTCTTGAGTTATTTTACAGGGTCCGGGAATCCTACGAAAAGCAGGGAGTATTTTTAACGAATGTTTTTTTCTGGAAAATCTTTTATTTATTATGGGAAAATATGGGGAAGGGAAGGTGAAAAGCTTCATTTTGTTTATCCCAGAAAAAAGTTTGAGTAATCAAATACCTTCTTGCTCCGTCCCTCTAAAGCACGCATAATACATCAAAAACAAAATAAATATCGACTATCAACACGGCTAAAAAAAAACAACTCACATTTTTCACAAACTAACATGAGCTTCACTTGTAACGTTGTAATTTTTCACGTACTTTTTCGACAAATGGAAAACTTGATAGCAACATCACTTTTAAGTTGTATTACGTCGTTTCTATCGCCGTAACGAGAACAGACGTCTTTATTCGCACTTTTCACATCACAGACGCGAGGTGTGTGCGCATTATGACTATGTCATCACATCGTCGTTCGACGGAAACTGAGGTACAAATAATTGTAAAATCTAAACGTACAATTCGCACTGTTTATACAAGTAATCCGTCTCGCTTCCACACTAATCGATTCGTCGAGAGCGAACGAGACGCGCCAGACGAACAACGTCAGATCCATCAGATGGGAAATATCTCAATAATAATAATAACTCGGCAATAAAATGCATCTATTTGCACTTTATAAAAAGGTACATACTATTATTACGGTACACAATCAATCCAGAGTTAATTTAATACCCTTATGACAAAGGTTGATAATTGAAGTAGAAATCACTCGTTTAGTAGGCTGTACTTGGATTGCATTACTTGCATTGCATTTTATAAATACAGGGTGGCGCAAAATTAATCACCCTTTCGGCATATGTTATAATTTCTGCAAATGGCATCGTACGTCAATTATATTTGTAATTTATGAACTAGACAGCTGCAGTATACAAACAGATTGTACTGCAATATGATAAAACTGACACAAATATGTAACACGACACTGGCGGCACCCGCTTGTCGGATTTCATCTTTTCCACATAACAGAAAAAAATTGTAAACGTCCAAGTAAAGATTTCCATTGCTTTAAGTTTTTTTTTATTTTTTATTTTGTAAAAAAGTTATTTGTGTATAAAATTGGATGATTAATTTTGCGCCACCCTGTAAATATAATGTAAAGACTTCTTTTGATCAGGTGTGTTAGAGTGAGATAGTTATGGGCGTAATTACTGGATTAAGATTATAAATTTATTTTGTTACTGTTAGTCATCGACGCTGGATTATAATGACCATTTATCGAGGCAGTTTGCCTTGGATATGAATTAACTACTGACTTAGAAGTAATTAGCGTTAAAAAATATATATATAAATCACCCCTGTTGGTGCAATTCTCAAAGCCGCATTGAAAATATACTAAATATATAATTGCGTATTTAAAAAATCTACTATTACTGGGTTAAAACACACATTCCCTATATTATAAATAAGCACGATCCTGTACATAGGTACTAAAACAAAATTGAATCTAACATGGAGTCTGTATGAGTGCTGATATCTAGCTGACTAAACGAAGACAATTTATAGCGAAAAAAAAACTAAAAATAACGCAGGCCAACAGACATTTTGGTGCCCGCGATTTATTAACTTTTCCTGTTTAATTTTTGGGTGTAAAAACCGTAATAGGCCTCAAACTTTATCTTCAGATCTATTTTTCGAGATAAACTATATGTAAAAAAAAATTAAAATAAAAAAAGCCACTTGAGATCTACCTAAGCGTCTTTCCCTAACCGTCAAAATATTTTGAATATTGTTTAGTAGATATTAATCAGTCTTCTTCTTCTTCTTTTTTATGGCTTTCACCCATCTTGGGTGTTATAGCCAGTGTCGAGTTATTATTAATCAGTCTTGATAAAGAAGCGGTTAGCTTCGAAACCGGTAGACATTAAAATTAAGTAATAATAAAATATTTATAGTGATTTTAGAACAAAGTTACATTTTAATTATAAAATGGAAAATCACATAGTTAGTGCTTCAAATATAAATTATATTTTTTGTTTATTTTAAGTTATAACTATTACTGTTGCTAGATTAAAATAAACCCATGGATTTAAGTATTTATTACAATATTTACATACGTTTGTCAATTATCACTTTAGAAAAATCCTTTTATATGGCTTTCTATCTAGCATGGAATTTAGTAGGCTTGTTTTTGCTTAGGGCTCCAACTACAGTCGGCCAACATATGGCTATCCCATAATCCTTGATATCGATCCTCCATAGTTTGTTATTTAGTTCTGATGGAATCTTTAACAGGGTTATTTACTAAAATCACCAAGTTTTCTGGAAAGCGATCTAGGTGGCTGACGAGGCAGTGAACTTTTATGATACAATAATTAAAGAAAACACTTCGTTTTTTACCACTTGAGTTTAATTATAGACTACATGTTTCAGAAGCTAAACTTCCATCATTCAGGTCTGTATAATAACTAAAATATAAAATATAAAATTGTTCTATAAATAAGGATAGGGGGAAAGTAAGGGGAAGGGGTTAGTCAAGGAACGGAGTTTGAAAACAAAGGAAAAATTGAAAGCAATGGCGAAGAATTTTGAAACAATATATTATTTAATAAATTATTATTAGAATTCAGGTTTTTTTGTATTTCTAAATTTTCAAGATAATTCATAATTTGGCCTTTATATGGAACAAGGTGTAATAATTTTAATTTATGGGAGTGAAATGAGTGATTAGTATCTATTATATGATTTGCAAATTCCGAAAAATAATTACTAACAAGACCGCTTTGATGTTCTTTAATTCTAATCTTTAAATTTCTCGCAGTTTGGCCAATATATTTTTTATCACAATCTCCACACGAAATTTCATAAACACCACTTTTTTGTAATAAATCAATTTTAGATTTTGAGTTATCGAGGATTTTATGTAAATTATTATTTGTATAATATGCAGGTTGGATATGGGAGGGTAAGATTTTCGAAATATTTTTAATTATTGAACCCGTATATAAAATTTTTCGCCAAGATTTATTTTTTATTGAATCATTATTAGGTGCTGAATATATGTATTTTTTGGTAAAATTATTTTTAATTTTATTTTTTAACATTTTATCTATTAGCGCGCTATTATACCCGTTGTTTTTTGCTATTAGTTTAATTGTGTTTAATTCACGATTATAATTTGAGTTACTGAGGGGGATATTAATTAGTCTATTTAATAATGAATGGAAACTGGCCATTTTATGTGAAATGGGATGAATGGAATCAACTGGAATGACTGTGTCAGTGTGTGTTGGTTTACGATATATATTAAAATCTAATTTATTATTTATAACTTTAATCGATAAATCAAGAAAATTTAGGGTATTATCGTCATTTTTTTCCATGGTAAATTTAATATTATTATGTAAAGTGTTGATGTGGGTAAGGAATGAATCTAATTGTCTATCAGTCCCAATAAAAATACAAAAAATGTCATCAACGTACCTAAACCATCTAAAAATACATGTTTTTACAATAGGATGATTAGAATTTAATAATTCTGTCTCAAAATCATTAAGGAACATATCAGCTAATACTGGCGAAAGAGGAGAACCCATTGGGAGTCCGTCTCGTTGTTCATAAATTAAGCTATTAAATTCAAAATAATTTTGAGATGTACAAATATCATAAATTCTAGTCATTTCTTTTACATACAAATCATCTAAATCTGAATCACATAATAGTTTCATAAAAACACTTTTGGCATCATCTATTGGGACGTTTGTGAATAAATTTACAATATCAAATGAAATAATTTTAGCATTAGAAGGAATATTTAAATATTTAGTTTTCTCAATAAATTCCAAAGTATTCTTTATGCTATATGTTGGTGAAAAAATTTTATGACATATAATTAAATGATTTAGTAATTTACAAAGTTTATAATTTGGCGCACTCACGTATGATACAACTGGTCTAATTGGAACATTTATTTTGTGTAATTTAGGTAACCCGTATAATCTTGGAATTTGGGGATTTTTATTAATAATAAAATCTTTAATATTATCAACAATGATAGTAGGGCAACGTTTAAGTACTTCTTTTAATTTCATTTGATATTTAATCGTTGGGTCTTTTTTCAAAATTTCAAATTTTTCACTATCCAAAAACTCTTTACATTTGTTTATGTAATCAGTTTGATTTAAAATGACAATGCTATTTCCTTTATCTGATCTAGTAAAAATAAGTTCTTTATCATTTAAAGTCCGTTTTATATTGTTAACCAAAACACTTTCATTGTTCACATTCTTCTTTACTTTTGGTATGTTCTTAAATAAATCAGCACATCGATGTTTTAGAGATGGAGATTCTTTCCAAAGAGCAGCCTCTGTATCCACTGCTAATTGAATTAAGGGTTTTTCACTTGCATTTTGAATATTGTATTTCAAACCTTTTCTCAAAAGGTTCATTTCGTTATCGTAACATGTCTTACCACAAAGTTAATGCCGAAACAATAAATAAAACTTTTATGATCATGAGCATAAAAGTACATGAAAATATTATTTATGCTGTGTCATGTATGTAGTCTGTGGTCCCTTTATCGATTTCCTATTGCATAATGAGTTTACGTCACCAAAGGTCTTTCTTTTAAAACACCAATTCATCATAGTTGTAATCTTCCTTACTTAATTATTTTTACTTATTATAATTACGTAATTGAGACGTGATGATTCAGAATAGATCTCTATGACGCATATTTAGAAAACTGAGTAAATATAGTAAATTTTATTTGTACATTATTTATTTATAGTAGAATTATCTTTACAACTAGCGAGTAGCCGTGAAGAAAAACAGGAAAAATCAACATAAAAATGTTGCCGAACGTTATTTAATGAGTAACGATTTTTAAAAAATTAAGTAAACCATAATAAGGCATTTGTGTAATGGTCAGCACGCTCGGCTACCGTTTCGTAGGTCCCTGGTTCGATTCCCAAGGGGGGGGGGTAAAATAAATAAAAGTGATTTTTTCACTCTAACATTTATTCAATAATACCCTGGACTGGTACCTGAAGCGGAGGGCTGGTCGCCTTTCCTTAATTTGTTAACGATCAAGGTAACACTGCGTCTATATGATGCAGTGCCCTATGCACCATTGGGGTGCGGATAAGGGTTTGAAGAATAATAAGGCAACATAAAGAAAATTATTGCCAAAAACGTTTCACTGAAATTTCTTTATCGTGGTTTAAATTTCTTTAATACCTATAAAGAAAGCAGGAATATGGGAGAAATCTCTTCATAAGAGAAAAGTGTATCGGTCTCATCTTTATGGGAAATTATTTAAAATGAAAATTTTATTCAATCAAAAACCAAAGTCTTATTAAATATTTTAATAAATCAAATACTAAAAATAAAATTAAACACGATGGTCAGTTTGGAGTTAAAGAGATTTGAATTCAGTAATAACATTACTTAAAATTTTATCTTTTACTTAACAAATACCACTTTTAACTGAAATCTGCTGGAACATGTCGCTCACTCCTTTCAAGAACGTCATAAATCAAAAATCGTCAATTTTCAGTTGTGCATGTTTTCGGAGTGCCCAGAAATTGTACTATATCCCAGCAAAAGAGCCACATTTTTAACTTAATATTTACCCGCTACAGGGCAGAAAGTGTTGTTTTTGCATTTTGAAGAAAAGGTGTTGTTTAATTATTTTGTAAAATATACATCATATTTTTCAAATGAAGAAAAAACCTTCAGGTTTTACCTAAAAAGATCTGTTGCACAGTAAAAAGTTCAATAAGTGGCTTGATATTTATTTTCAATACATTGTATTATATTTTTAAACTTAAAAAACGTTCTCCTGAAAATTCAAGATTTTTGATTTATGACGTTCTTGAAAGGAGTGAGCGATGTGTTTCAATGCATTTAACATCATTATCAAACACCGTATGTGAATATTAGTCTCATTTTCAGAATTGTGCTCTTGGAACGTTGAAAGATGTATCCCATTTTGTAATAAAATTCAATTAAATTCAACACAAGGTGTATCGAAACACGTGTCACAATAGATTTGGATAAAAACTGGTGGTAAAAGTTAAGTTTAAAATGGAAAAATATTACTTCAATGTGACTGCCGAATCAATAAATGAAAAAAATGCTATTATAACTTTACAAAAACATATATTATTAGATTAAAACCAATATTTTTAGCTTTTCCACTTTTTTTATTTGACCAGCGACCGGGTTTCGTCGTTACCGACATCATCAGACTGGTGGGAGGCTATACAAATTGTTATGTTATATATAAAACAAGGCAGGAGTTGATAACCATGATTTGATATAATTTTATTGAGAAATTAATTTAAATTAATTTAAATTAATTTCTCAATAAAATTATATCAAATCATGGTTATCAACTCCTGCCTTGTTTTATATATAACATAACAATTTGTATAGCCTCCCACCAGTCTGATTAAATTAATTAAATTAATTAAAATTAATTAGATATATTAAATTAATTTAAATTAATTTCTCAATAAAATTATATCAAATCATGGTTATCAACTCCTGCCTTGTTTTATATATAACATAACAATTTGTATAGCCTCCCACCAGTCTGATGATGTCGGTAACGACGAAAAACGGTCGCTGGTCAAATAAAAAAAAGTGGAAAAGCTAAAAATATTGGTTTTAATCTAATAATATATTAAAAATGCAATTCCATCACGAAGTGTCAGTGGATAATATAAATCTATTACAAAAACATGTTTTGTATAAACCGGCTGACTTCTCATTTCGAGAGTAAAAAAATAATAAACAATGGCCAAATTCAAACGTGATTCGTCATTGGATAGAAGGAAATGTAGGTATGTTATTATACATATATGCGGGGGACAAGAGATTCTGTGTTATACAAATAATAAGAAAAAAATACTCCTTCAACTTTAAATGATGTGGGAGCAATGTCTGTAATCGGATGTTACAAATAAATTATTGTTTTATGAATCATGAAAATTTTAATGTAGTTAAAAAGTCATCGATGAAATATTTATTAAACACTTGTTTCATTAACAAATAAAGTCTAATATTATATACAACATCTGCAATACAACATTTTGAGTGTGTCCAAATACTTGTTCACAAAATCTGGATTATCTCCAACTACAGGAATTATTTTCATATTATTTTTTGACATCTCATCTTTGATGAGATGTCAAAAAATAATATCTGCAATACACATCCGAAATTGTTTAGCATTACTTTTATTTCATCCGCCTCCTTGGTGTAATGGTCAGTAGTGTAGAGGTCCCGGGTTCGATTCCCAGGGGGGGTCAAATAAATAAAAGTGATTTTTTTCACTCTATTTATTCACTTCATTTATTCAATATCACCCTGAACTGGTACCTGAAGCGGAGGGCTGATCACCTTGCCTTCGTGCAATTAACGATCAAGTTAACACTGCGTCGCTATGATGCAGTGCCCTATGCACCATTGGGTGCGGATAAGGGTTAAAAATATATATTTTTATTACG
This sequence comes from Brachycentrus maculatus, assembly GCF_059751285.1. Taxonomy (NCBI): domain Eukaryota; kingdom Metazoa; phylum Arthropoda; class Insecta; order Trichoptera; family Brachycentridae; genus Brachycentrus; species Brachycentrus maculatus. The sequence continues at coordinate 906,560 of NW_028280995.1, read as the reverse complement.
ATTTGAGAAATAGCCAGGTTTAGCAATTTGATAATTCGCCAATATCGCTGAATAGCCCTTACAATTTGATGATAAAAACTAACGACCAAAAAAATATTCAGGTATACTCGTATATACAGGTTGGTGGGGTAATAAATAGAAACTGGAGGGGGTTAAGGGCAGGACATTTTGCAATGGGAACATAGATAATAATGGTGACGTATTTTGGAAAAGTATTTTATTAATTAATTTTTTATCAGATTTAAAAAAACATATATTTCTAAAATTACTTAAGTGTTCATAACTTGACCTTTGTATATGACTGAGTGTAATGATTTAAGTGTATGTGAGTAAAATGAGTGGTAAGATTCAATTATGTGATTCGCGAAAAAGTGGTAGGTATTCTACAAGTGTATCGTTTTTAAAATAATCAACGAGTATAGGGAATTTAAAAATTAATCATTTATCGTTCACATTGTGTTATAATAATCAAAATGATAAAACCCTTATCCGCGCCCCAATGGTGCATAGGGCACTGCGTCATATAAACGCAGTGTTATCTTGATCGTTTTTTACACATGAAGGAAAGGTGATCAGCCCTCCGCTTCTGGTACCAGTCCAGGGTAATATTGAATAAATATTACAGTAAAAAAATCACTTATATTTATTTTACCCCCCTTGGGAATCGAACCCGGGACCTCCAGAACGGTAGCCGAGCGTGCTGACCATTACACTACGGAGGCGGACAAAACATTGTGTTATACCACTATTAATTTAAGTGATATTACACAAAGTGAGCGATGAATGATAAGGAGAGTATTATATTACCATACCACAAAGTTAGCAATGCTTTTGATATAAAAAATATCATTAAAAAAATGACTAGGGTGCGATCTCAATTCGCAAATTCATGAAATAGAATGATCAGTTCTCTTCATAGGGAAACCGTTCGTATGGATATAAATTACTCGGCGCATCTCAATGGTGTTTATCTGCTCTCCGATATCAATTTAATGCGAAAATTCAATTAGAAATACGTCAAGGAATTGCCACTTGACGCTTCCACTCTTCACTATGCTGCAATCAATATCCAGATGTCTCCATCCCCGTCGAACTGGCAGCGTTTAATGCGGAGGGAGTGAAATGCAAATACGAGTGGTAAAATCATTGTACAAGCACCCACGTATGAAGGAAGAATATTTACGTCTCTATCATTAGTTATTCATTTCAATTTCATAAATAATTTACGATACATTCCCCGCCAAAAGATAAATCCTAAAATATTATTTATAGCTTATAATTTCTGGCCTCAAAACAAGACGAGTAAAATATCGATATTATGACGTATTGTCAATAAATAACCGTAATGCCTCAATAGTATATGGGAACACGTGTACCATACTTGAATATAAATTTGGATCACATTATAATTTATATTAGTTTTAGTGATATCAAAAATATTCATTTCAATGTACGTACTATCATGACATGAAATCCATTATTGCGATTAGGTCAATATCATTTATGTTTATCAAGAGAGATAAGTAAAGTAAATAGTTGGGAAATTTTTCATCAATGATACATTATTACTCAGATCTAATATTAAATGTGTTATATTTGTTTTTTTTTCTTCTTCTTCTAACACACATATGAGCTCAATGTTGCGTAGGGAACTGCATCGCATTGAGGCAGTGTTATCTCGACCATTAATTACTTGAAATCAAGGAGATCTACCAGTCAGGTAATAAATAAATATAAGAGTGATTTTCACTGATATTTATTTCGATCCCTTGGGAAACGAGCCTGGAACCTCAGCACAGAAGCCAAACGCGCTATCTACTTCATTATTATATAATTAATTCGAATCTTGGTATCTTCAAATACATTTACAGTGAATTAATATACGAGTATTTAATAAAAAAATAAACACTTGTATTATAACCACTTAATGAGTTTTATTTCATTACAAACAACTAGTTTTGAAAACAGACATTTTAATCTGCAGGTGAAAATAAATACAAGTGTTTAATTTTTTTTTTTAAATCAACATGTCATTCACAAAGTTAATGCCGAATCAATAAATAATATAATATACGAGTATGTACGTCTGTAGGTCTAGGCTTATCACAATGCTAAAGCAAATTTGTCTTTAATAGGAATAATACTAAAGATAATAAATCAAATTTCGGAAATATCTACCACTTGCAACATTCTCGACGACTGTTATCTTAACGGTCTTAACTTGTTTCAAGAAATCAAGACTCGTAATAAGTGTGTCTGAGCGTATCCTAACTTGCAAAACCGAATAAATTGTTCAATACCAAAAGGATCCTAATTATAACACTGCATATAGTATTGGATGTGGGAGAAAAATATTAATAACAAAATATTCCTCTGTACATTTGATGCTTTGACAAGATCCACGTGTGTCATTACGCCAACATTGAGTTAAAAATAAATACATAATACATACTCCCAATTATATTATTTTTTTAAAAACGTATGTACCTGCCAAACTCTGAAAATTTTGTAAAACACGTGGGTTGGGCACCATTTTTTACACAAGCATACGAGAATTTCCTGGTTATTATGGAGGCAAACGTGATGTTTACAAAAAATGCGTTTTGTTAAAAAATAAAAAAAAAACGCATATTTAAACAGAATACGCAAAATTTGGTCGTCTTTTTGTATTTATCAAAAATATATAAATACTTATACACTTAAATTCGATTATCAATTAAAGATTCACAAGTTTAGATATAAGATGTACTGTATATTAAAAGCATTGTCAACTTTGTGGTATTGTAATATAATATAACACTCTCTTTATAATTTATAAAGTGGTATTACTCAAATTGAACGATGAATGATAAGGAGAGTGTTGGATATAAGAGTCCAAAAATCCTAAATTACTTTTAATTAGCGCACTATAGGAGTTGTGTGTGTTTTAAACGTTATATTATCAACAGTTATAATATGTTTTAAATTCAAGTTTTACTTGGTAAATACCATTATTTCTAAGCGATATTCACCAAGTAAAACTGAAATTAAAAATGGATAGATATTACTGCAAAGTGACTGCCGAATCAATTAATGTTTTTTTTTTTAAATATAATTCATATTTGAAGCCACTAACTTTGTGAATTTTCACTTTAAAATTAAAATGTAACATTGTTTTAAAATCACTATAAATATTTTATTACAACTTAATTATCATGTCTACCGGTTTCGAAGCTAACCGATTCTTTATTAAATATAAGTTTATTGAAGATGTGGATAAATCGTATAGGAACGGAACATGGAAGATTTTGAATATTTAGAGTGCTTGAACTGTCATCGGATGGCTTTAGTAATCGCTTTATATACTTGAGGAATAAGGTGAAACAAGATAATAAAGTCTAATAAAATATTCAAAATATTTTATTACACCAAAGATCGGATTTCTTTGCAATCTAGACCGGCAAACTTTACTTAAGAAAACTTACTCCAGTTAAGTTTTATTAATAAAACAAAAGTTGGAAATAATAGTAATAAAATGTTCAAATATCCGAAAAACATAACTTAGCGAAAGTGTTCTCACTTTTCACCTAGGTATTCCTGTTGAATGTAAATTGTGAATGTTGAATGGTGAATGATACACGTGCGTAAAGTGATAACTTAACCACCCTATGACAGTTCGTACGTCCTGTAAATACCCAGATTTCTCCTTCATCTATGTTGATATGTCAAATATGTATTATATAAAACATGAATTTTCTTGGATTATAAGCCTGGGAGAACAGGAAGTGCGAGTAGGTCTACTAACGTTATCCGATGATAGTAATGTCGGGAAAAAGTGTGCGGATTCCCGTCAACCAGACGGATGGATGGCAGATTCAAGACCTGCAGCGGCAGTTTACATAGTCTGGCTAATGGCCTATAAATAGCTTGACTCCGAAGTAATGCTGCGACTGCACACGCCTCCTCAGCGAAATTTCTATTTCTAGACACCACACATGTCAAGGCGATCATCGTCTTGTTGGTTTTTAGTCTGCAAATCTCAAAGACCTATTGACAAGTCCATGTTTATATTTCTGGAACCCTGGTGTTTGGTATTTAGTCTGCGATTCTAAAAGAGCTTATACATATTTATGCGACCCTGGTATTTTGTATTGATTCCACGAATTGTAAGAACGTCTAAAGGTGGAGACTGACCGGAGCATTTCGTCGTAACACAACGTCGTAACATCGCTCGCGGCGAACGTCAGCGAGCATCCGAACCTATGGATGGAGCGCTCGACTCGCTGTACTGACTGCCTGAATGCTCGCATCGTAACGTGTTACGACGAAATGCTCCGGTCAGTCTCCACCTTAATCGATTCATTCATCCATGAAAATAAAGGAACAATATTTCAATAATTTATCAGATTTTTCTTCAGTAAAATTATTGGTATACCTCTTCCCCTTACCCTTAAACGAGCCCAATGGTGCATAGTGCACTGCATCGAATAGAATCAGTGTTGTATAAATCGTTAAAAAAGTTAAAGAATTTTTTTTTACTCCTGTGCAATATTAATAGGCAATATTGAATAAATATTTAAGTGAAAAATGACTTATATTTGTTATGACCCCCTGAGCATCGAGCCCGGGACCTCAATGGTAGCCAAATGCGCTGACCATTATACTACGGATGCGGACAGTATTGGTAAAATATTTTTGGCTAGTAAAAAAATTGGTAGAAATCGTACATTGAAAAATCATATTTATCTAGCAAAAAATCAAGTTAATTTTAGCGTTAATTAATATCGAATGCAAACACAAGTCCTTGACATAAAAACCTAATTATTATAATGCACAAGAATTCCACATGATAAAATTTGTGGAAGACGTGAAGCGGAAAAAATAACATTATTCATAATATTTAAACAGAAACGTTATTCAGTTGAATTGTCCGAATCAAGAAAAATGATTCACTGTACAAGTCGGCTGTCCAAACTCAAAACACAGTAAGGGACATTTTTTTGTTGTACGTTTATTTTTGCATTTTTGGACTAAGTAGATTTTATTTAGTCCAAAAATGCAAAAAAAACGTACTAAAAAAATGTCCCTTACTGTGTTTTAAGTTTGGACAGCCGAAGTGTGCATGGTGCATATGGTAAGTTTAAATAAAAAAATAGGGTTAACGTTTACTTGAAATGTTATATTTCCAGGAGCTTTCTGAATCAAACTTATAGCAAGCTTTAATGTAGGCATTAAATCATGTTAAAAAACTAATACTACCACCACGCCGTTTCGTAGGCAGAGAGGATGGAAACACCCCACTCTTCTGTCTACACTCCTAGCTTCTTTCATATTCATACATGTAGTCATACATGCCCTTCGATTAGGTAGACTTTTGACACCACCAAATTTTAGGTTTTGATTGATCTGATCTTTTTTTTGGACGTCCTTGTTCACACTTGACAAATATAATCTCTTAGTCATTGTCTTGTTATCCATTCACTCCACATGTCCATACAACTTTAAAAAAACTATTCTCAATCTCAATTATTAACTATTAATTATTTATTATTATTATTAATTCACTTAAATTTTGATTTTTTCACTGTAATATTTATTCAATATTACCCTAGACTGGTACCTGAAGCGGAGGGCTGATACCTTTCCTTCATGTGTTAACGATCAAGGTAACACTGCGTTTATATGATGGAGTGCCCTGTGCACCATTGGGGTGCGGATAAGGGTTTGAATTATTAATAAGGTATATGTATTTTTCATTAATTAATTCGACATTCACTATGTAATAATATCTATCCATTTTTAATTTCAGTTTTTCTCCGATATATATTACTATAAATTGACGGCCGAATCAATTAATTAAAAATAAAAATAATCTGTGAATTAACGCAGTAATAAAAAAAACTTAGTTTAAATATATCGTATGTGTAATTACCGATATTTTTGTTGGTGTCAGTAATACCCTATTCGGATATCATACAGGTCAGTAAGTAAAAGCCTAAACCAATTATAAGCTCAGTGAACGACCCTTCAACAAATATTGGTTTTCCTAGCCTAATTTCTATCTATGTAATTTAGATTCCTCGAATAGGTGGAACAAAGGTATAATGGGTAAACAAAATTAGAACATGTAAAAAAATGTATTGTTAGAAGCCCAAAGGTAACAAATCACGTCATCTTGTGGTTGGAACCTTGGATGAGATTTATAGGCGTTAGACGTCGTCTGTGACCGATATTGAAGAACTGGAACTGGAAAAACCGACACCAACCTCATACGCATTTTTATTATTTTTTATTGAAATATTTATTTGTTAACTATTTAAATATACATATAAATACATAAATACATTAATTTAAAAATGATTGAATATAACATTTTATTGCAGGAGTAAATCTAATACATCACTACATGGATATATACTTGAAATAACAAAAACAAAAGCTAAGAATTATCAAAGAATTAGTAAAATATATGAAAAATTATAAGATAAGTATTAAAAAATTTATCAACCGTGAGAATTGTATGAATAACGAATTATCACAAATACTTTAAGGCAAATTTGACACATCGTAAAACTAATATTGTAACATTTTGGTATCTCAGCATAATGAAGAAGAATATAAAAATCTGGGTATTAACAGTGCTCATGTCTTTTCATAAGCCAGTTAAGTGATCACTTTTCGCAGGTGTAACATTCACCATTCTACCCATGATTGAACACTACACTACTAAAATTTTGGAAGTCATACATAATATATCATCAATATCATGATAATTCACGATTGAGTTCAAAATAGCCATGTATGGTTGAATTGAGAAAGCTTTTATTTAGCAGATACCTTTATAAAAGTCAAAATATAGATGTCAAAATGCAAAAATAGCTCCAGTATAAGTGTTCCACAAAAAAATATTATGACTATATAGTGTGGTTCTTACTGGTGGTAAGTCTCAAATAAAGGTGGTTGTATAGTCGAGTTTTAATGTACGTATAAGTAAAGATATATATCATTCATAACAAATCTAAGCATCATATTTCCCATAAACTCGCTGTATTTCATAGTTTAATTCATAGGCTGTTGTATGTCCCATTAAATAATGATAATTACAACTCTGAACTTAATATCATAAAGACGATAGCCTCCAATAACGGTTATGAATGTGGTTTAATTGATCAATTAATTAGGAAAAAACAAAAGAGACTTGCAACATCTCAATTAAATAAAGCTCTCATTACAGAGACTTCAAAAGTAGTTAAAAAATGGGCTAAATTATCTTTTATAGGGGATAGTAGTAACAGAATCGGAAAACTAGCGAACAAAGATGAATGTTCCATAGCCTTTTATAATAATTATAATCTGGGGAAGATACTAATTAATAATAAAGATAAAAGGGAAAAAGAAACAAATTCAGGCTCATATTTATTAAGTTGTGGATCATGCAGTGCTGAATACGTGGGGCAAACAGGACGATCGTTTAAAATAAGAATAAACGAACATGTCCAAAGTTGGAGAAATAAAAAAGAAAACTCCACTTTTGCAAACCACTTGATAGAGTCAAATCATGATTTCGATAAAAATTTTAATGTAAAAATCTTACACAAATGTAGTAAAGGTAAAAAATTAGATAGGCTCGAAATTTTGGAAATAAATAGATTAAAAAATTGTCATAATAAAGACATATTAAATGATCAAGTAACACACATTCATTCTCCCTTACTTTACCCATTAGAAAAGAAACAATAGATGCCTTAATGTCTTGTCGATAAGAAATGACTGCCGGGAAATTTACATTTCAGAGAACTTCGGACTCCCCCCGGACAACCACAGCTTAGTGGAAGGAGCCGTCAACCAGCATTTCCTGATACCTCGTTACATAATTTAAATTCATTTACAAAAAATACAAATCTATTTTAACTTTATATAAAATCGTGCTTTCAATACAAAAAACCTTTATAAAAAATATTTAAAATATCATACAATACTTAAATTCACTAAAATTAAATTAATTTCTCATAAAATTATATCAAATCATGGTTATCAACTCCTGCCTTCTTTTATATATAACACACAAATTTGTAAAGCCTCTCACCAGTCTGATGATGTCGGTAACGACGAAACCCGGTCGCTGGTCAAATAAAAAAGTGGAAAAGCTAAAAATATTGGTTTTAATCTAATAATAAATTAAAGATATATAATATCATTCATAACATGTCGTTCGGTGTACCTACCATATTCATGTCATAAAAAGAATGAACATCCTCCAACATATTGAACCAATGTGATTCGATAATATTAACACACGAAAGATGTGTTTAATTAGCCTTTATTATTCCTAGCATCGATCATTATTATGAACAATATACGGGTCACTTAAAACCAAAAATGTGTGTCATTATTGAGAATTAAGAAATAAAGCATGAAATAACAAATGTTCATATGTAAATTGACAAAGTAAATAAAATTAGACCACGTAAAAAATGCCATCAGATATTTTGTAAGTTTATCAAGCTATCCTCAGCAATAAACCATGACGTGGTGAAACCACGTTTCTCCTCTAGCCTGGCAAAAATAATCAATTATCAATCGTTTAATTTAATTAGTCTTAGAAAAAAAAAAAAAAAAAAAAAATTCTGTGCGCACAAATATTTTTTATGGCTCCGACCTTTTATAATTTACCTGTCGTAAAACTAAAATGTAGTTAAAAGGTTTGAATCATAAAAAAAACTGTCGCCAACCCGCTGGCCTGTAAAGGGATTATTTGCCGGCGGTTTTTATGATTATAGTAAAAGCATTTGTTTACGATATAGCGCAAATAAAATTATTGCTAATTGATGTCTAGACGTTGAAAATTTTGGCGGTGGATACAAGCGCACCGTCAGCCAATGAAAAATGGTTTCGAGGGCGTGATCTTCAAGGAGAGAAACTGAATATAACGGGAAGAAATCAGTGGGATCGATCTCTTAGAAGCCAACAGTTGGAAGGATCAGTTGGGAGGAATCAGTCGTAAAAGGAAAGACCGACCAGTCGGACTGGTCGGAATTATTAGTTGGAAGGAGGAGTTGGTCGGAATCCGCATCCGGGAAATCAGTGGGATCGAGGAGTTGTAAGCAGCAGTCGGGAGAGATCAGGGGGATCAAGCAGTCGGGAGAAATCAGACGAAGAAGCATACCTACACCAGGTTTTAAGACTTAAGTGAGGAGAAGAGCGGGAGCTCTACGCAGGGAGAGAGAAGATAGAAAAAAGGGATTTACTCATCCGGAGTATCAAAAGCAGACCCACGCCGGGTCATAAGCCTCAAATTAAGAGCTGAAGCTCTACAAGGAGAAGAAGAAGATAAGAAGCAAGAATCATCGCACGGCGGCCCGTCATAAGAAGAACCTCATCCCAGCATCCAACGGCGCAGCTTTTTCACAAAGGATCACGGCCACACCAGCATCATGGCGCATCTTTTCCACCAAAGGTTAGAATAAGTTTAATTTAAGATAGGATTAATTAATTTTAAGCTAATTTAAGATAGCGGATAAGATTAGTTTAAGTTAAAGTCACTTTCGTATAATTTTTATATTTTTAATTAAATCAATTTAAGTATATTTTTTTTGCTGAATTTTCTTTCATCTCCCTACCCCTCCTTCTAATACTCCCAAGGTATATCAGCTTGATAAGGTGGGCGACGTCAACCATATGTAGAAGTATTATATATAGCTTAATTTACAGTTGCTAAGTTTAAACAGTATGGTTTAAATTTATTGATAGCACTTTAAATGTTTTTGATAGAAGCTACTCCGCAGCTTTTAAAACTAAATAGATCGTTAATCGAGGAAAGAGAATATAAACATTACAAAGGACCATTTGGAGAAAAACAGTAAACGAAGTACAACGCATTTATCAGTTCCAAGAGTGTGAGAAGGAGATACTGCAGAATCGTACAGGAAACACATCAGAAGAAAAGCGAATAAAATCGAAAATACTTTACAATAATTGTTGAATGGGTGAAACGCGTATTTATTGATCAATGAGAGTTTACTAATTTTTACCTCTACGTTTACAGTTGAAAAATACGTGTAAAACATCATAAAATCAACTATAAAATCTTCTTCTTCTTCATGTGCCCTATTGGATCGCTAAACTGCTCCACCCTTATAATAAAATACCAAAAAAACTCAAAAATATTTCTCTGCATCCTTATATCTTATTCCCATCGCCTCATAAATTTGTTTTACCCTTCTTTCCTCGATCATTCGTTCCACATGTCCAAGCCATCTCAACACACCTTTCGGAATTTTATCGAAAATGCTTATCTCATTCTTTATATGTATAACCATTTGAACAACTATCATACATCGTTTTGCAGCAAATTAGTGAAAGAAATTGCATTTCGACTGCACGACTGCATTCAGTATACTTTCATCCTTCTTTTGCCAAATCAATGTTTCACTTCCATACAATAGGTCTGTTACAAGGACTTCTCGTGTACTGCCAGTTTAGCTTTCGTTGTTAGATTTATTTGTTTGTGTATTGTTGTTTATTTGATATTTTAAAATTTTACCAACGCAACAAGAGGCTACATGCGATAAAAAAAAGTATTTTTTGACATTTCAAGACGGATCAACGAGAAACGCTAGAATATATTTTAACATTATTTATTTTAGCTTAAAATTTGACTTATAATATAATAGTATTTTTCATGTGTGATGTCAAAAAATAGTATAAAAGAACTTCTAATTGGAAACAATCCAGATTTGTGAACAAGTATTTTGACACACTCAAAATGTTATAAACAAAAAATACATGTGACTCAATTGTTTACTACAACTTTCTATGAACGGCAGCGGATTTTATATAGCATGATTTTATTATAAGTATAAATCTTATACAGTTCCAACCGCGTGTAAATATTTTCATTACGAAGTTAAGTCTATGGTACATGGCTCGTGTTTATGGTTATTTTATGAACTTGATGTCTATTTGGATGGAAGTAGCGTTCAAATAAATGACGAGGAGGCGGGCCCCTTAACAGCTGCATCCGCCCGCAATCGAGACCAATCCACTACCGTGTACCGAGAGCATCGGAACAACCTAACCTCACATAAAAAAGATTCCAAAACTTTCATCACATTGAAACATGGGCTGTGTACCAATAATTTAATATCATCAGGTAGGACAACGATTTCGGAGAGTTTGAAATAATTCTTGTGTGTTTTGAATATTGAAAGCATTAACTTTGTGGATCATATTGATCTATTATTTTGAGAAATAAAAAGACTTTGTTTTTTTTCGATCCACTCACATTTTTATTAACAATCAACTAGTTTCGGCAACAACCTGTTGCCCTCTTCAGGGTTGAATTTATTACTAAATTAAACCCTGGAAAATTAATAAACTAAATAAATAATTAAACCCTGAAGAGGGCAACAGGTTGTTGCCGAAACTAGTTGGTTGTTAAAAAAATGTGAGTGGATCTAAAAACAAGTATTTTTATTTCTCAAAATAATGTAATTTTTGTGTTTTATTAAACCCCCTGAACAAGGTATTTTTGAAAAGATTAAGAACAAGGTTGCATGGACATTTGGAGGGAATGGATAGCGAGAGAGTGACTAAGACAGTATATTTGTCAAATATAAGACCAGATAAATCAGAACCTAAAATCTGGCATGTATGACTAGATATCGGTAGTGTAATGGCAAAGAGGTATATCTGTCAAATTTTTCATTTTCTAAGTTTGTTCCACAAAATGTCTAAAATAGTGTATTCCATAATCTGGCAAAAGGATATAGCTGTAGTTGCAATACTTATTTAGTTTTATTAAGATATGTACATATAAAAATACATAAAACAAATGAGTTTTTTAATTTCACAAGTTTGTTTTTGCTCTACTGTAAAATTTGGTCTGAGACAGATATACCCCTTTGCCTTTACACTACCGATATATGGATGTGAAGGAAGTTAGGAGTGTATGTCAGGACAGAAGAGTGTGGCGTTCAATCCACTCTGCCTGCCCCTTCAGAGAAACACATGGTAGTACTAGATTTATTAAACATGATTTAAGGTCTACTTAAAAGCTTGCTAAAACTCGATGCAGAAAGCTTCTGGAAATATAATATTTTATGCAAACGTTGTTATTTTTTATTTTAATGTAAACTAACCGTATGCAACATGTTAGAGGAGTAGCTAACGGCTTTTTATGAGTGAAATTTCATCACATTGACTAGGCACAATTCGTTACATGAGAGAGAATAAACATATGTATATGCCATAGAGAGAAGTTTTTGTAAGTACTTAAAGTTTAAGATTTTTAATTATGTACTTATATACATATATAAAGTAGTCAGGTCATTGCGACTTTGGTGCCATAATATTTAGCTATTTTCGAAATTAGGAGTAGGTTTTGATTTTCAGTTCCGTAAAAGTTTAAGGACCGTCGAACATAAATCTAAATAAACGAGAAGCGGCTGTTTTACAACTACTCTATCCTTTGTTCGATTACAATAAACAAAATGCGGCAAATCGTTTGAGGCGAACGAGACTGTCAGACGAAATAGAGAACTTTACGATCATTGCCCAAAAATAATAAGCGTTAACCGCCTATTACGAATAATATGAATATCGACAAAGCACCTAAGTCGATCCATCAATCAGCGCGAAATGGGGTTTGTAATCGCGTTGACTGGAATAATAAATAACCAGAAAATAATTATTCCGGTTTTGGATGATAATCAAATTAAATCTTATTATGATATATGATGAAAGTTAATAGAATTATAACGAAACTAGTTGGAAAGCCAATGGGCGTGTGAAAACAAGAGCAAAACGCTTATAATTATAGTGTGTATAAAAAAATGCAAAAAACTTTGGTTTGTTTTTTCTTTTGTGTACATTTTGAAATTTCTACAAGTGGATCCATTATTTTTTCAAATGAAAGTTAAAATTATTCTTCTTCTTTACGTATGGTATCTTAAGGTATCACTTGTGAGAAACTGTCCCTATTTTGGGCAGTCCAAAACAGTTCCTTAATTGAAAAATATAAATGATTTTTTCAGTTTCTCTCAGTGATCTAGAGACTGACAATGTGTAAGGGTAGTTGCGGGATTCAAGATCCAGGGGGCAAGCAAAGTGAAGCGGAGGAAACAAGTTCGTCTAAGGAAAAGCCCCGAAAAGCTAAGAAGGACCTACAACCCGAGGACGAGAAGACTGACCCCAAAAGTCTACAAAGACGATACGTTTGGATGGAGCTAGGAAGAAAAATATACAAGCCTCTAAAAGTAGATACTTTGCTGGTTATTCCTTAACAAAAAAAAATACAAATATTATTTATACACTACGTACAGTACTATATCAAACGATTAGTATTGGATATTTGAAATTGTCGACAATTAGATATTTTGATCGTGTTTCTCCACGCTATTGCAGCATTAGCCCTAAAGTTGCATTGTGCAGTCAATTTGAGATGGAGTCAGGAAGAAGAAGATGTATCTTTCAATGATCGTATTATAATATCGGTTCTGGATATTACTATACATGCTTGAAAATTTCGTTTGCATCACTCATGAACTCGTTACACAGATATTGGCCTTCGATGTTTATCTATCACTAATTTAAAAACGATAAAAGCTCTGAGTGACAGTTCCAGCAATTTATTATTCTGTACCATCACCGGATATCGTATGAACCGCATCGATCCCAGATGACGTAGGATGTCGCAGCACAATGGTTCCTTTCGTAATTCTAGCGGGACCTTGCTTAAATATTAAACATATTTCTGAATGAGATTCAAGTAGTTCAAGTTTATAATTTATACTTGAAGCACTAACTTTGTGATTTTTCATTTTATAATTAAAATATAACTTTGTTTTAAAATACTATAAATATTTTATTACAATTTAATTATAATGTCTCTACCGGTTTCGAAGCTAACCGCTTCTTTATCAAGACTGATTAATACTAAAACGCTATCTACTATCATTCCTGATCTCTTTTGACTGTAACTGCCAATCAACAAAAAAGTCACTTGAGATCTACCTAAGGTTCGTTCCCTAATCGTCAATTTAAAAAAAATATTGTTTGGTAAATAGTGTTTTAGTATTAATCAGTCTTGATAAAGAAGCGGTAAGCTTCGAAACCGGTATACATTATTATTAATTTATAATAAAATATTTAGAGTGATTTTAAAACAAAGTAACATTTTATTTAAAGTTCAAATTTGTTTAAGAGTAGAATATCAACGGACTTATCCAATCATCGCGTCTATGAATTAGAGAAATGAAGCCGGTTAACAGTTCATTGCGACTAATTGATTAAATATAAAAAATAAAACCCTTGTTTAAGACCATTTTTTGATGTTATTAATGTTAACACGTTTAGTTTAGAGAATTACAGATGTTTTCAAAACGAGTCGTGTTTACACTAACAAAAAGTGGAATTATACAAGTATTTTATTTTTGTATCTCAATCATCGTGTAACATCATAACCGCAAAGTTGATGCCAAATCAAAAAATAAAATAACTCATTATACATAAATGAATTTATAGATAAATAAATTTATCTGAATACGATTCGATATAAAGCAGAGGAAATGATATTTATTAGTATATTAGAAATGATTTTCAAATCACTAAGATAATTAAAAGATCTAAAATCGAGATGAATTATAATTCAATGCATTGAACTGCGCTGACATTGCATGCAAAAAGGTTAATTGTATAATTGAGCTCGAAAATATTTCCACATGGCTGGTTAAGGCTTCTCTACTAGGTTGCTGAAATTACCAGTTGGATATGCAGCTTGCACAATGGATGCTTGGTTATCACAATTAGGTCCACAGCTACATGGGACGAACCAATTATTCACATTTATAATTAAAACTAACTTCCTGTTGTGTCGCTAGACCTCCAACATTTACTCGACGCGTAACAGGGGGCGTACTGCATAATATTGATGTCAATAATCACCTTTGAGTTACATAATACCACCTTATGTAAAAAAAAAAAAAAAAAAAAAATAGTAGCCACTTGGTACTAAGATATATTTTTTAAATATCAAACATTCGTATAAGACCAATTGAGTTTTATTTCATATTAGTAAAAAAAAACAAATGTTTTCATTGACAGGTGATCACAAAAAGTCATAAGTAAATAATTATATAACAAACATAAGCGATTTTTTCACTCTGTATTTATTTAATATTTATTACCCTGGACTAGTACCTGAAGCGGAGGGCTTATTACTTTTCCTTCATATGTAAACGATCAAGATAACCATGCGTTTATATATGTATATAATGCAGTGCCCTATGCACCATTGCAGAGCGGATAAGGGTTAGAAGGTTGAAGAAATGATCATTCAAGTATTGGTAATTTATGTGATCATCTATCGATGAAAACATCAGTGGTTTTCGAAACTAGTCGTATGAAATAAAACTCAATTAGTGATCTACTTAATACAAGTGTTTAATTTTTATGTCATTCCACATAGTAAATGCCAAATCAATACGTAATATTTTTTCATTGCTAGCTTTTGCATGTTATCGTTACCATATAAAATATTAATACAATATAAAGGCAGAGGAAGAATTGTCGTGGTCAAGTATTTCAAATACTTAAAAGAGTCAGGTCAGGAGTCTGAATGAATTGGCGGGTGTAATTTACAATATCTAATTCTAATACAGAGGTATTTGTATGGAAGTCAAGCATGGAGTTCGCAAAAGAAGGGTAAAAGTAGACTGAATATAGTCGAAAAACGATCTCCCATGATCGCGATAAAGAGTTCTCGGATTAGTGGAAGCCTGAGTGCAACAGACAACGAAAGTAAGGTAGAGAAAAGGCGATAGAGATGTTATGGACATATCGGATGCAGAGAACCTGAATATATTGTAAACCAGGCAATCACCATAGAACTACCTCGAAAGACATCTAGAGGAAGACCAAAAAATACAGAGATGCTACAGAAAGATAACATGATTCGAAGGTGTGGCCTAGATGACGTTATCCATAGGACCTACAATATGAGGATAAGGGAGAGCTGATCCGAACGGTCTACAAATACTATAAGTTGGGATGGAGCATGGAAAAAGAAGATGCTGTATATCATGTTAATATACGCTGTTATACAGCGCTCGAACTGATGAAATTATGAAAATTCAAGTGGAAAATAATTTATACTTTAATTAATATGGTATTAAAGTTAAATTATTTTAATATATATTAATTTACACAGCAAAAACTAAGAGTTGAACCGATATTTAGATGAGATCTTTCGTTTAATTTATTTATTTGGAAGATAAGATCCCTTCAGGATACTGAAACGAGCGTAATTGAAAGTTTAATTTGAGCGAAGCCGGAAAAGCCAGCCCGTAAAGCCCTTCAATTTCACATGATTAAAACTTTCCAGAAAGCACTAACGAAGCACTTCGGGTTGATTTGTTTTCAGCTCCACACGTACGTGGAAAACAGAGGAGTACAGAACATATCAATTTTTCAGTATAAACTGTAAAAAACACTTACCTTTCTAAGATAGGAAACTATATCCCTGCGTGTAGTCTGAAGAATTTTTGAAAATAAATGTCAACTTACCTGAAAAAAAGAGAAATAATTATTAGCAACTAAAAAACACATTCGTCGTATTAAGTTTGGACACAAGCAGGTAATTTTGTGTTAGTCATAAAACTATTTAGGTACCGAGAAAAAGTGAGTTAATCATCATATCTTTTTGTTGTATTGTACATGTATCTTTAATTTTTTTTTCACAAAATTCATTCATCAGATATTAGATTATTCACTGTATGGATGGTATGATGGTCAAATGAATAATCTTATCACATTTTTTAATTGACTGATTCGGCAATCACTGTGTGGTAATATTTATCCACTTTTAATTAAAGTTTTACTAGTTATATATCACTATTTCTTAAAAACCATTGCGACACCTGTATCGATGCATTCCGCATCAAATGATGCGGAATGTATCGAAACACATGTCACTGTTGATTTTAAGAAATTAAATAAAAATTAAATTTATAATCACATTTTTGCTTTCCAGTTTTATCTCAAAGTTAAATGCTAACTAGTTCGACATGACCAGATAATTAATGTTTTGAATGCTTAATATGTACCGCTATATTTTCTGTGAATGATACTATCTTCTTTCTACATTATACATTTTGTAATATTGGCTTCGGAAGTAAATCATTTCACTTCTAGATTCAATCATTTTAATCCAAGGAATGAAATTGACGGTCGAGTTGAATATAAGAAGAAGAAGAAATGTTGGGTAGAACGATAAATAAATAAATTCTAGCACTAAGTCAATAGTGACACAAGCCTACTGAATACAATCTATAAACGTAGACATAATTAAAAATAACTTAAGTATTGTGTAACGTATATAGTCGATACGACTTAATTGGAAACTACAAAAAAGGTTAGTCTTGTTTGATTACAAGATATTGAAAAAGGAAAAATTTCTCAATTTTTCCGTCTAGCAAACAAGTACTGCGATTTCCTTACCATATCTATCTCAAGTTTATAGAAACTGCATAAAAGAAAAAACTACTTATTTTCCGACGCACAGGTATAGTTATTGCGTTCTACTTTAGACGTCATCACAATTCACTTATACAATATATTTTTTTAAATGTCTCCAAACATGCAAACACAGACATATGTACATATTTACCACAAATAAAATACTATTAGCACTGAAATTCCCGTAATGTCTCCGAGAATACTCAATGACTTAAGTGTCCAGAACAAATGCAATTTAAATTGAGCTGGACGGTGTTCAAATTCTTACATAAAAGACCCCGAAATATCTATCGGACCTCTGTGTGTTAGAGAGTATTATAACTCATTACAATCTACACTAAGGTCAATTTCTGAGTCAAGTCAAGAGGAAAACTCTCTGAACTCCGATGTTAACTTAGAACCAAATTTGGGAACCGAGCCTCTATCGTTGCAATAAGCAAATGCTGAGAAGTTTATGATTGGCCCACAATAGTTTATCCTTCCTGTTCCCAACACAGATCAAAATAAAACACGTTCTTAGCTAGAATGAACAAAAATTCACTAATTGATCTATAAACCTTGTACATAATAAGCAAGTCCCCTATAAAAAAAACCCTTTATATTATTTATTGTAACAGCAGACAGTTAGTAGATTTCCATTTTGAATTGTTGGATAATATATACAAAATTAAACACGGTTATTGGATTGAATTCAACTTTTATTTACATATACTTATATAATAATATGCGACGCGTTTCGTCTTATTAAGACGTTATCAAACACTGACTAAAAATATTTACTAAATGTCCACATACGAGTATAATAACATTAATTGCTATTATTAGGTCTAGGGCTACATATAATGGTGGGTATTTTAGTGGCTAATGTGGATTTCCATGAAAGTTACGCGTCACATATTATCATATATATATATAAATAAAAGATGAATTCAATCCAATGACGTATTTAATTTTGGATATGTTACCCAACAAACCCTTTATCGTTTTAGACATCACTTTAAAAACGAGTTATTTATGCCAAAGTAATATACAAGTATGTCCATATTTATGGTGCAAATTCGAAACAGATAGTTACGTATATTTCCTTCATATTTTGGCAATGTACGTTATATCCCTTAAATGAGAATTAGTCAGTCAGATTGAATCCTAAAATAGAGCCAAGGCTGAAAAGGGCACGTGTTGGGATAATGACAAAATGCTACATGGTATGAACGAGTCTACGGTACTGGTCAAATTAGCGTATGAATAAATTTAAAAACACTAAAAAAAATAGGAATAAAATAAATTAAATTTCATTCGTTACTCACGCAGGTATACATGAACAACTTAATATTACAAATACGAAATTTTATTGTGTAATATGTATATTTTATCTATTGATTTGGCGTTTAATGTGTAGAACTTCATTTAAATTTATGTATTAATTGTGTAATCAAACACAGATTTTTGAGTATACTAAGTTGTATTTTATTATTAAAAAACACATCAAAATTAATATTGTGACAATTGTTTTTCCTAGTTATGTTCACAGTTCACATTCGTTTGAAAATGACAATGGTTTCGCTTAGTTACGGCATTTTTAAACGAATGTAAAATGTGAACATAACTAGGCGAAACAATTGTCACAATATTATTTATTGTTTCGGCATTTACATTTTGTTAAAATTAATAAAGAAAACACTTGTTTTTTTACCACTTGAGTTTATTTATGACAACTAGTTTTGGAAGCTTAGCTTCCATCTTCAAGTCTTAATGTAAACTAGATGTATGTTTTTTTAATAATGTCAAATTTAATACTGTAAATAATAAAACACAACTTAGTAGACTCTAAAAATCTGTGTTTGACTAACAATTAAAACATAATATATTTTTATCTGTATTTAAGTATAACGTTGCACGAGGTCATCTTAACATGTAAATATTAAACATACTTATATCTTAAAATGTACTGCAATTATATCAAAGGCGCCGCGAGACTGCGTGCGAGCGTCATAGCAACAAACTTGTGCGCGATTTCAGGGAATATCAATACTGAAATACTGTAATACTGAAAGAGCGCCAACCGGATTTATCTGTAGTTTCCTGAAAATACAGAAAATTTCTTAGTGAAGAAAACATGAGATAATTATTTACGTTTTGTGTTATTTCTCTGCAATAATTTAGTTTCGATATGATGGAATAATATCTTTGCACATTTAAAAAGAAAAATGGAGTGTGAAAAGATTTTTTTTTAAACTCCGGTGAATATTTCCGTTGTTTGTGATATTGTTGATGATATAATTAAATTTTTGTTGTAATAGTTTGTGCTTAATTTTTGCTGCAATATATATATATATATATATATATATATATATATATATATATATATATATATATATATATATATATATATATATATATATATATATATATATATATATATATATATATATATATATATATATATATATATATATATATATATATATATATATATATATATATATATATATATATATATATATATAAATATATGTATATATATTTTTTTAATTATGCTCTAAATTAATTAGTTACCAGTGTATCGAAGCTACGATTAAAGCTGAAATACAATATGTAAGGTACATAGTACATGATACTAAATTCTAGATGGGAATTTAGTAGTTAAGTTGTGACGTAAAACGTGACTCGGGATAGGAAAATAGAGATTTGGGGGTGCTGAGGTGAGATAAAATGGGATAAAATAAGTCGAACACGAGACAGGGGTATTCTGGGAACTCGTGTTTCGAAAGAAGGTGTTATTGATAATACTCGTATATATGGATAATATTTGGTATGCAAGAGTTGTAAAATATTATCAGACAGAGTTATAATCAAAAGATAATATTCCATGAAGCTAGGGAGTGTGTATATATTTTTTATATTACGATATATGAAAGGCTTCAAAGGAAATTAAAAAAATATATATATATATATATTATAATATATCACTTGCCAACATCATGTCTCACTTCCATACATTGGTATTTGGTACAAGCACTTCATTGTATACTGACAATTTAGCTTTTGACGAGCCATATAAATGAAATAAGTTAAGTAATTCAACGTGACGATCATTACATCGAAATTCACTGATTAGATTAAATTATCTAAGTTAATATTATTACAATTGTACACATCAGCTAGTCAAATGATGACTTTACAGAGAAATTTTTCGATTATGATGCTTTATCTTAAAATAAGTAATTAACGGAATGGTACAAGTAGTTTACATACAAATTATTTGTATATTTGATTAATCGTTAAAAAGATGCAAACAAAATTTAAAATGTATTTTAAAAAATAGACAATAATTGAAGAAAATTAAACGCATGTGTTGAGGTTTCATTTTAATAATAGTGGGTAATGCTATGGTTCGTTTTTATGGAATAAATTATGATTTTTTTTTTCATTTGCGTTCTTTTAAAGGTTAAATAATGTGATTTTCGGTAAACAAACAGAATATTACAGCTTTATAATTCGGAGGTAAGTACTTACGAATAAAATTAGCTTTATTTATTGTTATCCAGTCTGATGATGTCGGTAACGACGAAACCCGGTCGCTGGTCAAATAAAAAAGTGGAAAAGCTAAAAATATTGGTTTTAATCTAATAATAAATTATTGTTATCCTTTCCACATTACTAATAAAACACATTTATTATAAAATTGTTGAATTATTGTGAATTAATGCTGTGTTTATAGTGTTATTATAATCAATAATCGTAAATATTTCACAACAGTTAAAAAATCATTTCTAGAAATAAACAATACAATTCATTTACTGTTGATAATATAGAACAGTAAAATGATAGACACGGAAACCGTGAGCTTTAGTTAGCGGTCCAATATCGGGGCCAGGAACTAATTGCACGACGATTCGTTACCGACGCCAAGCGCCTCGCTGCGATGCGCTGCGACGCCGACGCCATTTCGAGCGATGCTTCTGGCGCTCGACTGCCACAGCCGTATTTTAAAACTCACCTACATTTATTAGACTATGACAATCTCGTTTGATTCTCCCAATTATAAACTATTCGTATTGTCATAGAAGGATTGTTCACAGAAACAGTCATATCGGGAGCTTTAAAATTAGCAGAAATTAAAATGTACATAGTTTCATTTGAAAAAGGGTAAATTCTTATTACATTTTCATAAATTAACTTAGCAGTCACACTGTGGTATTTATTCATTTTTATATAAAGGTTCACTTAGTAAATATCACTATTTATAAATATCTATTATGACATGTGTTTCGATGCATTCTGCATTTTTTTTCAAACACCGTTCCACATCGAAACACGTGTCACAATAGATTTGAAGAAATAGTGGTATTTAATAAGTAAAACTTCTTAAAATATTGTTAACTTAAAACCATGTAAATCCCCGAGTGCTTGAAATTTTAATTATATGAAGAGTTTGAATGCTAGAAGGAAATTTTCCCCGTCAGCAACTAATAACAATTTAATCACTTTGAGTCGTACTTACGACTTCCGATTGATACATAAATATGTATATGAAAATAAATCCAACCATTTTTCTTTAATTGGTTCCGCAAGTGCTTTGTGGTGGGAAAATGAATTCTTATAAAACTTATAGAATGTAAAGAGCATACAAGATGCCTTAATAATAATATTTATTGTGAATTTGCCAATCACTTAATAGAAAATAATCACTGATTTGAGAAAAATAAAGGTATAAATATATTACACACATGCAATAGAGGACTTAAATAAGATTACTTCGAAATATTAGAAATTAAAAAGGCAATTAATAATAATTTACATCTAATAAATACACAAGTAAATGATTTTGCTAATAGTCCGTTATTAAATATGTTTCCAATCACTCATCATCCCTGATCCCTTTTGACTGTGACTGTCAATCAACACAAAAAAATAAAGCCACTTGAGATCTACCTGAGCTTCTTTCCCTAATCGTCAAAATATTATATTATATTTTGAATAATGTTTAGTAAATAGTGTTTTAGTATTAATCAGTCTTGATAAAGAAGCGGTTGGCTTCGAAACCGGTAGACATTATAATTAAGTTATAATAAAATATTTATGGTGATTTTAAAACGAAGTTACATTTTATTTATATCTTAACTCTTTATTTGACAATGATGCAGCGAACATCGAAACATATGCCACAATAATAAATAATTTAGCGGTAATTACAATGTTAATACATTCCTATTTCATTTCGATGCCTTGGGGTAGTAAAAGAAAAATAACTGTTTAGACTTTATTTGATATAAACAGTAATTATTTTAATTAATAACAGAATATGATGAATACTTCTTTTATACGTATAGTAGAGTGACAGAAATACGAATACTCTGCAAATACATTTGCGACACGAGATACTCAACATGACCCAGTTGTCTACACATATGTATACAGGATAGACACTGCAAATCGTATTAGACAACGTTACAGGCGGTGAGTCGCAATATTGTACATTGCATTATAAATATCAAATCAGCAGATAATAGTAAAAAAAATAATTTTCATAATAATACATGGAAGTGAAGCATAGAGTTGGCAAAAGAGGGATGAGAGTTGATTGAATGCAGTCGAAATTAGTCCCTTCAGAAGAATATGCGGCTGAACGTTGTATGATAGATGTTCAAATGGTGATGAGTATAAGGAAATAATGCAAGGCTGAGATAAGCATTATCGATAAATTTAAAAAGGTGTGTTGAGATGGTTTGGGTTTGGGGTGTGAATAAGTTAAGAAAGGATAGTTCAAAAAATTTATAAGGTGAATGTGGTTGGTAATAGAAGTCGAGGACGACCGAAGAAAACTTGGCATGATCAAGTATTTCAAATACTTAAAAGTGTTTAGGTCAGGAGTCGTAATAATCATCGTGTATGTATGAGAAGATGTATGAATGTGGAGCAAGCGAAGATTGTGTGCAAAGACTCATAGGTGTGGCGTTCTATTCTCTCTGCCTACAGCTGCGGGAATGATGGTTAGTTAGATAGTTAGTTTAATAATAATTTTGGAAAATGTATGCTTTGCTAAGATTTATTCGGTCTTCCTCTGCTCCTATTTCCAATTACATTCGCCTGTTAGATGTTGTTGTTTTACTGTTCTCTCCGCACTCATTCGTTGTACGTGTAAAAATCATCTCAATACGATGCACGATATGAATTCATCGATAATCTTTCTAAAAAAACATAAAACCAAATAAAATGAAAAAAAAACTATAGACGTCGTTCATTTTGCTTAAATTATCAATTACTATAGTGTCGTTTTGTTAGTTGTTTCGGCATTAACTTTGTGGTAAGACATGTTACAATGATTAAAGAAAACATAATTAAAATGTAACTTTGTTAAACTTTAACTAAACTTTGCTTCAAATATAAATTATATTAAAGAAAACACTTGTTTTATAATTTTGTTACTATACAGACCTGAATGATGGAAGTTTAACATCCGAAACTAGTAGTCTTTAATAATACTCAAGTGGTATAAAACAAGAGTTTTCTTTAATCATTACAATAGTGTCAAATCAGTTGAATCCAGTATCCGGAACACTAGTGAAGTACTGAGAGAAAAACGTAAACAAAAAAAGCGTATTTGAATTTGTTCGTCCCCACGCATAGCGGTCGAGGTGGGCGTCCAACGCGCGAATCCTGACTATTTTGGGTCCGCAGAATACTAATGGCAGCGCGACTTGCTTGGATCAGGGCAGAGCACCGAGGCGGTGACTGGTGACTCCCGACCTGAGCATTTGTCGTGACACATCGGCTAGGACACTGCCAGAAGCTATCTTTAGATAAGCCACGTGCGTCCGAAATAGAATCATTTCTTTTTAATAGATTTATATTATCCACTGACACTTCGTGATGGAATTGCATTTTTAATTTATTATTAGATTAAAACCAATATTTTTAGCTTTTCCACTTTTTTATTTGACCAGCGACCGGGTTTCGTCGTTACCGACATCATCAGACTGGTGAGAGGCTTTACAAATTTGTATGTTATATATAAAAGAAGGCAGGAGTTGATAACCATGATTTGATATAATTTTATGAGAAATTAATTTAATTTTAGTGAATTTAAGTATTGTATGATATTTTAAATATTTTTTTATAAAGGTTTTTTGTATTGAAAGCACGATTTTATATAAAGTTAAAATAGATTTGTATTTTTTGTAAATGAATTTAAATTATGTAACGAGGTATCAGGAAATGCTGGTTGACGGCTCCTTCCACTAAGCTGTGGTTGTCCGGGGGGAGTCCGAAGTTCTCTGAAATGTAAATTTCCCGGCAGTCATTTCTTATCGACATTAAGGCATCTTAATGTCTTGTCGATAAGAAATGACTGCCGGGAAATTTACATTTCAGAGAACTTCGGACTCCCCCCGGACAACCACAGCTTAGTGGAAGGAGCCGTCAACCAGCATTTCCTGATACCTCGTTACATAATTTAAATTCATTTACAAAAAATACAAATCTATTTTAACTTTATATAAAATCGTGCTTTCAATACAAAAAACCTTTATAAAAAAATATTTAAAATATCATACAATACTTAAATTCACTAAAATTAAATTAATTTCTCATAAAATTATATCAAATCATGGTTATCAACTCCTGCCTTCTTTTATATATAACATACAAATTTGTAAAGCCTCTCACCAGTCTGATGATGTCGGTAACGACGAAACCCGGTCGCTGGTCAAATAAAAAAGTGGAAAAGCTAAAAATATTGGTTTTAATCTAATAATAAATTAAGAATCATTTCTATTTTACACAGGGAAACAATGAAGAGATAGAAACATGTGTATTTAAAAGTAAAACTGGTTGCTTTTCTATTTTACACGTGAAAAAATAAAGGAATAGTTTCATAATTCTAACGTTGAACTGATAACTTTTCTATTTTTTTTTCAAGAAAATATTAAGAGATAGAAACATAATTCAAATGTGTAACCGGTAACTTTTACTGTTTTACATAGGAAAATATTAAAGTACCCAAAGTAATTCGAATGTTTTACCGGTTGCTTTTCTATATTAAATAGGAAAACGTTAAAAGATTAAAAATAATTCTAATCTTTCACCATATTACTTTTTTATGTTACACAGGAAAATATAAGGAGATGGAAACTTATTTTAAATTAACTGATTACTTTTCAATTTGATTCAAGAAAACATTAAGGCATAGAAACGTAATTCATATATTTAACTGGTTACTTAACAAAGAAAAACATTGAGGGATAAAAACATTATTAAAATGTTTAACTGATTACTTTTCTAATTGATATGTGAAAACATAAAGAGATAGAAACATATTTAAAACATTTAATATATTACAATCAATCCATTTTTTATTAAGCTGAACTTTGTAATTATTTTCATTGAATGATTTTACCTGTTTTGACAAAAACTAAGTTGAAACATCTCAATATGAAACAATGACTACAGTTACCGCTGTTTTGAAAGGTCAGTAAAATATTGTACGAAACGAGAAGCATTATATCATTTTGGCAAGATAAAAAGAGCGAATGATAGAAAGCTATCGTCGCCATGAAAATGGAGGTAACATAAAAAAGACGGTTTATCCTTATTTAGAAAAAAACGTTCACTTCAGAGATGTATCTCAGTTTAAATAAACGGCGAGTGAAAAGGGATGGGGCAGGATTTAGGGAGGATTTAGTCTTCATTTCCTATAAGCCCTAAAGTTTACATTCCATTTTCCTCAAAGGTTCTTTGTATCTCTCACACCTCGCCGCTATTTTGTTTTTGTAAAAAATCTGGATAACGCTGACTGAGTACGGATTTGAATTATATGAGTTTTCGATGAATTGAAAAACAGTCGTTGAGATATATATTTCCTTTGGAAATTCTGGCCTTAGTGGATATATGTTAATTTTTGACTCACGATTTTTCGTATTCTGTTTTATTTTTTTAAAATACGGAGAAATAGATTCTAGAAAACATCCATTCTAGTATTACAAATTTAAAATTACACCGTGGATAATGTATTTTATTTGTATTGTCAAATAAATTTGATATAGTAATATATATAATGATAATCGTTTAGTTTTATATTTAAAATAATGTATGTTTTCTAGTCTGAGTAATTTATAAGAAACTCCAGAGAGAAAAAATGAAATTACTTTTTTTGCAAGTTATATTCAATTGTAATCGTAAAAGTATGTATAATTATATTCACCGTCAGCAACATAAAAACAAACTTTTTAATTTAAATAATTTAAAGAGGTTATAAGACATTTAAAAATTGTTAAAAACCGAATTACACGAATTAAAATGGAGTTATGGTTTTTTGTATTGATTGAATATACATAATAAGATTTTAACATTTGTATGTACCATATATAAACGTAAAGAAGGAAAATATTTTCAAGCTATAAAGATTTATTTTGTGCTTTCACGTTCAATTTGTTAATCAGTGCTTACATTAAAATTTACTTTGCTAAATGCGTATATTTCGTAGAGAAAAAATGGGGTTTAATAATATAGTAAGATCGATAATGATATAAACGCCGTGGTTCTAAAAGCGACGGAACATAAAAAGCTCATTTCCGCCGAGTGACAGGAAATTTAAAAAATCCCATTCAAAGTGGAGTTCTCACACGCAAACCGCGCGAAAATGAAAGTCAAATAATATCGAAGAAAAAAGCTCGGCTTTCGATTGTAATGAAACGGAACATCGGTAAAAACAGGTAAGTTCCGCACTACATTATAATTAACTAAAATTGTAGTCGTAAACAAGAAATTACATTTTACTGTATAACAAAGCTTTCCTGAAAAGTGCTGAAAGAATCATTTTAAAGAATCTATAAATTATTACCAAATTTCAAGTGGGGGAAGTTATACGTTCACCGTAACGGTAATCAACCTACGTGATTTTTATGTAATAAAACTCATATGTCAAAAAAGAAGACAGTTTATATTGACCGTACGTCAGGCAGGTTCAGTAGATTCCTTTTTGATAAAGTGACGGAAATTCCTTTTGATTCGTGCATATCGGCAAGATTCACGTGTTTAATTCAATATTTTACGGCAGTATGTTAAAAATTACAATCTTCGTAGCGGTTCTATTTACAAATAGTATGTAATAGTAATATAATAAAATAAAATAAAATTGCGGAACTTCCTCATTTCCGAGAAACCGGTTCTCGAAATCACGAGTCGGCAACCAGTACTTATCACAGCTGATTCGCAAATGGATGTATCGATTATTCCTTATGCAAAAATTAATCCCAGTCGCCATTTTATGCAAAGTACCGAGAAATTACAAGGCATTTTTTATCGACGATTTAAACACACGCGATAATTATTGGTTGGTGGTTATTTAGTATGGAGAGAAATGGAGATGGAATGAGTGTTGAAAGAGTTCTGATGAAATGCAAATTGTTTCTCTGTAGCTTGTGTTAAAATTTTATAAAGGTAGTTATTATTATACGTAACACGTTTGTTATATAATCGAAATTGAATTTTCATATTAATTATGATGGCAGTTTTTACCACCATAGTGAAGGGGGTTTCAAAGTTTTTCAATCATTTCATTAAATCATTAAAAATCGATTTTAGCCCAACATATGCAAGTAGCCCTGAAGAGTCGACATAGATATATGTAGCATGGAAGGGTCAACCTAGCATATAATATGCAAGCAATTAACTAGCGATTAGCAATTGTTATATGCTAGTATTTATTTATATATATTTTTATGCTGTACCCAGGGCTGCCAATTAAAACGCAGGATGTATCAGTTTGCTTTCATGTATAAATCGAAAACAGTGCCCGAGAATCTATTTAGAAGTAGAAAGAGTTCATACAAGTTCATAATTTTAAAAATGACTTATACACCCTAAACATGATATCAATATTTCTATATGAAAGAAGCTAGAAGTCTGATTATTTAAGGGCTTATGTCCTGACTTAAAGCTGGCTTAAGTGATGATTTTATACAGTTGTGTAATTGAACAATACACAAGTGTATAAAGTAAACAAATGCCAGGTTGTACGCCCTGGTATGCTCAGACTTTCATCTTCTTTCGTATAAAAAACGACAGATGCTGCACCTCGGTTTAAGACACCTAAAATACATACATTACATACGACTAATTACTTGGTCGGGGTTTCAATCTTGTGAAACTATTTTAAAAGGTATCAACTGTTTATTTTCAAAATAATTCACAGAAGAAATAAAAAATACTAAAGTGACTGCTACGCTAAGATCATTTTCTGAAACGAAATAAATCAGTCAATAAATGTATGCATTACATTTCTTAGATAATAATAGTTAAGAAAACATATTATGACAGATAAAATAAAGTCAGATTTAATCATATGTCAGCACCATTCAACAAAGATTTTGTGTTCCCAATATCAAAAACTCTTATTGACAACTTGATTGTTTAAGACGGTATACCGTGTGTAAAAAAATCTAAGCATGGTACATATTCAAACGACTTCATAAGTATGTGCCATTTTATAAATAACACAGTACACGTCATACGCTGGCTCTAATTACGGTGAAACTATCGTAGCATTACCTTTAGGAAACTCTCTTTTATTCACCGCAGAATGGCTTTGATTAAAATTTAATATCGTCAAAGATGAGCAGCGAACAGTCTTTACAAAGCTTCATCGCAAAGTACTTAACGTGAGAAAATATTAAAAATCAATCAACCAAACTCACAAATAGGCAATCTGAAGGCTTCCGGTGCGGAAAGACCAATAATAACCGATTTGATTAATTCATTCGATTTAAATTACGACGCGAAAGACCTTGAAAAAAAGATAGAAATAAATGCAGGTTTATGTTTGAATCTCACGAAAGAATAAAAATACACTTTTTAGACGATAAATTATTGTGGCAAGGATTTATTGTATGCTGTCTTTATCGGGATTTAACCCGGGGTTATTTAGATCCGATTTATACATCGATGCCTTCGTTTAAAAGACAAACATCAGGTGAATTGAGGGAAGACTGATACCAGGAAAGCATGAATAAGAAGGGGTAAAGAAAACACAAGTTTGCTAAGAGCTGAACAGAGAATATCCCAAAAAACTATTAGTTATATGCTCTTTGTATGTTTATTAAACCAAACACTGTTGATGAAAATAACATTTAAAAAAGCTTTTGCCTGTTTTATTTTTCGTATTCGAATACAAATAACAGTTTTATTTTTCGGATTCAAATTTAAATAACACATAGAAAAACTAAATATAAACAAAAATAATTAAATAAACAATTTAAATACGGTATAGAGTGATGTTTCAGCAATGAAATTCAAGTAAACACTTTTTATATTCTTGGAACGGTTCGCACGATAAACGAGGTGTCTAAAAATCGGTTAAATATTTACGTTAATGAGAACGCAACGTAGTATTTTCATATATTTATTTTACCATAAACTATTTATTTATTTATTTTATAAACGAACTATATGTGTATAAAATTAGACACAAAATAGATAAAAAAATACTTCCATGAAACTAATTTCATTAACATGCTAGAATGTGTTTCATTAGATATTAATATATTTGAAAATAATAACGATTAAAGAATTGTTTTTACAGTAGCAAATTACAGATATAAGATTTTCAACATTAAAAAAAATTCTAATCGAATAAACAATTATTACAATTTGTAAGCAAAGAAATCACAGTAACATAAAAATAACAGCCTTTTTTAATTCTGAAAAAAACACACCAAATCAAAACACGATGATCCTACCTAGGGGCGTGCATTAAATATAGGCAGAAAAGCAGTGCCTATCCTAACTTACCCGCGTGACATATAAAAACGCACCCAGTACCTATCTTATATTACTAAGTAGTACCTAGCTTACCTAACTATCTACCTCACCTGCCAAATCCTTGTGGGATTTTTTTTAAATTGCGTCGTAAAGATTATTTCGATGTGCTTACGCGCAAAAAAGGTAACATACTTTAATTCTGGTATTACCATATTTGAGGCGAACAGTGCTGTAGTGGCTAGATCCACAAATTGTGAAATTTAGATATTAACCTAGTAAATAACAATCCTTATGCAAGCTCGCTTAGTCAACATTCTAAAAATATTGTATTCAAAAGAAAAAAAACAGGCATAATATTTTCACTCGATTTTTTTCACTCTACCAGAAACTACTGACTACTGCTTTTGAAATGGTAGTCTCATTATTCACGAGTGTACGTATACCCCTTACTTTAAGGGCCTATGTTAATGTTTGAATGTATTTTTAAAAAGTTATGATTTTACTGGCTATCCAGATAAAATTACGGACGAATTAAGCGAAAACGATTGTGCTTATCTGCGAATAATGTAGTTCCAGGGTGATGCACCTAATAAATACGAGTACGTTGTAAAAATGTATCAACAAGATATTTTAATTATTATTATACCGGTATAATTATGCAAAGTGAGAGTGTGATTATGTCCGTGCCACGCAGACAAGAATAAAATTTTATTAATATTATTAATGATATACAGGTGGGTAGGAACTTAAGATCATTTAAAATCAAAGATCCTTATTAATAAGCATAATGTGAGTCATATTATAGCCGGAAGGATGTCCTTATAGGACTGTGAAAGAAAAAGACAACCGGATAAAAAATTATAATTAAGAATATTACTCAAAAAAATATTTGCATAAGGATAAGAGCATTGAAATTGTAAAAATGCATAGTTGCATTATAAATAGCAAAATATAAAACTAAATTATAACTTTTATTTTAAATTCGATTGTGTTATTTAAAAAAATATTTTGTGAACATATTTACTATATATATATATATATATATATATATATATATATATATATATATATATATATATATATATATATATATATATATATATATATATATATATATATATATATATATATATATATATATATATATATATATATATATATATATATATATATATATATATATATATATATATATATATATATATATATATATATATATATATATATATATATATATATATATATATATATATATATATATATATATATATATATATATATATATATATATATATATATATATATATATATATATATATATATATATATATATATATATATATATATATATATATATATATATATATATATATATATATATATATATATATATATATATATATATATATTTATATATGTATTTAATTGACATATTTCTTGGCTGTAAAACGAAAACATAATTTTTTTTCGGATTTTGGTCCAGTGATTACTGTCGCGGACTCTGAATCAGAACTCCTGGTTTCAAATCCACTCTACAACAATTTGATATACAATTTTAATAATATACCACATATGCTCACGAAAATAGCATGAAATTGAAATATAAATACAAATGTTCATCATTAAATTAATTCAAATACTTCACGATGAGAAAAATACTATTTAAAAAGTACATATGGTATTTTGAACAATTACCTATTTAAAATCATATAAAGAGTAAATGAAATAGTGAAAATTAAACTCTTGTATAAGACAACTACTTTGGGAATATCGATGTTAACAATATTAGTTTGTATTTTCATTTGTCTATGAAAACATCTGAAGTTCACAAAAAAAGCTTATTTACATTTATTTAAGAAGTCTTATACAGGTGTTTATTTTTTTAGATACAGTGGAACCAGCATAATTCGTTCCAGAATCTTACTCGTTAAGCGAAACACTCGTTGAGCGGGCAACCTTTTCATATTTTATTTTTGCTCGTTATGCGAATTACTCGTTATGAGAGGTTTATAATAATAATAAATTTATGGAAGCGAAGCATGGAGTTGGCAAAAGAAGGATGAAAGCAGACTGAATGCAGTCGAAATGCGATCCCTCAGACGAATGTGTGGCAAAACGATGTTTGATAGATGTTCGAATGATGAAATAAGGAAAGAATGTAAGGCTGAGATAAGCATTATCGATAAAATTAAGAAAGGTGTGTTGAGATGGTTTGGACATGTGGAGCGTATGAGTGAAGAAAGAACGGTTAAACAAATTTATGGAGCGAATGTAGTTGGAAAAAGAAGCAGAGGACGACCGAGGAAAACTTGGCACAATCAGGTATGTCAAATACTTGAAAGCGGCCGGGTAAGGAGTCGTAATAATCGTCGGGTAAGTATGAGGAGATGCATGAATGTAGAAGAGGCAAAGAATGTTTGCAAAGACAGAGTGGTGTGGCGTTCGATTCTCTCTGCCTACCCCTGCGGGGAAGCGGCGTGATGGTTAGTTAGTTAGTTAAATTTGGGTAACTTATATAGCGCCACTGTATTTGAATCATCACGTACCGCAATAAAGTTAATGACAAGTCAATAGATCATAAAATAGTGAATTAGCTTTGCTTTTGAATAAAACGATCATAAATGATGAATCAGCTACATCTCTTAGAGGCAATTGTGAAAAAACGGATCTAATTAATATTCGCCGAGTTTTTCATCTCATAACCGAGCAAATTACCGTCTTAAGGTTATAGGAGTTAATGAGGGGACCTATAAATAGACTCCAACTAAGGTTGTACCGCTCTGTCCCTCCTACGTCTCGTCTTGCGGAACTGAACCGAGGAGTCTGTGATGTCCATTTACAAATCAATGCCACGAGCCATTCAGCCACCGTCCAGTGTACAAAATGATATAAATATTGCGATGTTATTTGATAACATTACAAAACAACAAGCGTTTATTTGACATTGATGTCAATTTTTTAAACAATGAATTAACATAACGAAAAAGTAAATGTAACTTTCGTTACACATTAAAAAAATTAAACACTTGTTTAATACCACTTATTGAGTTTTTTTTCATTACACACGATTAGTTTCTAAAACTACGGTTGTGATCAATGACAGGTGATCACTAATACTGACGATCAAAAAAAAATCTTTAAT
This sequence comes from Brachycentrus maculatus, assembly GCF_059751285.1. NCBI lineage: Eukaryota > Metazoa > Arthropoda > Insecta > Trichoptera > Brachycentridae > Brachycentrus > Brachycentrus maculatus. The sequence continues at coordinate 873,166 of NW_028280995.1, read as the reverse complement.
TGATTCGGCAGTCACTTTGTGGTAAAATCTTTCCATTTTAAATTAATGTTTAATTAAATAAACACAATTTAATAAGCATAATTGAATAAACTTTGTCGTTTTTGAGGTTATATAAGTTCACATGCGTTCTCATTGCTATCGGTACATTGTATAATTACTAAGCGCTGTAATGACTTCTTTATAATAACAAACTTAATTCAATAACAATATTTTGAGTGTGCCCAAGTTATTTAGTAAATACCACTATTTCTTAAAATCTACTGTGACACGTGTTTCGAAGCATTCCGCATCATTTTCAAACACAGTAAATTTTAAGAATAGTGGTATTTACGGAGCAAAACATTAATTAAAAATGAGCAAAAAAATATTCAGATGTATATAGAGGTTGGCAGGTTAATAAATAGAGGGGGGTTTAAGGAAAACTAGTCGTGTGATATTAAATAAAACTCAATAAGTGGAATTATACAAGTGTCTGAAGTTATAAATCATTAACATGAAATTCCACAATGTTAATGCCGAATCAATAAATATTATTTTTATTACAGATACACAAATATACATGTATGTAATATATAAACACACATATAAAAATCTCCGCCTGCATAGTCTAGCGTGCTAGAAGTCCTAGATTCGATTCCCAAGAAGAGCAAAATAAAAAGGTAATTTTTCATAATAATAATTATTTGATATTACCCTGGACTGAAACACAGGGTTGATAACCTTTCCTTCATGTAACAATAATTTTGTTTATTTTTTATTATGCGGGTATTCTTGAAAGATTTGCTTTACTCAATAGGCAATATTTATTATTTTTGATAGGTAACTGACATCGTTACAATAAAATTAATAAAATGATCCTTTTTCTATTATAAATATGATTTTTTGAAGTCACGAGTGATCCCGAATAAGATTTATTATTCTATTTTCGTCGTTATCATCATTCAGAAAATTCTCTAATTTATTTTTAACTCTGTGTCATAAAAATAAACGTTCCAATTGGCATTTAAAATATTTCTGAGGAAAAGTCTTATACTTGTCGCGACTCATTTAAAAATATGACAGTTCAGAATTTTTTAAATATTTCACACACATACTCTTACATACAAAATGTAATATTTTATAAAAAGAATAACCCACAAAGCGTCTCCTTTTAGTCTTGTAGGATAGTAAAGATAGGGAAGGTAAATGTGAAAAATATATCACCGAGACCTGACTGGTGTTAAGCCAGCCTATGACCGGTCGCAGGCTCTGTAAATACTTTGAGTTCCATATACTTCTTCATCTATGTTGAGATGTCAAATATAAAATAATTTCTAAGTGGAGAAACCTAGATTTGTGCACAAGGATTTGGACAGACTCAAAATGTTATTCATAATGTTAATATTTTTTTTATATTTTCTCATTTGTTATATTTTCTCATTAGTTTATTTTAAATATGCTTCCTACCTTATGTTTTCTCCTTTATGTCTTTTAAATATGCTTCTTGTGCCTATTTCTTATACCTGTTTATTGTTTTTATATTTTGCCATGTATTAGTATTAGTTTTGGTTATTTAAAAAAAAAAAACACTTTCTTGTTACTTTATTATTTGTGTTCCAGTCTTGTTAACCAAAATTCCATGTCCCAAAATGAGAAATAGATATACAAAAGTAATATGTTTTGAAATAAATAAAAAATAAAAAAAATAAATGAATTTATTACGAAAATGGTTCGAATTTGAAAAAAGTTTTTTAAAAAAAAAACAATAATTTGTATAAACTTGTTCACAAAATCTGGATTATCTCCAATTACAGGAGTTGTTTTCATATTATTTATAAGCGTTTCTGCTTAATAAAGCTTCTTTACATCTCACCAATAGATGTCTCTAATGAAGTTCTAGTGATTCAAGAACAAGGTTTCTAAATTGGTTCATATATATAGAACTTCCAAGAATTTGAGTAGTGTGGTTGTCAATAATGGGTAGAATTGGTGAATGTTACACGTGTGTAAAGTGATCACTTAAACCAGCCGATGACGGTCGTCAGCCCCGTAAATGCACAGACTTCCATATTCTTCTTCATCTTTGATGAGATGTTACAAAAATGTATAAACTTCTTAAAATTTATATGTTTTTTCCCCTGAAAATTTTACGTTTTGGATTGACGATTGTTACCTTGCACATATCGATATAATATTGAATTAAAATCGCACATGTGGATGACGCAATAATTAAAAAAAAAGATAACATATTCTATAAAGTAACACTTTCATTTGCATTCTGACTGTGGACAAAAATGTTGTTACCAGGCAATAAACTACGGGAGCTATTATTTGAGCGAGGCATGATTTTTTTATACGCGTCGCAGGTCGGCTTAGCGAGATCTAGGACACGTGATTATTTCAAAGCAACTTGTATTATATAATTTTGCACGGGACTCGATCACTCGTGTATATTGTATTATACAACTAAAATTACATTTCGCAAATTATTCGCATCTGCTCGTATGATTCGTCGCGATTTGCGCGGCTGTTTATATTCTGCTACAAGCACAAGAATATCTGAACAAATGTATGAACAGGCAGTACAAATAAATTTCAAGGTGTGTATTTATTAGCAAAAAGTAACGATATATATATGTATATATATATATATATATATATATATATATATATATATATATATATATATAAATATATATAAATATATATATATATATATATATATATATATATATATATATATATATATATATATATATATATATATATATATATATATATATATATATTCCGATGGTGTCAAAAGTCTGCGTTATCAGAATGTGAAGGAAGCTAGGAGTGCATGTTAGGACAGGAGAGAGTGGCATTCCATCCTCTCTGCCTACCACAAAAAGTAATAGGATAATATATCAAATGTTTTTTTTTAATTGTATGTATTTTTGTATCAAAATACATACGAAAATAATATTTTTAAGATTACTAGCAATAACAAAAAAGGAAAATTGTCATATTACATGAATACGTTTTCATGAGTAGTAATATATTTCTATAATAAAAAACGACTAGTTAACCATCGTGCCACTTCTCCGCAGGAGTAGGGAGAGTGATTGAACGCCACACCAATCTTCAAACGTCTATTTCAAACAATCTTTTCCTCTTCCAAATTCACGCATGTCCTATTTCCTCATATGTACGAGTACATACCCGCCGATTTTTCCAACTCCTGACCTGACCACTTTTAAGTATTTGAAATACTGAATCATGCCATGTTTTTCTCGGTCTTCCTTTATTTCTATTTCTAACTTTATTCGCACGATAAATTTGTTAAACTGTTCTTTCTTCACTTGTTCCATTCACGTGCCCAAACCATCTAACCTTAACAAACATACCAAAAAGTATTTTATCTCGACTATATCAAGTCGTATTATGTTGGGAAAACGTAGACTTACAAAACGTGAAAATTTTACGTAGAGGCGTTTCCTCGTGTGTCGTTGTAGAAAGTTATCGATTTCGTTTATACATGTCCCATATATTCTTATTCGGAATCGTTTTGTTCGGCGAAGCTTACATCAGAAAACAGTACCTAAATGTGATGCAAATATTGATTAAGCCAGGCTTAGCGACCGTGCTCATTTAGAGAAAGAAAAAACTAATAAAATATAGACATTAAAACAGAAATGTGTATACATTTTTAGTTAAAATTTTACTTGGTAAATACCACAATTTCGTAAAATCTATTATGATGCGTGTTTCGATGCATTCCGCATCATTTTCAAACAGCGGAATGCATCGAAAATCATAAAAGATTTTAAGGAATAGTAGCATTAACTAAGTAAAACTTTATTTTTTGACATCTCATCAAAGATAAAGAAGAATATGGAAGTCTGGGCATTTACACCTCACCAATAGATGTCTCTAGTGAAGTTCTAGTGATTCAAGAACAAGGTTTCTAAATTGGTTCATATATATAGAACTTCCATGAATTTGAGTAGTGTGGTTGTCAATAATGGGTAGAATTGGTGAATGTTACACGTGTGTAAAGTGATCACTTAAACCAGCCTATGACGGTCGTCAGCCCCGTAAATGCCCAGACTTCCATATTCTTCTTCATCTTTGATGAGATGTCAAAAAATGATATGAAAATAACTCCTGTAATTGGAGATAATCCAGATTTTGTGAACAAGTATTTGGACACACTCAAAATGTTGTAAGTAAAACTTTAATTAAAATGGATAGATATTATTACAAAGTGGCTGCCAAATCGATCAATATAAAAATATTTTTACCTAATTAATAATTAAGTTACATTTGGATTGTGTCCGAATCCTTGTTCACAAGTCTGGGTCTCGCCTCTGAAGGAGTAAATTTTATATTAACATCTGAACACATATAACAAAAGGGTCAATCAAACCCAGATTTGTGAACAAGGATTTAGACACACTCAATATGTTGTGAATAAAATAACTGGCCATTATAAGCTTGATAAAAAATTAAATAATGTTTTCAGGCGTCTCCTAGTATAGTAGAAGAATCTTGCAAACATTTAAATAAGGGTCTCTGCTAGATAAAAAGCTTACTTAACTCAACCACAGATGTTGCTGAGGAACCACAAACGAAAAAAAGTGTCGATTATAGGAGATATATTTATATATATATATATATATTATATATATATATATATATATATATATATATATATATATATATATATATATATATATATATATATATATATATATATATATAGGGTCCGCCATCTAAAGTTTTTTTTTTCAACTAGTGCTTATTTCGTGAATGGTAACACTTAGCTCATGTCTGATTTGACAGATAATTAGTTTTATCCTTCCGCTGAGCGAATATGGTTGTGTATACGCTTGAACAACGCTGGGAAATATTGCGACATTACTTTGAAAATCATGGTAATGTTGCAGAATGTGTGCGAAAATTGCGTACGGTTTTTGGAAGAAGAGAAGCACCGTCAGCTCCGTATGTTCGTTATCTTGTGAAAAAAGTGAAAGAAACTGGCATCCTCATCGATAAACCAAAGCGTGAAAAGCCAAAAACAGTGCGTACACCCGAGAATATCGATGTTGTGGCAGAAAGTGTGCGTGAAGCGCCATCAACATCAATTCACCGTCGTTCTCAACAATTGAACATTTCGGAGACATCATTGAGACGAATTTTGCATAAAGACCTTGGTATGACGCCATACAAAGTCCAATTGGTTCAGGAGTTGAAGCCAACTGACCATCCAATGCGTTTTCGCTTCGCTGAGTGGGCCTGCGATCGACTTACAGAAGATGCCGATTTTGCCAAAAAAATCATCTTTTCGGATGAAGCTCATTTTGATCTTGGCGGGTATGTAAACAAGCAAAATTGTCGTATTTGGGGCACAGAAAACCCGCACGCATACATTGAAAAGCCGGTACACCCAAAACGAGTCACTGTTTGGTGCGGATTTTGGTCCAGAGGCATAATTGGGCCATTTTTCTTTGAAAATGAGCAAGGAGTGGCCGTTACAGTCAATGGCGATCGTTATCGGGCCATGTTGAACGGATTTTTGTTCACAAAAATTGAAGAGGAGGATATTGGCAACATTTGGTTTCAACAGGACGGCGCTACGTGCCACACAGCCGAAGTTTTTTAGTTTTTTTTTTATAGCATTTTCAAAAAAAAAAAGTTATTTGGCGGACCCTTTATATATATATATATATATATATATATATATATATATATATATATATATATATATATATATATATATATATATATATATATATATATATATATATATATATATATATATATATATATATATATATATATATATATATATATATATATATATATATATATATTTATATTTATATTTATATATATAAAGAGTTCCAAATTGAGAAATGTAGTTGTCAATCATGGGTACAATGGTGAATGTTACACGTGTATTAAGCGATCACCTAAACCAGCATATAACAGGTCGTAAGCCATATTATTAGACTTAAATATTGTTCTTATCTATGTTACTACTACTACCATCACGCTGTTTCCCCGCAGGGGTAGGCAGAAAGGATGGCACGCCACACTCTTCTGTCCTGACATACACTCCTCGCCTCCTTGTCATCCATACATCTAGTCATACATGCCCTCCGATTACGCAGACTTTTGACACCACCAGATTTTAGGTTCTGATTGATTTGATCTTGCCAAGTCTTTTTCGGACGTCCTCGTTCTGTTTTATCTATGTTGAGATGTCAATATTGTAATTTAGTGCTCAATGCAATTATATAGTTAAATCTCACGATTTTCAATGATGTCATAGTGACACAATACATTATATTATACATTTATTTAATGCAAACCACGTTTGATATTTTTCTTAGATAAATCCAGCATGCATAAAACATGATGGCCGCAGGAATATTGATACGATTCAAAAGATAGTGCAAAATCCTATTAGGTTGTAAATAAATAATCATTGTGACGATTGCATTGGAGAGACCGATCATAGGATTAAGAATTATTTTACATTTATGATAATTTATTGCTAACTTTAAAGTGATAAAATGATTAGATGTTTTATTGCAACGCCTTGTATGGACAAGGAAATATCTCAAAATAAAATAAAAATATTTCAATAATTATGATTTTTGACATCTAAACATAGATGAAGAAGAAAACGGAAGTCTGGCTAGTGTGAAGTCAGCCTAGGACAGGTTGTAGAATGTTGTAAGCTCTGTAAATACTAAAACTTCCATATTCTTTTTCATCTAAGTTGAGATGTCAAGTAATAAATAAGTCCTATGTGGAGAAATTCAGATTTGTGAACAACGATTTGGACATACCGAAAATGTTGTACATGATTATTGATTTACTACAAAAATGATGCGATTTTACGAAAAAAATTGTTAAGAGGACAAATTATTGATTTTCGAGCAACTAAATAAATAACCAATGAAAAAAATATGTTTACATTCGCTAATCAAACAATTATCATTGAGCTGTGTGTATTTTTTTCGCATAAGGGATGCCTTTTTTAAGGAATATATATAGGGGTGAAAGGGTTGGATTAGGTACTGTATTTTAAATGTAAATTCAATGGCGTGAAAAGACATTTTCAAATGCTTTTAATTCGACTGTGGGCCATTTACGGATAATTGTATGTACTTAAAAATATGTATAAGGATTTCGCTTAAAATGGCACTCAGTGTGATAAGTAATTCAAGTTACAACATTTTGAGTGCGTCAAGATACTTGTTCACAAATCTGTATTATCGCCAATTTTAGGAGTTATTTTTCGTTTAATTTTTTGACATCTCACCAATAAAGATGCCTCTAGTGAAATTCTAGTGATTCAAGAACCATGTTTCGAAATTGAACTATATATTATATACAGAACATCCACAAGAATTTGAACAGTGCGGTTGTCAATCATTTGTAGAATTGGTGATTGTTACAACGCTTAAACCTATCTATGACGGTCGTAAGCCACGTAAATGCTCAGACTTTAATATTGCTCTTTATCTTCATTGAGATAACAAAAAAAAAATTGTTTTTAATACTGACATACCTTGCATTGCATATTTACGATAGCAAATATTGGTAACGTAAATGTAACCACGTGAATGAAATTGAATGAAGAGTGACATGAGAATCGTGGGGAGAAAAAGAGAAACAGAAAATACAATGAAATAAAAATTGTGAGCCAACAAATAAATTAACGAAGTCGACAATTTTAATTGATGGGATACGAATGTAAGAATCACTTACAAAGAAAAAACCCCCCCAATAGCACTTAAGTGCTATTAAGCAATGTATATCTATGGATATCAAGCATTTTGGGAGTTGGATGCATAATGAAACGACTGAAATATTTATAGAGCCATTGTTGAATATTTGTTTTACACAAAAAATGGGGAAAATGGACCTTATCCCAGCAAAATTTTGTAAACGGCAATTATTATAAAGATTTATTTTAGAAAATTTTTACTTGATCTAGAAAAATGTCGTATACTTTAAGGCAATTTTCAGAGTGTCCCTGGATTGCTCTTTAGTCTAGATTTCTTTTCAGATCGTATGTATATTCATTTTAACGGATTCATGAAAAAAATCTTTAAAAATAATCAGAAAATTGGGTCGATATTAAAACTTTGTTATGTTGTTGAAATTACACAACTGAAAAAAAATGCGCATGCAGCAGTGTAAATATTAAATTCTGTTTATTCAATATTTACTTTGATTGGTGCTTCAATTGGTAATACTGATATCAATGGATTGTGATATTTAAAATATGATAAATGTCTGTAAAAATTGCTTGTATTTTACTGAAAAAAATATCCAATTTAGTTTGATCGCAAGAAATATATTTTTTGAAAACAATTTCGCTTCATTGTAATGAGAAAAGTCTTTTTTCTGAAAAGTTGTTTAGGATCAAGTGAATAAAAATATCTTAGATATCGGATTTTATTGATGAGAACTGACACATTTTACGATTTAACGAAATGAAAAACATTTTATTAGTCACTTTCAAAAGCAGAGTCTTAATCAAATACCAATAGAATTTAATGTAGCGTGTTTTATCTGAAATTCCACCTGAAAGAAAAATTCTATGCAGCTATCGATTGCATTATTCCTTATATTTTATTTTAGTATCCAATTTACCGATATTATTGCCGAATGCTGTCAACACCTCGCTCTATAAAAGTTTTTGTGGAAATTTTTCCCGTAAAACACTGGATAGGCATCAATAAAAATCTGTTTCTTCGATCTTTAGACGTTTTATACGTATCTCTTCAAGACATTTGAGTGCTTTTAACCACTTTAGTACAGTCTTGTCTGTTTATTAGGAGGTTTCGTCATGAAATGAAATATCATAAGATGCCGGGTGGGAATATCTCTCGATCCCGTTACTTCAAAAGAATGTGAATCGGTGTATTTTAAAGAGCTTTTGCGGTTTTAATAAACGTTGGAGTATTCGAGAGATGAAATAAGACGGTGTAAATATACCAAACAAAGACCTGGATTTACGATGCGACTCTTGCGTGTGTAGTGAATACGAAGCACAAATTTGAGCACATAATCCTGCTTATGAATCAGCGGATTGTGTCACATGTAACATAATAATTGCAACGGTGGTGATGAAAAATACAAACGAATCATACAAAAGATCAAGAACTGTTACGTCACTAGAATTTAAATAAGCAGAAACTTATAAATCAAATCAAATAAAAGCGGAAAAATCTATATAGTTAAACAATTTTAATGTGTTTGCTAATAAAATACAACTTAGTAGACTCAAAAAATCTGTGTTTGATTTAAAAATGAATACATAAATTACAATGGAGTTCTAAAAATTAAACGCCAAATCAAAAAATTAAAAAATCTATATAGTTGTTGATTAATTGTATAAAACAAAAAATAGTTGTTGGTTTTTTTGTGTAAAAATCAGTTCCACCGAGAAATGTAAGTTAAACCACGCCATATCACAAAAAATACCACTAGAACAATAAAAAACAGTATTTGAAGTATTTTTTTAAAGAGAAATTAATTAAGACTATTCGCGAAACCAAAACAGTTAAACAATAAAGGTAAGGTCCTGTCGATTAAATTGAGAAAAGTATGTTGAGATGATTTAAAACGAATGAGTGAGGAAAGAAGAGTAAAACAAATTTATGAGGCGAATGTAGGTGGAAATAGAAGCAGAGAGAGTCGGAGGAAAACTTGACATGATGAAGTTTGTCAAATACTTAAAAGCGGCCTGGGCATGTGTCGAAAAAATCGGAGGGTATGTATGAGGAGATGAATGAATGTCGAAGAGGCGAAGAATGTTTCCAAAGAAAGAGCGTTGTATTCTCTCTGCCTATCGTGCGGGAAAGCGGTGTGATGGTTAGTTGGATAGTTTATTTTCTCTAATGTTTTTTGCAGACACTTTGTGGCACATTTTATAAACTTTGTAAAAAAAAACAACTTTGTTTTAAACACTTTTTATTGGTAAACTTTTTCCCAAATTTTTTTAAATACCTGATGATGACAAGGTTCTTGTGGAAACCGTTTGGAAAAAGTGTACCAATCAAAAGTAGTTAAAACAAATTTGATTTATTTTATAAAGTTAATTTATTAATTTTATCGATTATGCAGATGGCATGACCTATAAAAATGACGATATGGACGGTTCACACTTGTACCCCTTTTTTTACGACAAAGCTTTTGAATTTTCGTACGAAATTTCAGATTAAAATAACAAGTTGTTGAAGATTTCTGTTTATCTTGGAGAAGATTGTTGTTAGACTAACTTCACCAAATGAATTGAGACAATAAAACTGAATAATAAGAGGGGAGAAAGTACTAAGAATTTGTTTATTCTCTCTGGTACTATTTTTCCATGGCAAGATCGCTCACTTTGCATGTATATTTCTGTATTAGGTCTGTTCTTCGTACCTACAAATGTTTGTTTACATCGTGTTCACCTTGAGACGAAACACGTGATATTTTTTTGTGTACATCCTCTCCGAAGGAGAGTGCAGTTATCCGAAGTTATCCGAACTCAGCACAGGTTGCTAAACTTTAACTTATTATTATTATGCCTGTTTATCGATTTAAATCGCGCACTATAATTAAATTAAATCGATTTATTCAATAAATTGTTGATTTTTTAAATGAATTAATGTGACCTCATGCACGTGTCTCATTTAATATTTTCGGATTTTTTGATAATCCAAATATTTGTAATAAATAAGTAAAATTTTATGTTTGTTTTTTTTTAAATTATTTTTTCATTTATCGTTATAGTTATTTATCGTTATATAGTGGCAACCTCATAAATATATTAAATTTAAAATATATAAAAAATGTATGTAATTGTATATACATATGTATATATATATATATATATATATATATATATATATAACGGTATATACACGGGTCTACCAAACAATAAAATGACTCGACTGCAATCAGTGTTAAACGCAGCAGCGAGACTAATTTTTGGAATTTCTAAATTCAGTCACATCACCCCACTACTTCACAAACTCCACTGGTTACGCTTTCCCGAAAGGGTTGAGTATAAACTCTGCCTACTCATGTATAAATCAATACACAATATGGCTCCAGAGTATCTTAAGGAGCTGTGTATTCCAGATGAATTGGTTGATAGACGTCTCACGCTTCGATCGGCTACAACATCTGCAATGGGCAAAGTGATCTTACCAGCTCGCAACCAACGCACTAAATTTGACGAGCGTGCCTTTGCTGTTGCAGGACCGACGGCGTGGAATGCTCTTCCACCAATGGTTAGAAATAGTGAGAGTGAGATGATCTTTAGAAAAAGACTAAAAACACATTTGTTTGCTAAATCATTTCCACCATAATATTTTCCCCAATTCATTCACAGTGAAGCGCCCTTGAGGTATTTTTTTACGAAAATGGCGCTATATAAGTTATCCAATTTTATTATTATTATTATTATATATATATATATATATATATATATATATATATATATATATATATGTATATATGTATATAAATATATATATATATATATATATATATATATATATATATATATATATATATATATATATATATATATATATATATATATATATATATATATATATATATATATATATATATATATATATATATATATATATATATATATATATTTATATATATATTTATACATATATATGTTTATATAAAAATATAGATAAATAATAAAAGTATGCAATAAAAGTTGCCCTTAAAGCGACATCTCACGAAAACAGCTCTAAATAAAAAAAAGGAATGTAGTTTTTTCTTTTAAGCATCATTTGGTCAAATCAATGACAATATTTGAATTGCTGATTAAAATGCATATATTTTAGCACATTCTCAAAAAAATTACCGCCAAAAAAGTACTGAATATAAACATATATATAAATACATATATCCATCACCTTACCTATTAAAAACTAGTATCTCACGTCTAAAAGTGAGTTAAGTGATCTAGAAAAGAGAGACACTTTGACAGGCCGAAGGTTTGGGAACAAGGGTACAGGAACAGCTGCCGAGGAAGTTGATGAAAAAAAGATGGGACAAAAACTGTAGCAGAAAAAGGGCACCCGCTCAAACCACAAGTCACCATTCCCTTTAATATGTTGTCTCAGCTATTAATTTAGCCAAAGATGTTTCGCTAGTTTAAACTTCACAGGAAATTTCGGGACTTCATTATTAATATTGATTAATAATGCGGAAAGGGACGACAATAATGTTAGCTGTGGATACAGAAGTAAGATTACACACCTAATTTAATTGGATTTGATTTATCATTTAATGCTGTATATTTTTAACTTTCAGTTTGATAACTTTTCTGAATATCTTATCTATAGTAACCTGAAAAAATCTAAAATTTTCACTTTCATTCTTACCCGTAGACATTGATTGTTTTGCGGATATATCTTACATCGCTCACTACTTTCAAGAACGTTATAAATAAAAAATCGTCAATTTTCAGTTGTGAATGTTTTCGGAATGCCCAGAAAATGTACTATATCCCAGCAAAAGAGGCATATTTTTAACTTAAAATTTACCCTCTACAGGGCATGAAGTTTTGTTTTTGCATTTTGAGAAAAAGGCATTGTTTAATTATTTTTTTAAATATACTAAATATTTTTGAAATGCAGAAAAAATCTTCAGATTTTACCTAAAAAGATTTGTTGCACAGTAAAAAGTTCAATAAGTGGCTTGATATATATTTTTAATACATTGTATTCTATTTTGAAACTTTAAAAACGTTCTCCTGAAAAATCAAGTTTTTTTATTTATGACGTTCTTGAAAGGAGTGAGCGACATGTAATTTTCGATAAAAAACGTAAATTGTAAAGGGCCCTTGAGGTGCGATTTCACGAAAACGGCGCTACATAAATTGCAAATTATTTTTACTATTACTGAAACATAGTAGCGCAAAGATTGCTTTAAATCTACAATAAATACAAATACTAACGGATAAATAATATCCTACTCCCTTTTAAACAGGATATTTTTTAATGCTTTGCACATTAGCAATACTTTGCGTCACATTTTATAAACTTATTTTGTACTATGAACAAAACATAAACTTTGTTTTAGATCACATTATTTTTATTACTATTTTGCTAATTGCTTTTGACAAATACATTATCTTCTTCAGGTATGGATAGGTGCAAATATTGACACAGAGAAACTGTTTAGAAAAAAGTGGTTAAAAATAAAGTATGTACTTTATTAATTTTATAAAATGTATATGCAAGAAGCATTATGACCATTTTAACTTACTCTTCAGTTCAGAAAAAAATTGCATAAAATAAAAATGTAATTATCAAATATTTTCCATTTTGTACCCCTATGAAGATAAACCACGAGAACAAGGAACAAATGTTACACAGTTTCTAAGAAAGAAATGTATTTATGTAAAGGACAATATTTCTTTCAGCAGGGAATATTCGTTTATAAAATACAGACATGTCTTTCATTCTTTCCGTTCGAGCTTTACTAGTACGTTTCTGTCAAGATAAAAATAAAGCTTACACATGAAATTCAGTGATACGTGTCAAGGGATTACTGGGATGGGATGTGACATACTCGAAATATACCAACTGTTTGTCAGAACATGACTTAACTTTAGTAGTTTTTAAATAAACACCCTCACCCTTATTTTAATATCTCAATCTATGTAGCATTCTCGAGACATGTAAAAAGTAATGAAGCATTTACTCATTGTAGACGTTTTCGATAGCAAATCGGGAAGGCGTTTTGAAGAGAAAGGAAATGTAATGCTTGAGAGATGAGTTCAGTACCTAATACGAGGGACTTGTGGGTGTGACTCTGTAATAGCTATGGCTTCCATCGCGGACGCGGTGTCTATTTATGTGGCAGATGTTAAAACGGGACTCGAAATAGAGGAGAAGCATTAAGATTAGTAAAAGCAGTTCATTAATGCACAGCATCCATGCGCTGAGAGACTGATAGTGGGAAAGAAGAAAAGTAGGAATTATCTACATATGTCTGTTTAGGAATAGAAGAGGTAAACGGGAAGTGAACCATAATATGAACGTTGCAAGGAATTGAATTATATAAGTTTTAAAATAAGATAAATTAGATATTAGGTCATTCCACAAATTGGTGTGCGTTTAAAGTATATATGCGATTACCTTTGACTCACTACGTAGAACAATATGATTTCAAACATGCGAGTCTTGTCATCAATTGCCTATTGTATAAGTCAGTATATCACCAACTTTTGTGGACATCGGATGAAAATAAGTCATTTAAACTGAGAATTCATTAGAAAATCATTCACAAGAAAAATTCAAAATACATAAATATATATTTCATCGTGATAACGCTAGGCCTGCGGCCTTAAAAATTCCAGAAAAATTTACTGAACTCGATTGGGAACTTTCGCAGCATCTTTCATACTGCCCAGACATTGCCCCAATTTTACTTTTTACGTTTCCTACAAAAAAATCTAAAGATGAAGTACACAAGAAACTTTTAAGTTTTAAGCGTCAAAACCAGTCTATCTACACTAATGGGTTAAAAAAAACTACCCTTAAGATGGCATTTTTTTTAGAATTTAGAGCAAAGATCAGTGATATATTTACACTGCTACAAAATTGTGAATGCGCATGAACTTTTAGACTGACTAAATACATTGTATTGAAGTAAAAAATATCAAAACACAGTAATAAAAGCATAAAATGATAGAGAAAAATAAAGCCAAAGCTCTCACAACTATAAGGAGTATACGGCGTTATACCAACACCTGCAGGCTATCACGATTTTCGTACTAAACGATTTTTAGCAGCAAAATAAACACGCAATGTTACACAGTACTCTACACAGTAGTAGAAGCGTATCGACATCTTACAGGAGCACATCGAACGGAAATGTCGTGATTCAGGATTTTCTAGTGTCTTTGAATAAATTACTTTTTCGTCGCGGGGATATCGTGTGACGTGGCCAATTGTTTAATTTCTGGTCACGCCATATCACCGCCGGCTCCCTGGCGGTTTTCATTCAATAAAGTACATATCGCTCACTCCTTTCAAGAACGTCATAAATCAAAAAACTTGATTTTTCAGGAGAACGTTTTTCAAGTTTCAAAATAAATACAATGTATTAAAAATAAATATCAAGCTACTTGATGAACTCTTTACTATGCAACAGATATTTTTAGGTAAAACCTGAAGGTTTTTTCTCCATTTGAAAAATATTTAGTATATTAAAAAAAATAATTAAACAATACCTTTTCTTCAAAATGCAAAAAACAATAATTTCTGCCCTGAAGCGGGTAAATATTAAGTTAAAAATATGCCGCTTTTGCCGGGATATAGTACATTTTCCATTCCGAAAACATGCACAACTGAAAATTGTCAATTTTTTATGTATGACGTTCTTGAAAGGAGTGAGCGATATCTACCACACTGTTGGTTAATGGCTATTATTGGGCGAGAGCGGCGCACTTACGAAAGGAAGATCTGCGGGCAATTAACCAAAATGGGGGGATGTGTATTAGCTAGATGTTTTGTGTGCGCGCGAGATGAATATTTGTTCGGCGAAACATCACTAATGTAGAAGTAGAATATACTCTCGAGATATGCGGGCAGAGATACGTGCATCGAGTAAAACTAAAGGTCAACGGGCAGACGACTATCTTCCGGAAATGTGACTAAAGATTCGACGCTGTTTCGACTAAACGTTTAAAATAACACGCAGTCACAAGCAAGGAAAATATTTGAATAAAAATAAACAGGATGAACTCATGTATTTGAACAAGAACATCAATAACTTAAATACAAAAAATAAAACACTTGTAAAATAGCACTTTTGCGTTTATTAATATAAACAAGACTACAACATTTTAAGTGTGTCCAAATACGTTCACAAAATCTGGATTATCTCCAATTATAGGAGTTATTTCATATTATATTTTGACATCTCAACATACATGAAGAAGAATATGGAAGTCTGGGCATTTACGGGGCTTACGATCTTCATAGGCTGATTTAAGTGATCACTTGACACACGTTAAACATTCACCAATTCTACCCATGAACGACAACCACACTACTCGAATTGTCGGAACTTCTATCATACATATGATCCAATTTCGAAACATCGTGCATGAATCACTAGAATTTCACTACAGACATCTATTGGTGAGATGTAAGAAGCTTTTTTTATTTGGCAAAAACTCTTTCATCTGTATGTGAGATCCGAATCCTGGATTATAATCACACACATGAGAAACGCCAGAAATTATCATTTTAATTTTTATACGGTGTTTAAACCAGTATACGGTGTTTAAAAATGATTCGGAATGCATCGAAATACGTGTTACAGTAGATTTCAAGTAATGGTGGTATTTACTAAATAACTTGGGCACACTCAAAATATTGTAATTGAATTAAGTTTGTTATTATAAACAAGTCATTACGGCGCTTAGTAATTATACAATGTACCGATAGCAATGAGAACGCATGTGAACTTATATAACCTCAAAAACGACAAAGTTTATTCAATTATGCCCATTGAACAAATTAGGTCCATCTTCCCGGCGCACTGCGAGTACTTTGTACCTCCATATCTGCCTAATCACTCCCTGAAAGATGTTCACATATTGAACCTGTCAAAAGCATATTGCCAAAGGTGAAGGGTGATTGGGTGAATAAACCGGGGAATGGACCAATGGGAACACGTGCCGAGTGCATCGTGTGTGATCGAGCAAATGGGAAATGCAAAGAGACAACGGCGCTGCACTATATGCACTTGTTTGCTTTACTAATAGAGAGGCGGATATATTGTTGGTAATGCAATTTGGCTGTCCAAACTTAAAACACAGTAAGGGACATTTTTTGTAGTACGTTTTTTTTGCATTTTTAATAAGGCGAAACAATTGTCACGAACCTTATTTCTACGCGTTTCAAAAATAAAAATATTTAACTAAGTAGACCCTAAAAATCAGTGTTTGATTTCGTTATTTAAAATATAAATTATGGAGTTCTACAAATTAAATGCCAAATCAATAAATACACGAAATATACCATTATGAGGTACCAGCTGAAATGTCTTTCAGTAAAATGGCAAGGTAAGGCATTGACACTATGAAGGAAATAATATGTACATATGTAATTACCGTCACTGAGTACTGAATTAAAACCATTTATTTAAAATACAGTGGTTCAGACTATTTGCAGAACTGTAAAGAATCTGTATAATCCGGAAGGAATTTCAAGATGTTATCTTACTTGGTGATATTTGAGACAACTTGATTACGCCCGATTAACTTATTTACTGCAGGTATTCAAAAGTCCCGATCGTATCAACCCAGTGATCGAAATGCAGGATAATTCCGAAACCATAATATTATCAAGTTCACTGATGGTTGACCGACCTTTCGGCCAACTGATAGGGTAGTTCAACCATACATGGGCAGTTTAACTTGCGCATTAATACTGGTCCAAAAATATTATCTCATAGGTCCAAACATATTTAATATTACAGATATAAATTTACTTATATTTGAAAACATAAAATCCAATTCTGTAAATATTCGCAAAAATGTAATAAAATTACAAGAATGAAAACATTTAAAAAATTTTCATTCGTCTAGATTACTTTTATTCTTCAGTTATTCTTTTCATTTTATATTGTTACCTTAAGTTGTCTTACGAAAAAAAAAGTCTTGAAATAAATCTGTTTTCTACGACAGCGGTCAACATCATAAAAAAATAGTAAGATAAACTTTTATATATTGATTCAAAACAGAGTGATCTTGTGATTTATTATGAATAATTGACATACCATACCAAAATATGGTCAGTATAAACATAAATTCAACGTTTTAATCTAACAATAAATCTCCTATTTTTAATTCAAATTTTACATGGTAAAAAAACTACTTTAAAAAAATCTATAGTGGAAAAACATGGATAGATATTACCACAATGTGACTGCCGAATCAATAAATGAAATGCACGTGCTAACTCTGTGATATATTAATATATATTCGGTAGGATATATATTTGTAAAAAGGGTCCATTATTAGGCCAGTGTCCATGGATGGAACGTCTACCCTAGGTGCTTGAAGCCATACAACTCTCTCACTTAGCATGTATTATACACGACGTGGTACAAGTACTTTTGCTATCCAGTGATGTTGATAGCAGTGCTTGACACTACAGGTGTTTTGGCTGAGTAAGCACTGTTTGTTGACGTACCTTCTAGCCAACTTTTAAGTGATCATCTATTGCCTTAATGCGTATAACTGTGTAATATTCACGTAGGAAGGTACATGGCCTAAAACAGTCAATTTGAACTAATTTAGAACCCATTGGAAAAATGTGCATTGAATTGTATTTATGCATGTCGTAATAGGTAGGTCCGTTTTGGACGTTTTACATATCGCTCACTCCTTTCAAGAACGTCATAAATCAAAAATCGTCAATTTTCAGTTGTGCATGTTTTCGGAATGCCCAGAAAATGTACTATATCCCAGCAAAAGAGACATATTTTTAACTTAATATTTACCCGCTACAGGGCAGAAAGTGTTGTTTTTGCATTTTGAAGAAAGGGTATTGTTTAATTATTTTTTCAAATATACTAAATATTTTTCAAATGGAGAAAAAACCTTCACGTTTTACCTAAAAAGTTCTGTTACATAGTAAAAAGTTAAGTAAGTGGCTTGATATTTATTTTTAATACATTGTATTATATTTTTAAACTTTAAAAACGTTCTCCTGAAAAATCAAGATTTTGATTTATGACATTCTTGAAAGGAGTGAGCGATATATTATATATATACCAGTATATGATGTTGCAAAACAATAAATAAATATTTAATATGCCTTTTCATATACAGGAAAGGTTAAAACAACTTTATCATATTATTTATGACGTAGAATAAATATTTAATATATAGAAACGTTGGATATTTATACGAACGAGTAAAGTAATAAGTCAAAACTTGTATTTTTTGAGGTTATTTAAAAAAGTACATACTATTAAAAATAAACGTTAGGCACCTCGAGATTGCTCCGAAACGAACGACTGAGAATTTTCTGAGAGAAAATTGTAAAAATGTAAATAATAGTAATTAATGTGATAATGAAACATCCCAACTTTCATTTTATTTATTGTTTCGGCATTAACTTTGTGGTAAAACATGTTACAATGATTAAAGAAAACACTTCGTTTTTTACCACTTGAGTTTTATTATAGACTACATGTTTCAGAAGTTAAACTTCCATCATTCAGGTCTGTATAATAACTAAAATATAAAATATAAATTTTTTCTATAAATAAGGAGAGGGGTAAGTAAGGGGAAGGGGTTAGTCAAGGGACGGAGTTTGAAAACAAAGGAACAATGGAAAGCAATGGTGAAGAATTTTGAAACAATATATTATAGAACAATTTTATATTTTATATTTTAGTTATTATACAGACCTGAATGATGGAAGTTTAACTTCTGAAACATGTAGTCTATAATAAAACTCAAGTGGTAAAAAACGAAGTGTTTTCTTTAATCATCCCAACTTTCAACTATTTTCTTGGGAATTTAACGAGGCACAAGAGTTGAAAATCACCTTAAGGTATAATTAATTCCTTAGTGTTATAAAAGATAAACTGGAAGCATTATGTATCCATAAAAAGTATAATCATGAAGACTGTCCTTAATGTGAGGATAAAGTTAACATTATCACAATTCAGGAAAAAGTCAAATACCAATTTAACAATATTTATCGGTAACTCAAACGTGAAAATATACCCCGATATCACCGGTTTTCAAATGCCTAAGTCGTAAAAATGTATAGATGTGGTGTTTAGCTTGCCGGCATGATACTTATCGACATCGGTAGTGTTCACGATAGACAATCTAGGAATAAATTTTCCCTAAAATAGGAACGTGGGTTGTGTGAGGTGAAGGAGAACACTACAAAAATTGCCAAAAATAAACAAATGAATGTCAGAACAAAAAAATACATATGTACCATTGTATTATTATTTCAATGTATGCTGTAAGAAAGGTTTATTTTAAGTTGGTTAATATTACAGCGGAAGTAATATTCTATATGTGTAGTAGCATTAGACATTTTATATACTTTAAAAATATTATATTCTTACATTGTAATTTGCTCAGCTTATTTTAATTAGTCACACTTTCGGGCATCTCATCATACATTTTTCTCTCAGTACCGAATATTTGAATATATTCAAATATAATACTTTAATTATGTGCATCACGAAATCAGAGGAATGTGCAGGAAAATGAAGTCAGATGGATATATTATTTTTTGACATCTCATCAAAGATGAAGATGAATATGGAAGTCTGGACATATACAGGTCTGACGACCGTCATAGGCTGGTTTAAACGATCACTTTACACACGTGTAACATTCACCAATTCCACCCATTATTGACAACCACACTACTCAAATTCTTGGACGTTCTATATATATATGAACCAATTTGGAAACATTGTTCTTGAATCACAAGAACTTCAGAATATCATTTCAGAATATTTTGCGCCTTGTGAGAAATTTGTATGTAATTAAGCAGTAGTTGGACCATGGTAGTGTGCATTATGGAATTGTTGGAAAACTCCTATAATTGGAGATAATTTAGACTTGTGAACAAGTATTTGGACACACTCAAAATGTTGTAAATTTAAATAGACTTTTGCCGAAAAGAAGAAAGCAAATGATTACCTCTAAATTATTTTAATACGCTGGTTCGGCGTTAGCAACAACTGCACAGTAGTACACGCTCAGTACAAAGCCCGATATCGATCCTGGTATTGCCCAATACAGAAGGTTTTCTAGCCGGTTTCGGATATCGACACCATTTTATTATTTAGTCTGCCGCTCGCGAGGTGACATCGTTTGTACGCTTGTCAAACACCACCCAACGTTTCAATACCAGACGGTGTCTGACGTCAAGCAGAACTGAAATTCAAGCCAACAGAACGAAACGGGGTTCGTGGAAAGTTCCAAACTAAAAACGAAACACGTGTCACGCCCTTCGTGGAGGTACTGCATTTGGAGTATCAATAAAATATTTAACTAACTAGCTAACTAACCATCACGCCGCTTCCCTGCAGGGGTAGGCAAAGAGAATCGAACGCCAAACCACTCTGTCTTTGGAAACATTCTTCGCCTCTTCCACATTCATGCATCTCCTCATACATACCCGACGATTATTACGACTCCTGACCCGGCCGCTTTCAAGTATTTGACATACTTGATTGTGCCAAGTTTTCCTCGGTCTTCCTCTGCTTCTTTTTCCAACTACATTCACCTCATAAATTTGTTTAACCGTTCTTTCTTCACTCATACGTTCCACATGTCCAAACCATCTCAACACACGTTTCTTAATTTTATCGATACAAATTAGAATTAGCTTCACATACGGTGTTTAAAATTGACGCGGAATGCATCGGAACACGTGTCACAGTAGATTTTAAGAAATAGAGGTATTTACTAAGTAAACCATAAAAAAAGTGTAATATTTATCACGAAAACGACCATACTTCTTACATACATGGTCATAGACCATGAATTAACCCGATGTTCAAATACGGCTCAAATAAAAATAAACCCCGACATACATAATGCATAAGGGCTCTGATGTAAGACGAAGAGGAGCAATAAAATATTTACAAGGGTCGGGTTTAGTATGTAACCACGAAATGTTTCATTCTATTTCTATCATTATTTGTTGTAGCCGTAAGGGTAGAACAAACATTTGAGAACTAGAATCGCGTTGTCGTCATTGTAATATACCGTATTATTACAGTTCAATCTACAGTGTTCGGTGTATTGTAAAATACAGGAACTCGGGCATGTTCACTACCTTTTAAGTACCATACAATTTATAGCAAAATTAGATGTATCTTTAATCCTTTTTCCTCCATCATATCATATTAAAAGTTTTTTTTTAATATTTATTAGTTGCCTTAGAAAATTCTCCTTGCCTATTATGTATTATGTAAGGATTTATAGCATATTTATATTAGTTTATATGTCTTCAAAATTATATTGGATGTGAACAGTTCATAATAAATAGGCAGTCATAATAATAAGTAAGCTGCAAATAAATTTAAAACGTATATATTCAGAATGCTCCTTATGTCAATAATGTTTTTCAGAATATATAAAGAAAAAATATATTTATATTTCCAAAACCCCTTTTTTCCAAAACCGTTTATTTATTTCAATGAAAAACTTATTTTTTTCAATACGAAAACGATGTTTGAAGCAAAAATTCGTTAAACGTTACTTGAATTTAAAGAAAATTAAGTTGCGATATATCGTATGTTGGGATTTAAAGGTGATATCGCTCACTCATTTCAAGAACGTCATAAATCAAAAAACTTGATTTTTCAGGAGAACGTTTTTAAAGTTTAAAAATATAATACAATGTATTAAAAATAAATATCAAGCCACTTATTGAACTTTTTACTGTGCAACAGATCTTTTTTGGTAAACCCTGAAGGTTTTTTCTCCATTTGAAAAATATTAAGTAAGTATATTTAAAAAAAAATATTTGACAATACCATTTCTTCAAAATGCAAAAACAACACTTTCTGCCCTGTAGCGGGGAAATATTAAGTTAAAAATATGCCGCTTTTGCTGGGATATAGTACATTTTCTGGGCATTCCGAAAATATGCACAAGTGAAAATTGACGATTTTTGATTTATGACGTTCTTGAAAGGAGTGAGCGATATGTTTTCGCCAGTCTTATTTGCTTGTTCAATATGCAAGTAAAAATTATTACCTACCTAAAAATGTTCGGGAACTTTTGACCAACCAGTTCATACATTAAGTGTTTGAAAACACACGTATTTAACTTGATGGAATTCAGAAAATGCTTTAGCTCTAAGGTGAGGCTGGGGTTAACACACATCCAATGGAGCTACATCTGTTCCCATTCATCTCGAGATCTTTGGCTTACAACTCATTGCACCTCGGTACAACGGCTATTAGTTCTTAATTGAAAACATCTCCCATTACAAAGTGACGCTAATGCCCCCAGAGGCCGAGTTTCTCGTGTGTCCATCTTGCAATTAGCGAGTCTAATGCGGTTGAAGACCAGTTCCTTCGACGAACGAAGGTGTCAGTAAATGCAGGCATTAAGTGATCATCAGCATAATCATAACATCAAGAAAATGATGAAAAATTGATAGTAGAAAAGAAAATCCAGGTTGATGATGTCGGTTACGCTAAACCTCGGTCACTGGTCAAATCAAATAAAAGTGCAAAAAACTATATGGTTGTTGTTTCAATACATTAAGATATTGGCCAATGATTGAACATACAAATGTAGTTGTATCAAATAAAGAAAAAATGAATAATATTCTTAAAAGAATGTGCGGCAAAACGATGTATGATAGATGTTCGAATGGTGATATAAGAAAAGAATGCAACGCTGAGATAAGCATTATCTATAAAATTGAAAAAGGTATGTTGAGATGGTTTGGGCAAGTGAAACGAATGAGTGGAGAAAGATAAGTAAAACAAATTAATGATGAAAATATGGTAGTTAAAAAAAAAACAGAGAAAGACTGAGGAAACTTGGCATGATCAAGTATTTTAAATACTTGAAAGTGGCCAAGTCTTCAGAATAATCGACGGGTTTGTATGAGGAGATGCATGAATGTGAGGCGATGATTGTTAACAAAGACAGACTGGTGTGAGGCTCTATTAACTGCCTGCTTCTGCGGAGAAAGGCAGAGAAAAGCTACAAAGTCTTTTTGATTGTTTTACCTATTTTTAAATTCTTTAACACATCTCACTTTGTTTGATCGATAATGCTAATCTCTGCCTTGCATTCTTTCTTTATATCACCATTCGAAAATCTATTATACATCATTTACGACATCTCAGACATTAATCAAAGGTACTCAAATTTGCATGAAAGATATTAGCGTTCTAGTTATGAACGTATTTACCATACATTAAGGGTATATAAGAAAAATCATTATGTTTACGCTAAGGAAATGATTGAACGTACTGCAAGTACTTGGACGAATTAATGGCTAATTTATTGAAGATCCTTGCTCGAGATGCACCGTTATCTCGAACGGATCGCGTCAGGCTGATGGGACGATCCGTCTCAGCAGAAAGTGGAGCTAACGAAGTGGCCGGTGACATTACACGAGAACACCATCTGGATAGGTCAGCAGCCGCGGGCGATCGCTTGCGACGTCTCGGCGAACGCCTCTTAACATAGAAATTACCGATTCCAGGGTTTTGCAATTACAATTCCATGCTTGCACCTTACTCGGAGCCAAGGTACGGGCGGTGGCGATAATCGTGATCTTGAGAAAACCAGTCCATGAATACTTTGTTTACTCTGCGTCGCAAGGTATGCTGGGTCAAAGTCATAATGCCACCATCACTTCTATTCTATTGCTTTTAAAATATATTCTTCTTTCTTCTTTATGAGCCCTCTGACCTCCACTGCTGGCTATAGGCCTTTTCAACTTCTTTCCATTTCCATATTCTTCTACTATCTAATAAACTATTTGATTTTGAAGAAATGTACATCTACTTACTATGTTATAAAAAAACGATATACGCTGTATTACATTGTTTACTCTGCGTTGTTAGGTCTGGATTGTTGGGTCAAAGTCATAATAGCACCATCACTCCTATTCTATTGCCTATAAAATATATTATTGTATCTAATAAACCATTTGATTTTGAAGACATGTCGCACATCTACTTACTGTGATGAAATGTTGATATACAAAAACGATGAACGCTGTATTACACTGTTTACTCTTCGTTGCAACGTATGTTGGGTTAAAGTCATAATGGCACCATCAGTCCTATTCTATTGCTCATAAAATATATTCTTTTACTATCTAATAAACTATTTGATTTTGAATACATCTCTAGTTTTCGAAACTAGTCGTGTTCAATGAAATAAAACTCAACTCTAAACAGCACCTTGACGGTTCTGATCCCCATCCAGTCTCGTATATTCCGGAGCCAGGAGATCATCTTATGCCCACACTTCGCCGACAATCTATTTTACCTTCTAAATTTAATTTTAATCATTACTTAAATGATTTTTCACACATCTTCCTTATTGCCGTTTTTCTGGGAATCATTTTCGAACTTGACATTAACGCTAGGACCCATTATAAACCGGGTTCTAGGAACAGCGCATGTGCGCCGTTGTAGATAAGTTTTCCGATAGAACTTATCGGATGCTTTCAGAGTTTGGAGAACGAGGAAGGATCGCCATCGCCCCAGGCACAGTGTTACAGCAATTGCGCTTGATGTTGAATTCTGGAACGCGCGAGATGGACTTAGGGATTATTTCAGAGGTGTAAAGTAAATACTATACGACATTCTGAAATTTACGATGAAATACTTTACTATTAAAAGGCTCACTGTGAAATTACCGTAAATGAATACAAAAAGATATATAAGTACTTATTTACGCGAAAAACAGATACATGAAAGAGTTTTTCAATGTGGTATGGACATGTTGAGAGAATGGATAAAGAGATAATGACTAAGAAAATATATGTGGTGAATGTGAGCGGCAGAACCGAACGAAGACGGCCGAAAAATACTTGGCACGATCAGATTAATCAGAACCTTAAATCTGGTGGTGTCAAAAGTCTACGTAATCGGAGGACATGTAAGACTAGATGTATAGACATCTCATCAAAGATGAAGAAGAATATGGAAGTCTGGGCATTTACATTTCACCAATAGATGTCTCTAGTGAAGTTCTAGTGATTCAAGAACAAGGTTTCTAAATTGGTTCATATATACAGAACTTCCAAGAATTTGAGTGGTGTGGTTGTCAATAATGGGTAGAATTGGTGAATGTTACACGTGTGTAAAAGTGATCACTTAAACCAGCCTATGACGGTCGTCAACCCCGTAAATTCCCAGACTTCCATATTTTTCTTCATCTTTGATGAGATGTCAAAAAATAATATGAAAATAACTCCTGTAATTGGAGATAATCCAGATATTGTGAACAAGTATTTGGACACACTCAAAATGTTGTAGATGTATAGATGTGGGGAAGCGAGGAGTGTATGTCAGGACAGAAGAGTGTGGTGCTCCATCCTCTCTGCCTACCCCTGCGGAGAAACGGTGATGGTAGTGGTAGTAGTAGTGAAAGAGTAGAGGATATGCACCAAAAAATATGTATGTATAATCCTAAAACTATCGCTCAAAAACTAAATTATCTCATGGGAAGCAAACAAAATATTAAGCAGGTGATTCGGCTTATGATTACGACACACTATACTATGATTACGAGCGTTATCGCATTTCATAGAATAGCATTTCAATAGTGACGCAAAAACAAAGCGCTTACTTTGCATACATAATTGTGGAAAAACGATGAAACAAGATCCAAATAAAATGGCGCAGAATGCAAATTATTGAACGCCGTGTGCTAAAATATGCATATTGCTCGTGCAACAGTTTGATGGCCGTAAATTATTTTCGCAATATTTTTCAGCTAACAATTTAAAAAATATATAAAACGAGGCTAGTAGAGAATGTAATTTAGTATAATAAATAATTCAAGTATTTTTGAGCACAGTCAGAACATTTCATATAAAAAAATGTGAAGAACAGACTTTAGAAAAATATGCACATCAGTAATAAAAATAACATATCTAAACTTAACCCAGAACTGATAATATATTCTTACTTTAGGCGGGATAATCGATAGCCCACAATTTATTTTTTTAATTAATGTTTTACTAAGTAAATACCACTATTTCTTAAAATCTACTGTGACACGTGTTTCGATGCATTTCGCATCATAGATTTTAAGAAATAGTGGTATTTACTAAGTTAAACATTAATTAAAAATGAATAGATTTTACCACAAAGTGACTGCCGAATCAATTAATGACTTAATTTTCTTTGAACTCAGGTAACATTTGACGCATTTGATTTTTTTGCAACACCGTTTTTGTATTGAAAAAATAAGTCTTTCTTCGAAATAAATTCATGGGTTTCAAATGAAAAGTGTTATTCAATGGAAAGAAGTTAATATAATCATAAAATTGTTTTGTCAAAATAAATTTAAGTGTTTCTCACTCTAATACAGTTAACCTTCCCTATAACGTTGAGATAGGTACCGCGTTTATCAATGTGAACGTTGTAGGGGGTTAATGTTTTAAAATTGTTTTATTGTAGTTTTAAATGACTTATTTCAGTCTTTTCTGCTGGTTAAAATGTAAAAATACAATGTTAAAAATTAACCACTTTCACATTCCCCTGATAATGCGGTACCTAACGCGGTACCTACGGTATATGAACGTTATAGGGGGTTTTACTGTATTTATTTAAAATTACTTATTTTATTTGGTCTTCCTCTAGATTCTGAAGACCAAAGAACTCTAGCATGCTGCAGAAATAAAACATGGTTCGAAGGCATGGCATAGGTGAAGTTGCCCATGACAGAATGACCTACAACCTGAGGATGAGGAGAGCTGACCCCAAAAGTCTACAAAGACGATAAGTTGGGATTGAGCCAGGAAGAAAAAGAAGAAGTATCTAGAAAATGAATTTCAGTAACATGGAAACCATTATGCATGTCTTATTTTAAAAATAAATCTTTTAGTATAGAGTGACTAACATCCAATCCATACAAAAAATGGGTTTGTACCTGCTTCTTAAAATTCAGCAAAAAATGATACCCATACATTTACCTGAATAGCGAGAAATAATTTACAGGTACGATGGCTGATTGACATATGTTCATTCTCTTTTTTTTCTTAACCTTTTTGTATCGCTTTAGCTTTTGTATTTTTAGGATGAGCCGTTTTTAGAAAATTAGGAAGATACTTAACCGTTTTAGTAAACACTGATATTACTATACTAAAACAATTAAGAACGGAAAAATACTTTGTTTTACAGTAAACATATACTTTAAGATAATAATACGAATAACTTTGTATGATTTATAGTGACCAAATTTCTTAAAATACTAGGTATTTCAACGGTGTTCAAATTAAGACATTATAACGTTATAATATACATTAATACTCGAGCAGCTGTCTGAAGATAAAGCAGTTTTAATAATAATATATTTTGTATATTAAAAGCATTGTTGACTTCGTGGTATGGTAAACTAGCATATTTTTTTACAGGTAATATTAGATGACGTATCGTTGCTAGATAGACAGTAAAAAAAGCTGTTTTATCGACTGCAAAAAATAGTCAAAAAGTCGATATACATTTTGTATGTTAAAAGCATTATAGGTAGTCACGAATAAGTGTTTAATTAAAGTTGTATTACACAAAGTAAACGACGAATGATAAAGAGAGTATTAAAAAGTCGATATTTTTACAATCGTTAAATGTTGTTTCATTCTTTTCAGAGCCATGACAATTTGGTAATTCGTTAGATAAAAGTCTGATTTTAGCTACCTGAGATTATTATTGTACTCGTAGAGGATCGATTCATTTTCTTGTTACCTTTAACGTTTATTCGAACTTTGAGGATAGCAGCTAAGATACGATCGCAATCCTCTAGAGTGTGTAATAACGTGAGAAGTCTCCTGAGGTTGTCATGTGTCAGCATTTAGCGCAGATGTCAGCAATAAAATCCATTGTGATGGTAATAATATGCGCTCTAGAGCTCATACTTTACTGGGAAAGGAATGGAATTTTACGTAGGCGTTCAGCTCAATAGGGTTTCAATACTTGTTGAAGAAACTGCGCTCAAATAAATTCAGAACATATTTGCAACCGCCATAATATAAGTCTGCATTCCAATATGACTATTTTACCCATTTATAAAAAAATACAACTCATAAATTTTGTTACGTACTCTCATGGAAAATTGTACTGAGGTCACATACATCTAACATAACTTACTAACCATAACGCCGCTTCCCCGCTAGGGTAGGCAGAGAAAATAGAACGCCACACCACTCATTCTTCTTTCCAAACATTCTTTGCCTCTTCCACATTCATGAATCTCCTCACACATACCCGCTGATTATTTCGACTCCAGACCTGATAGCTTTCAAGTATTTGACATACCTGATCATCCCAAGTTTCTCGGTCTTCCCCTGCTCGTTTTTCCAACCACATTCGCTTCATAAATTTGTTTTACCGTTCTTTCCTCATTCGTTCCACGTGTCCAAACCATCCAACACACCTTTCTTAATTTTATCGACAATGCTTTTCTCAGCTTTGCACTCTTTCTTATTTCACGTCTAACATATACACGTAAAAAATAAAATGTGAGTTTCTAAAAAAAAATATCTAACTTTAAATCACCGATTACTTTGAAATTGACACAACATTGCGTGTGATAGGAAAAAACATGTTTTTTGTTGTAAAAAAACAGTGTTTTAACGCAATACAGCAACACACGCAATACTTAACACTGCTTGTATCGGGCAGCGTCTTTCTTGACAGCTGCTGTCACTTATAAATATTTTCATTGCTTCCCAAATATTGTGAAATCAATCATATTAGAGAGGTGTGCTTTCTATTTTGTTTCTTTCCCATTTAACTAGACTGAGCTACGGCAATACGCATCACATACATAAAGTTATTATTAATATATAAACATATTTATAAAAATTATTCAACACTTTTCATTAATCGATTCGGCAGTCACTTTGTGGTAATAAATTTATAAATACATTTTAAATTTAAGTTTCACTTGGTAAATATCACTATAGAAATAGTGGTATTTACCAAGTAAAACATAAATATAAAATAATTCAACATTTGTAACCTGTGTAATTTTATATTATTTTTTGACATCTCATCAAAGATGAAGAAGAATATGGTCGTCAGCCCCGTAAATGCCCAGACTTCCATATTCTTCTTCATCTTTGATGAGATGTCAAAAAAAATAAAATAATAATAATAATATGAAAATAACTCCTGTAATTGGAGATAATCCACATTTTGTGAACAAGTATTTGGACACACTCAAAATGTTGTAAATAAATTATCTGGTCAAATTATAAGCTTAAATAATAAAAATTAAAATGGTATTTTCTGGCGTTTCTGAAGTGTGTGATTGAAATCCAGGATTTGGACCTCACATACTAATATAAGAGTTTCAGCTTAGTAAAAAGCTTCTTTACATCTTACCAATAGATGTCTCTAGTGAAGTTCTAGTGATTCAAGAACAAGGTTTCTAAATTGGTTCATATATATAGAACTTCCAAGAATTTGAGTAGTGTGGTAGTCAATAATGGGTAGAATTGGTGAATGTTACACGTGTGTAAAGTAATCACTTAAACCAGCCTATGACGGTCGTCAGCCCCGTAAATGCCCAGACTTCCATATTCTTCTTCATCTTTGATGAGATGTCAAAAAATAATATGAAAATAACTCCTGTAATTGGAGATAATCCAGATTTTGTGAACAAGTATTTGGACACACTCAAAATGTTGTAAATGTGTAATTTTATTGTTGTTTTAATATTAATTAATAGCACACAAGTGAATGACAATTTAATATTAATGTTTAATCAGGCAATTAACGCATTGAATTGTTAAATCATGGCATACAATCTTGAATCATGGGTAAGCGGAGTTGTCATTCGACAGCTCAATTGTTTTTCGGTGCGTGTGTTGTGTTGTATGTACAAAAAAACAATATTTTTTATCTGCTTAATTACTCTGAGAAAAGATAAAGAATTTATAGTATGCATACCAAATACGCGTAACACAAAATCGATTACGTATTGTATGTAATACATGGGAATGATCGATGAAACTAATGATATGAATAATTAACAATATACATAGAGTTTATAAGGGCGATGGAAAGAAATCAACAGTAGTGATGCGAGTATCCAGTTATGAGATTTTTTTACGATAACCGACTAATTTGATGTATATTAATACCAAAAAATATATTCATGTCATGTCATTAACGTTCCAAAGTTAATGCTACAAAAGCAGCATTTGAGAGAAGTATCTTTTGGCTAGCACTTCACTTAATGAGAGTTGATATTGATCTACCAGAATGTAAAAAAATGAGACTATCACCTGTATGTTTTTTATTGACTTTTTGATTTTCAAAAGTAAATAATTATAAAAATATATTATATTGACGGAGCAAGATTCTTCATCTATCTATAATATCCCACGACTGCCCCTAGGGTCCATATGGGCCAGAAATTTTTGACTGCTTAACTGCCCAGGATTTTTTTTCTGATTTCCATTTATTTTAATTGGAAATTAGAAATAACGGAATAAATGTAAACTGATATGAAGCAGTATTGTCAGTGTTACAAAAGAAGTGTTGCCAGCCCAAAAAAAAAACTGTAGTCGAGCAATAATAAATTATATAATACTTTACATTTGGGCCCATATGGACCCCGTGGGAATTGGAGGGGTTTCCATGGCCTGGGCAGTTAAGATTTTAAATTAAGTTAAAAAAAAAAAGTTATTAAGGAAATTTCTATATTTTGTTATGTGATTTGGCAAGAGAAAACAAGTAAAAGAAGCTGGACTTTCGACAGTTATCAGCAGAATGTCATTTAAAAAAAAAGTTATATCATTAGTAATGTCTGCCTCTATAGCGTAGTGGTCAGCACGTTTGGTTACCACGCTGTAGATCCCAAGATCGACTCCCAGTAGGGTAAAAAAATCACTCTTTTATTTATTTAATATTAGGTACCCTGGACTGCTAACTGAAGTGTAGGATTGATCATTTCCCCTTCATGTGTTCAACGACCAAGACAACACCGCTTCTAGCTCTATGCACCATCGGGTGTGGATAAAAGAAGAAGAAGAGAAAAAAATCTTCTGGGACTGCTACTCTAAATAAAAAATGAAGTGTTAGATAGTAAATGATACATTGTTGATGATGTGGAAATGAGGTTTATGATGATAGTTTTAATTTTTGTTATAGTGATTAAATAATACGAAATACACTTACCAAAACGGAGGTTGCTGGTTAGTTTATCTACGAGATACATTTGGCCGGTTTTAGAACAACACTCAATTAATTAATATTATTCACAACAACCAAATTGTCAAATTCATTGTATCTTATAATACAGATCTTCATTGTCACAATTGGATATACCAATCAAAATAGCGAAGAAGAAAACTGGTACACTAGCTCTAATCAACGTTTAACAGTTTGTTGAAATATTCTCGAAAAACACCTGAAATAAAAGAAGAAAATTTTGAAGGAAGTCCAATTATTTGTATTTTTTCACCATGTTAAAAAAACGGTTTTTGGATTTGAATATTAACAATGAATTCGAGTCGATAACCACGTATTTAATCAAATAACTTATTTGGTAAATAAAACAATAACAATACAGTTTTTCCACTTTTATTTTATTTGACCAGTGACCGGGTTTCGTCGTTACCGACATCATCAGATCGGCGGAAGACTAGACAAAATGAAAAAAAATCTTTAAAAATGTAATGTAAATGTGTTACATACACGACAAGGTAGTAGTTGAAAACCATGATTTTAGATTTTTTTTCTGACAAAAGAAATTTAAGAATATTGAATGTAAGTACTTTATTTATTGATTGTATTATATAATAATTATATACAATATATGAAAAGAGTTTTAAGTAGAAAATTATGGTTATGTATTTTTTTTACTAAAATTCATATAAAATCCTTGTGAAAACCCTTACCATATCTTATATGTAATTATTTTCCACAATATATTACTGAATTCAATCAATATAAATTCATTTTATCAGAAAATTAATATAAAATCACGGTAGTTAACCCCTACTATGTTGTGTAAATAACATTTCTATCTAGCCTCCCATCAGTTTGATGATGTCGGCAGCAAAGAAACCCTGTCACTAGTGACAAAAAATAAAAATGGTATAAATATAAAATTGTTTTATTGTATAAAATGAAGTTCCACTAAGAAATGAGAGTACAAAAAATAAATCTAATAACTATTTTTTTTTAATATAATGAAATGTGGATTTCTACGATATGATGAATTCAAGACTTTTTGATAATAACTAAAATTACACCTATGTACATACTGACGTTTATCAAATAAAAATATAACTAAGTAGTTTGTAGTTCCTTCGTATTTAAAGATATCATAAATGTCCATCCGGGAATTATTACTCGAATGTCGGATACCATGCGTCTATTTTTGACATAATATACTATCCGAAAGAATTTTCTTGACATGATATCCAAATACTTATTTTTTATTAAACATGCCAACATAAGAATATCAAATTAAAATATGATTACACGTAACATTCATCAAATTTGATTGGATAATAATTTAGAATCAAAATACGTTGAAATTGTTTACGTAATAAAGACTAAAGGTGCACTATTTGTCTAAAATATGAAAAACTTTATACAAAATATTACTATTTTATTCAAATACTGATAGGGTGAGAGCTCCAATAGCAATTTTAAGCTAAAATATTCACAATTAGTTACTAAATATGAAGTTTAATTTGAGAGATAATTCAGAGGTATCATCATACCCAAAAATGCCAGTCAAACATAAGGGAAAAGTCCACCAAACAATTGTCAGACCCGCACTCCTCTATGGCTCCGAATGCTGGACGATGTATATACCTTCTCTATGAAACTAGAAACTGCTGAAATGCGAGTTAGATGGTCAGCTGATGTGTCTCTCACAGACAAAATAAAGAGTTCACATATTCGTGTAAGCCTGGATGTAACAGACATCAATAGTATGTTAGAGAAAAGGCTATTGAGATGGTATGGGCACATATGACGCAGGGAACCTGAACATATTGTGAACCAGGCAATCGCCATGAATGTTTCTCGAAAGACATCTAGAGGAAGACTAAAAAAATCATGTATGCTACAGAAAGGTAACATGATTCGAAGGCATGGCCTAGGTGACGTTGTCCATGATGAAGACCTACAACCTGAGGCTGAGGAGTACTGACTCCAACAGTTTACAAAGATGATAAGTTGGGATGGATCCAGGAAGAAGAAGAAAATTCAGAGGTATCATTTATACATATAATTAAAAAAAAAACAGGCTAGAACTGTTTGAATTTTATTTTAAGTGTCGTTATCTAGACGCAGTATTCTAAAATTGTAATGTTATATTGCATGAACATTTGCATACTATTGAAATATTTTAATTTTTGTTTATATTACATACTAAATTATGGTACGATTATGAAGGAAAGTTACTAATTACGAATGTTGAAATAACACGTTAGCAGAAAAACATGACCCTTTAAAAGTTTGATGTAATGTGCCATTGGGTCTGAAGGCTATACGAGTACGGCGTGGTATTATGTTTGTATGCAAATGTTGTCGCAGAATGTGTCGGTAATTAAAACGAGATTGCGAAGACAGACATAGCGACGCTCTTCAGTCAGAATATGCAGGGAAACTGGTGTTTATAAAATGGAATGAATGACACATTACATTTTGTAACTAATTGCCATAATTTAGGTAAATTATTACGATGACATTGACGATATTAATAATTGAGAATGCACAGTAATTACAATTGTTTGAATAATAATTAACGTGTATGATAAAATATGAAAATTTTCATTATTTCAGGTTAAGGGATTGATCTAACTAACCATCAGGCCGCTCGCCGCAGGGATAGCCAGAGATAATAGAAGGCCGTATCATTATGTCCTTGCAAACATTCTTCGCCTCTTCCACATTCATGCAACTCCTCATACATACCCGCCGATTATTCCGACCCCTGATCACATTCTAGTATTGAAATGCTTGATCATGCCGATTCCTCAGTTTTCATTACAAACCAATTCACCTCATAACTTTGTTTGACCATCCTTTCTTCACTCAGATTCACATGACCAAACCATCTCAACACATTTTTCTAAATTGTATCTATAATGCTTATCTCAGCCTTGCATTATTTCCTTATAGCAATCACAATTTGTCTATCATACAACGTTTTATTGTATACAATGTTAAATTCATTAAAGATTACGATACACATCCTCCTGAGGTAAAAAAGTTAAAGCAGAAACTATGTATTTTTTCATTATTTAGTGGGTATAATCAATCTTGAATACTCTCCTTATTATTCATCGTTCACTTTGTGTAATAACACTTTTAAAAGTGGTATTACACAAAGTGAACGATGAACGATAAGGAGTGTTATATTACTATACCAAAAAGTTAAAAATACTTTAAATATACAAAATATATACAAATCTTGGACAGTAACATTAACAGAATTGCCTTTTATCGCATGTGTTTTCATTTTATTGAGAAGTTAGTATTTCTTGAATGAAAATAACTTTATTACGATTTGGTATGTGGTTATTGGATACATTAAAAAAATTACTTATAGATACGAAAAAGGATGTATAAAACTTAATGCTCCATTGTGTCCGAGCATCAAAAGTATTAACATAATAATTCAATTCGTTCCTTATGGATGTTTGGAATGGAGCGATCATGGACATCGAATAAGAACCATATCGCGGAATGATGAAAACATAAAACTTCAGAAAGCTCATTTAAACATTCTGTGTAATCTGTAATAGCAGGATCCTAAATAGGAGAATCAGATATACAATACATATTATAAGAAAAATGACCCCCTGTGACAATATACTCCTCGCTATGCAGCGAATCCGTGACGAGAATAGTGATTCACTGAATAAGATCATTGGAACCGGATGATTTAGAATCAATGTGCGTGGGTGATAAAAATATCTACTCGTGTCTAAAATGTCGACAGTCAATCGGGTTTTTATTAACCCCTGCCTGCCCAAACGATGTTTTAAAATAATGAAAACGCAGAAAAAATGTTCGAATCAAACGGATTAAAAAAATCTCATGATGCATATATGGTAATGATACATATGATATTGCATTATATTAAGGCCTTACTCGCAAAAACGGAATTCAGTAAGCGTCTGTGCCAGACATCGATCGCTTCACGCCCATTTTTTTAGAACACTTATTGGATTTTTTGTTTTTAAGAACTCTTAACCTTACAATAAATCTTTTCTTTTCAAAACCATATATTTGCTTAGATGAAAAAAGTATTTTTGTAATGCTACAACCGTGTTTTTAGAAAAACAAATCATTTACGTCAACTGTTACCTGTGTTTAATGAAAATTAAGTTGTAATTTATAGAATACTGGGCCTTAATACAGACTTGTCGTACCCTGATCGCAAATGAATGCTACATATACCCAAGAATCGATTCAAATATTTCATACATGGCGATCTAAAGGTCAAACTCACATAAATTTTTCAATGTTTATTATAATTATATTATTATATTAATAAATTCTTGAAAATGAGCTCAACATTTTGTGTAGTTTATATTGGGAAATAGTAAGTAAGTAAAAATAAAACAATGCACACTTTACGAGAAAAAAATCATTAAATCAATTATTGACCATTGCAAAAAAAATAAAATGTATTTATTTCTTGAATGTTTTTCGCAGATACTTTGTGGCTCATTTAAAAAAATGCATTTATTTTATTTTATAGCTATTTCAGTGTTTCAGTGTTACATTACATAGTTTAATATATGTAAGTATGATATTCTGTCCGCCTACGTAGTGTAATGGTCAGCACGCTCGGCTACCGTTCTGGAGGTCTCGGGTTCGATTCCCAAGGGGGTCAAATAAATATAAGTGTTTTTTTTTACTGTAATATATATTCAATATTACCCTGGACTGGTACCTGAAGCGGAGGGCTGATTACCTTTCCTTCATATGTTTACGATCAAGATAACACTGCGTTTATATGATGCAGTGCCTTATGCATTATAGGGATGCGGATAAGGGTTTTGAATGAAGTGTGATATTATTTTGAATGAAATAAAAACATTTTTAAATTTAAAAACAGCGGATCGTAACGGGTTACATTCACTGAAATAATATTAATTACGTTTCAATACGGGGGCGACCAATTTCTACAACGCTGAAATATTTTAATAACAGCATTGAAGACTTGACCCATATTTGTTATGCAAAAATTATACATTTTTATGGAATACACAATGCTAATAGTACCTA
Organism: Brachycentrus maculatus; assembly: GCF_059751285.1. Lineage (NCBI taxonomy): Eukaryota > Metazoa > Arthropoda > Insecta > Trichoptera > Brachycentridae > Brachycentrus > Brachycentrus maculatus. The sequence goes on along the minus strand of NW_028280995.1, from coordinate 836,170 downwards.
TTTCCAAACGAACTATTACTACTCGATCAGCATTTAATGTAGGTTTTACATGATTTTTTAAACAATAAAAAATGCTACAAATATCCTAAACAAACGTAAACTTGACGAAAATGTGTATGAAGAAAAAATCGATACTAAATTGTAAAATAAACTACAGGTTCACGTGTCAAACTTTTACATGAAAAATGGTAGAAAATTTAAAAACATTCCGTGATCAAAACCATTCAAAACATTTATTTGTTTTGTGCAGAATATAATAGGAAAAAAATAAAATAAAAAAGAGAAATATTTGTGTTTTTATTATTTACATAAATACTTCAATTTCATACTATTTCTGTGAGCCTAAGCGGCTCATTTTTTTAGAAATAGGTATCAGATTGTGGTAGAGTGGGTCCGAACCTAAAAACTCTGACTCAAGAGTCCGCGACACTAACCACGGGACCACAACCCGACACATCTTTTGTGTTTCGTAAAATATTATTTTAGTTTAGTTACATTCAGAACTCTATTACCCAACAAAATATACTTCATTTTTAATTAATGTATTACTTAGTAAATACCACTATTTCTTAAAATCTACTGTGACACGTGTTTCGATGCATTCCGTATCATTTTCATACGGTGTTTAAAAATGACGCGGAATGCATCGAAACAAGTGTCACAGTAGATTTTAAGAAATAGTGGTATTTACTAAGTAAAACATTAATTAAAAATGGATAGATTTTACCACAAAGTGACTGCCGAATCAACTAATGAAAATATACTTCAATTCGTCCTTGTTTCTGTTTTTGCACAATTTTGCCACAAAAGTTGTTTTTGTAAAAAACAAATTCAAATATGGGAGTTCCGTTTTTGAATTCTTAATCCGCACAGACAATGTGTTTCTAATACACAGTTGAATAAATTGTGTTCCAATTTTGAAGGCTGAGTCATATTAAAAACGCGGTGTGTTTTGAAGAGAGTCTTAATTCGAAGTGTGTTTTCGTCGGTGCATGTATCTACATTGTGTTCGTGCGACAAAATGTGTTATCAAGTGCAACAGGGCGACTTATTTGCATTCCAAACAGCGTTAACACCTGTTTGTACAACCCACATACGACCGAAATATATATGAGATGGAGATAACATACATGGATAAGACAAAATACTAAAAACTGCTCAGGATTTACGAATGTAGTCGTTGTGTTCGAATAATAATGTAGTTTTATGTCATGTTGTATAATATGTAACATTTAAGAAACATCTGAGACATTACTATCTATCATTAGAATCCTAACTGTCCATCAAACCTCATCCTTTAGTTTTTACCGTTACCTCCTTCCCTAAACTCCCCTTTTCCTTTGCCTTCCTTGTTATCATCAATTTGTAACTTATATTTTTTTAATGATCAAGTACTATCTAATCTCTAATCGCAAACAGCTATATAAGTATAACGTGTCAAGATAGATTTTAAGAAATAGTGGTATTTACCAAGTGAAATAAAAAAAAATAATGCGTTTTTATTATAACGTAGCTCTTAAAAACAAACAACACAAGTACCTACTTCAATTGATTATTTAATTTTATAATACGACTTTAGAATATTTTAACCAATATTTAATTTAAAAAATACAGACTTAACCTAGGTGGCCATATTTCTACTTCAAAGACCCAATTTTTAAATTTGAACTTCACATACAAAAGCTTCTCATACAATGTTTTATAATGATACGATAATGACATGTCCTTCGACAATATGATTGCAGAATATTTATACAATGATTTCATTTACACACAAATCTTAAATTTGAACTAAGCCTCACATCAGGGGTTTTTATAATGATGCTGAATGCATCGAAACACGTATCGTAATATATTTTAAGAATTAGCGGTATTTCCAAGTGAAATTTAAATACAATGTTACAAAAACTTTAATGAGGTAACCATATTGCACGGCGATGAACAATCTGTTATTTAAAACCACATATTTTGAAGAGATATTTCAAACAATTTTAATATTTTTATAATGTAATGATACACAGCCCACAATGATTAAATTGTAACTTACATAAGAGAATACCAGAATGACTAATACAGTCCAAATATGAAAAACTGGAGATATAACCCGATACAACACGTACAATAGTAAAACGAGCTAACTACTTTGTGCCAGATGTAAATATAGTGGGTATAGAACAAGTACTGTTAGTTTTACTAATCATGTATAACTTTTACTAATTATGTATAACTTTATACGACTCCATGCTAATACAATTATGCACGTAAAAATTACACAATAGCACGTGCTTTGTATGTTAAAAATTAAACAAGTAAATTAGTGGCGATTAAAATCAAATCAAATACAGCACATTTCAAACCTTCACTGTAGACCAAGTGAGTTTTTTAAAAACATATAATGATAATAACAATTGATAATTAATTAAGAATCTGTTGTATGTATAGTGGGTATAGAGAAATTACTGTGAGTTTTACTAATCATTTACTACTTTATACGATCCATGCCCATACAATTATGAACGTGAAAATTACACAAAAGCACGTGCTTTGTATGTTAAAAATGTAACAAATAAATTAGAGGTGATTAAAAAAAATTGATGTACAATACTTTTTAAAACTAGACTGTAATCCATTTTTTGTAAATGTATTAATATCTACATTTGATAAGCAAATAATAAATCAAGCACTTTTTATATTTAAAAAAAAATCGGTATGATAAGGAAGGTTTCTTTTTAAACCTAGTAGTTCGTAAAGCCGTAGAATTTGAGGTTATATTCGGATAAATTGTTGTATTTCCAGAGCTTTCTGAACGGTTTTTGTAAAAATGTTATGTGATTGAATTCATTTTGATATTTTCACAATTTATTCCGAGTATAACAAAAATGTTATTTCTGAGAGGAAAACTGTTATTCGAACCTTTTGTGTGCCCACAAGAGCTTCGCCTATGTTTAAACAAATATTTGATAAGGACTCTCCCACCAACCGTGTAGCGTCATGATTTATGATAACAGAATTATAATTCTGCCAGTAATGAAATTGGTACGACAGTATTTCAGAGGAGCTTTTATGAAGCAGTTTATCTCTTCAATTAAAACGATAATAATAATAAAAATTATAATAAAAACAAATAACATAGATACTAGTGTTGAATAATCACATAAAATTTTCTGTCGAAGAAGATACTATATCGCTCACTCCTTTCAACAACGTCATAAATCAAAAATCGTCAATTTTCAGTTGTGAATGTTTTCGGAATGCCCAGAAAATGTTCTATATCCCAGCAAAAGCGGCATATTTTTATCTTAATATTAACCCGCTACAGGGCAGAAAGTGTTGTTTTTTTTTTCCTTTTTGAAGAAAAGTTATTGTTTAATTATTTTTTTAAATATACGAAAAATTTTTCAAATGGAGAAAAATCATTCAGGTTTTACCTAAAAAGATCTGTTGTACAGGAAAAGTTCAATAAGTGGCTTGATATTTATTTTTATACATTTTATTATATTCTTAAACTTTCAAAACGTTCTCCTGAAAAATCAAGTTTTTATTTATTTATGACGTTCTTGAAAGGAGTGAGCAAAATGTCAAACAAATAACATGGTAAAATGCCTAAAAATAATAATAACACCTAATAAAAATAATCTAGAGACAAAATCCTAGAATGAAGACCCTAAGACAAAAAAGAGGAGTAGGTCGACCCAAATAAGATGGGCTGATGGCATAATTCCTGTCGTCGGCAATAATTGGACAAGAGCAGCCCAAGAAAGAGAAGGATGTAAAATATGGGAGAGGCCTGCATCCAGCAGTGGAGAGATGGCAGAGGAAGAAAAGAAGAAGGAAGACGCAAAATATGTATAGTTTATCTCTGATTAATTGTTAATTTCATATGGGAATTCCTAAAAATCACCAATTTCAATTGATCAAATGGTTGATTATAAAAAAAAATCAATGAATATTTAAGGAAATGAAAGCTTAACCATCCCAATATTCTGTAGTTTATGGTATAAAAGGTGATTGTAACTCCGTTTTAAATTAAATAGTTAATCTTTATAAAATGAAATAACTTTGTTATAACCACTTTTTTATTAATACAATTTAACTTACCGGTTTTCAACAAGAACCTTGTCATCATCAGGGTTTATATTAATTCAAAAACATTAAAATATGTAGGTTAAATTGTATTAATAAAATAGTAGTTATAAAGTTATTTTATTATATAAAGTTTATAAAATGTGCCACAAAGTATCTGCCGAAAACATTCGAGAAATAAATAATTAAAGTTAGCTCGATAAAAACACTTATTATCGCTGGAAATTTAATATAAACGCATTTGTTAACTAATTAATTGCAAAACATGTTTTGAAATCAAAGAAAAATATGTAATACATTTATATTTTACAATTTAATGTTGACCCTTAAGGCGGTAACCCTTGAGGCGGTATTTTACGAGAATGGCGCTGTATAAATGATCCAAAATTAATCGTAACTGTTATTTTCAAGTTCCGTATATTTAAACCCAGATGATGTAGAGTCCATCAGTCCATCACGCGTGTCACAAAGTTAAGTATAATAATCAGCGTTTCTTGTGTAAAGTTGTCTTTTTAAATGGATATATATATATATATATATATATATATATATATATATATATATATATATATATATATATATATATATATATATATATATATATATATATATATATATATATATATATATATATATATATATATATATATATATATATATATATATATATATATATATATATATATATATATATATATATATATGTAATAAAATAACTAGGTACCTACCTATACATTTTATTAAGTACTTACAAATAGTACCTACATAAAACAGTTCTACCACCAGATGCCGCATGCGTCGCTCACAATAAAACAAAAGACTTCCGATAATATTATTAACTGTCAGAATCAGATAGATAGATAGATAGATAGATATAAAAATTATTATAAAGATAAATTAAGAATAAACTTTAATTATAAACTTTAATTACAAAGCAACACATTGTTTATTTTATTATTATACACCCACTTTACATATTATTTACACTTAATTTTCAAAAAGGAAAATATTACCACGTTATAAAACGACAATTTTGTTAATTGGAAATGGATTATGAAACATTAGATGTATTAAAACAATTACTACAATATGTTCGGAGTGAGAGAGAAAAATTAGAAGATGATCAAAGAAAACGATTAGAAGATAATCAAAGAAGACGTGGAAATTTAAGAACTAGTGATAAAATTAAAAATAAAAATCATGTGAAAAAAATTTCTACAAAATATAAAATAAAATATACTCCAGAAAAGAAGAATTTCGAAGCAGATTGTGTGAGCAGGAATCCAGTATTAGAATCGAAGGAAAATGCAAATGAACAATTAAAATATATATATATATATATATTACACCAATCAATTAATGGGAATATATTTCCGTTTCGTTTGAGACATGTTTATTATGTCGCTATAAATGTGTCGATAATATACGTATCGATGTGTTTTCGACTATCTAAGCGTGTTGCGTAGTGTCTATCAGTTGTGATGAGTAGCTATGTCAATAAAACACTCATTGCGCGTGATACCAGTGAATGGCAACACTCTGGTAGCAAAAAAAAAACACACACAAATACATATATTTCGCGTGAAACGACTATTCAAGCTTCAAAATCAGATTTCACTTCCATTTATAATTTAACTTTTGCTTGATATATACAATTTTGTCTTAATATTTATGGCGACACGTGTTTCGATCCATTCCGCATCATTTTATGCATCGAAACACGTAACACAATAAATTTTTAGCAATAGTGGTATTTACCAAGTAAAACTAAAATAACTAAAACATAAGTTGTCATATACGGTTAAAATAAACACGAACAACATGCACTAATGAAAAAATTATGAAAATAAATGTCAGCTGATACTACAATTTTATCCATATACAAAGTATTTTAGTAGTTACTTTGTAGTAATATCTTTCGATTTTTAATTTGAAATTTATATAGTTAATAAAACTATTACTTAAAATTTACCGTATCACATGTTTTGATGCACTCTACATCATTTTCAAACATTAAATTTTCGAAAATGATGCGGAATTCGTCGAAAAACAGGTCACAATGGATTTTAAGAAAAAGTAATATTTCCCACGAGGAAATTAAATTAAAAATAATAATTTTGATTTCAGTTCTTCAATTCACAGTTCGATCCAATCTGCGTTTAATATATTTTTATAATTTGATTGTTACACACGATTACTAAAATCAAATGCTATCATTGGAAAATTTAATTAAAAAAAATAACCTTGCAGGCTTACGCATTGATTAATGGAGATTTAGCATACTGATTAAAAATCAAATATATCTCAAAATGGAGATATTCATGAGAATGCATATCAACCAGACTCTTGGACTACATGTGTCATATGTCTGCGATATTTGACTTGAATAAGATTTATATGAAAATTGCGTTATTCAGACGACGAAATCTGTGTCAATCGTGACATATATGTAACGAAGTGATACCGTTAACTTATTGCAAAATTATAAGAAAGCAAAATATTATTCTATTATAACATGTAATAAAATAACAACTACATTAGTATTTACAAAATTTAAAAAAAGGACGATCTCTTTTTGGTCGCTATAGCCGAGAAGTTGCTCGTTATAACCGCGAATGGAGAAAATCCGAATACAAAATTTCAACGAATGTTTCCTCGTTATATCCGAAATCTCGCTATTACCGTGCTCGTAATAACCGATTTCGACTGTATATAGCTATTTCATTCTATAAAATTCAGTTCCACCAAGAAATGTCAGTACAAAGCATAAATCTAATATAACATATATTAAATTTATAATAAAATCATGATCGTTTTTTTAGAATATACAGTGTAGCAGATTATATTTTATTTCTTTGCTGATGGGTAAAGCGGCAGCTTTGTAATGTACATAATTGGACAGTACTCAAATAATTTGCTACATTCCCATTTAAACGACTTAATTAATATTAATTAGACTGTCCATAGTACAGCGACATTTTGTGTCGTGGATGTACGCAAAAACAGTCTATGTGGAGCCGTTGAATGGATGAAATTGTCAATTAAAACATTGTTTGCATTTTATTACAGATATTAACTTGTAACTTTGTTGATTCGGTGAACTTTTAATCAGTTCAAATCAGACCATCATGGTACCAGATAAAAAAGTAAGTTTGATTACTTCCACATATTAATAAACGCATCGTAACGTGTTACGTTACGACGAAATGACTCCGGTCAGTCCCCACCTTTAAATCTATTGTGACACGATGTATTCCGCATCATTTTCAAACATTAAATACGCAAAAATTATGCGGAATGCATCGAAACACGTGTCACAATAAATAAACCGAGTAAAACGCAAATTAAAAATACCTATTTTAAATAAAGTTTTACTTAGTACATACCACTATTTCTTAAAATCTACTGTGACACGTGTTTCGATGCATTCCGCATCATTTTCAAAAACCGTGAGAAATGAAAGTTAGAAATTAAATATACCTATGTACATTTAGATATTTCTTAGAAGTAATAATAGCTGTACCTATGTACTATTTATGAACTTCATATTAAACCATAAATATATCCCATGTTGAAATCGCCATTTATGGACGTACTTAGAATCTGTTTATTTTCAAATGGTAGTAAAATGGTTGTAAAATAAACTATTTACGGCTGAGGAGGCTTTTTTTACGTCATTTAGGATGCAATTTCGTCTGGCCACTAAATCTATCTACTAATAACATCTGTGGGATATTTCCATCGCCGAGAAATATCAACTTTTGAACGTTAACGCTTAAGTATGAAATTACTAAAGCTATCTTTTTAGCTTAAACCTGAAGGTTTTTTCTTCATTTGAAAAATATTAAATACATTTAAAAATAATAATAAAACAATACCTTTTCTTCAAAATGCAAAAACAGCATTTTCTGCCCTGTAGCGGGTAAATATAAAGTTAAAAATATGCCTGTTTTGCTGGGATATAGTACATTTTCTGGGCATTCAGAAAACATGCAAAACTGAAAATTGACGATTTTTGATATATGTCGTTGTTGAAAGGAGTGAGCGATGTGTCAAGTATCATACAAGTGGGTCAGTCAGAATTAACACTTTGATTTGAAGTAACCATTTTTACGATGGATTTTAAACATTTCCGCATCGCGTAATAGGACGATGTATTTCTGGAGACACCTACACATGCATGCTAATAAGCATTATGAAGTTTTTTTTTAGAAATGATTTTGAGGACATTTTTGTTGCACGAAAAAATAAATGTCAACAACACATTGAGGTCGCAATTGTAGCAAGAGTTATTTCTATCAACTACAAAACAATCCAGGAAAATCAATAAGGATTATTAAAACACGCAATTTCATTGATTGATTCGGCAGTCACGTTGTGGTAATATATGTCCATTTTTAATTTCAGTTTTACATACTTGGTAAATAACATTTTTACTTAAAATCTATTGTGACACGTGTTTCGATTCATTCCGCATCACTTTCAAACACAGGGTTACACACTACACGGATTTTTACCGTCCGGCACGTCAGTTAGCATATAAAACGGATAATTGGCTTGGATTGGCTTGTGCTTTTGTCCATCTTTGTTATTTTTACATTTAGGATTTTTTACGGAGTGTGTGGAAGTTTCTGGTAATGGAATGTAATTAATTATGAGTATTTTAATGTTTCGGAATTTAATAAACCCTGATGTTGACAAGGTTTTTGTCGAAACCGGTAGGTTAAAGTGTACTAATAATAAATAAGTGGTTAAAATTTGTTTTTTTAAATTTTATAAACATAAAAATCAGTTATTAATGCAAATAAAATATCGGCAAATCCATCATCATAGACAGTTGATCCATAGATTTTAAATACAAATTATATTTATTTACATGTAAAATTTATAATGTTAATAAATCTCTTTAAGACGCCCCCACAGGTCTTTTTTTTATTGGATGTTGATTTGGTGACTTTTCAATTGCACCGACTGGCATTATGTTTATATGTGGTCTGCAGAAAAGATTTATTAACGTTATATTGTTTTGACTGGTCACACTGCGCAAAGTATGCCAACGAACAACGTTATTACTTTATATGATCGATAAGTATACGGTCTTAATAAGATCTCTCTCGGCTGTTAGGATGGTACCAGTATTATAAAATTGGCACACGTGTAAGTGAAACATCCAGCAAAATTCAACCACTTTTTTGTCGCAGCCTGTGTCGGCTCATTTGCCTCGTAAAACTGTTACATAAATGTTTTAGTTCGTTATAAGCTACTGAACGAATCGACTCTGGGTGTATCAATTAATAAAACGGGTATAAAAAGTTTTGATGAAACAAAAAAGGACCGTTTGTCGGACACGTGAAATCGTTTGGCGGAAAAAAAACGCTCAGCTAACTCGAAAAAAACGTGGACTGAGCTCGGAATAATAATTGATGATAAATTACAGAATACACATGTAAAGATCACGAACTAACAAACAAAATACACCGATGGCAAATAAATTATTTCAAGTATGATCTTTAAAACACGAAACAGAACGAAAGGTATAAATCAATGTGGATTTTGTTATTGATTTCAGTACATTTTAAGGTATTGATTTTAAGGACCTCTAGAAGCAAATTAATGACAGATCATCTGAGAGGAATTATGGTCAATAAAATTATTTTAGTCACACAGGAACGTTAAATCTTTAGTGATGATATAAAAATGGGATACTAAAAACAAAATAAGACGACTAGGATTTTATGATCAGTGGACGAAAAACGTTGGAGAAGTTTACAGCTCTATTTAAGACTATCAGAGCATCGATTCCAAAAGAAAGATAATATTTTAACTAAGTAGTGTCGATAACTTATATTCGGAAGCTTTTGAGGTAGTATAATAAAAAATGTCGAAATATCAATTATCCAAAATTATTTAAAATTATTTGCTTTAGCTTCCATAATATGGACCGAAAACCGATTGAAAAATGCCAAAGACATCTGAAATGATAATGCATTGAGATAAATTAAAAAATACGGTGATGTTGATAGCTACCTTACCAGGAATCGATCCCGGGACCTAGTCAATAGTAGCTAATCATGCTAATTATCATACCTAGGAAAATAACTGATCAAATTATAAGCTGCATACAAAAATTTCAAATCGTGTTTTCAAGCGCTTTCCAGTATGTTAAAACAATCCGGTGTTTGGATCTTTCATACATCTAAATAAAAAGGTGTAGTCTAAATAATAGTTTCTCTAACTAAACCATAGATGGCTCCAGTGAACTCAAATGTACAGTGTCATGTTTACAATGATATATGTAGGAGATCCAAAAAAAATAGTAGTGTGGTTGTCAATCATGGGTAGAATGTTGATTGTCGCACGCGCACGTTGAAATGTCAAAAATGTATAAAAACATATTTAACTAAAGCTTCAAGCTGTACATTTAATGAAACGATAGAAATTCCAAAACCGTTTTAAGTTCTATTTTATGGCCAATTTCGATGTTTATTTCGCGACATTTTAGGTCGTGATTGCAAACGCTTCGATGAAACCATTCTCTCTTAATAACTTTGATAATAATCGATTTAATATATAGTCATATCATTATAATGTCAAATGTGTGGGAACCGATAGTGGAACCAACATGTGGGTCATATTTTGGTGCGCAGTATTAATGGTTCCCGGAATCTATCGATTGTATATTCGGCCGCATAATTTAGTTCATAAAGCACAAGCGGATATCGCCGGATACTTGAGATGTGTCATTCATTCATTACTTGAACAATTCACGTTCTACTTGTCTAAACAACAATAATACAATCATCGGCATTTACTGATGTAATTACCGAAGCGTTCATAAAGATACCATGAGCATAATAGAAGGAAATCGTCATACGGAAAGGACATTCAATCATTCATTTAGACATATCTATTAATATTTTTTGTCATTAATTGATTCGGCAGTCACTTTGCGGTAAAATTTATCCATTTTTAATTAATGTTTTACGTAGTAAATACCACTATTTCTTAAAATCTACTATGACGCGTGTTTCGATGCATTCTGCATCATTTTCACACCGTATGTTTACCGTAAAACATTAATCAAAAAAGTTTTTTTTTGTTGTTGTTACTTGGAACATTGAGAATTGAGATATTATGCCAAGGATGTTTTGCTACACGTGAGACTGATCAATCCTCAAAAGAATGAGAATAAATAGCGTTTTTAGTCGACAAAAATGATTTTAAATGCATATAATCTGTTTTTCACGTTTGTACTTAAAATTGGCTTTAGAACATATGTTACCTTATTCAGAAAACACGAAAAAAATCCCTTTATTAAAAAATAAATTAAGATTATTTTTCTAAAACCTCCCCTTTATTGTCTTTGTTCCCACTGATAATATTTTTTTTAAATTAAATTAAAATAAGAAACAGTTCCTACCCCCCCTCTTCAACCTTCAACGTTCCAAAGACACAACTCTAAAATTTAAGCTTTGCTTCACATAAGGTGTTGGAAAATGATGCGGAATACACGGAAACACGTGTCATAATAGATTTATAGAGATAGTGGTATTTATCAAGTAAAATTTAAATTAAAAATGGATAGATTTTAGCACAAAGTGACTCCGAAGCCGAATCAATTAATGAAATGTTAAAAATTAATTAAATACCGCTGTTGACGTTATCTTCTTTACATCATTGTTCAGAAGGTGAGTTGCACTACCGAGATTGAGATTTTACAAAATACAACACCATACTAACATTAAAAAAAAAATAATAAGACAATTTTATTTTAATTTAATTTATAAACCCGGCCTGTAATTTATGAATGACTATCAAATATTATTATGTATTGATGGTACCGTGTGGGGGGTCCGATGTTTCGATTATTCTATACACTTCCTCTTCAAGTTGGACCGCACAGAGCTGTGGGTCAATTAGTGCCATGCCTCGTATACTCAACTACCACTACCTTTGTCCGTGGTGTAAGAATTAGAGTTCCTTGATTATATAATATATACTCTGATTAAAAGAGTTTTTTTTGCTCACAAAATGTTTTACCACTCAAAATAAGGATTAACTTTTTTCAAGGCGAAGAAAAACAAGCTTTGCACTTTTTAAGTATTTTTTGGATACTGAGTTAACGTATTCAAAGTTTTGAGATATTTTGTTTTGAAGGCATTACATGGAAGGTTTTTCCTCATATAAACATTAAAAATAGATTCCTTTGTACAAAGTTTTGATGCTAAAAGGGTTAACATGACATAAAGATAAAGCTTTTTAAAATGGAATCGTTAATCAAAACCTCCTCACAATGTATTGTAAAGATCGAATAACAGAGATATTCCTAGACATCCTTAAATTACGATATGTAACAAAAAATATAAACAGTTAAAATGAAATGGATAAAAAACGAATGAAATAGCCATTCGAAGGGGCTAATCCCAATCTCAAGAGCCTTTCAAAACACCACAATCATAATTTATGAAATCGTTTTACTTCAAAAATAAACACGTAAAAACACGGTACAAGAGCGGACCAAAAGAGATAAAAAAGGTAAAAATGTTGAGGCATTAGTAGTGATGCGGGTGGTCCTAATATCGTCCTCGTACCTCTTCTAGTACCACCATATTAGGCCCAGAAAGAAAGATCTCTTTCCACGATAGGGAAACGAGGGAGGTCAGACACGGTTTAACAAACCCGAGATTTATAGACAAGGAATCAGTCAGAATCCGGAATAGAGCCATTTGGAAACTGTTGAACTTTGGTTCAACGACATCGATTCATCGGATCATCGATTAAACGGGAACATTTTGTAGTAGATTAAGAAACGATTACCGCAGGATGATCGTTATCTCGAAACGGTGACGAAGGATTCGATGTCGCAGGATCTAAAGAGGAATGAAAACAAATTGGACTACATTTATCGATTAATATAATAGAAGAAAGACAACACATAACTTACGAAATATTGATTATTTAGTAAAATTAGGTACGTTAAACACCGAAGGAAAAAAATGTATTCAAAAGTAAAAAAAATAAGTTAATTGCGTACATAATTGGATATTATCAACATCGATAGTGAAGTGGATAGCACATTTGGCTACCATGTTGGAAGTTCCCGGGTTCGATTCCCAGAGGTAAGGAAATAAATATATTATTATTTACCCTAATATTTAATCAATATTACTCTTTACTGGTATTTAAAGTGCAGGACTTACCACATCACCTTTACTCAATAATCGATCAAATTAACAATGCATCAATTGATGCAGTGTCCTAAGCACCACTGGGTGCAGATAAGGGTCAGTAGCGTTAGTAGTACAACAGAATGAAGACATTTATTTTTAACTTTTTCTAGCCATTAGGAATACAGAGCAAAAATGTCGTAAATTGAGTTATCTTTGTTAAAATGACTTAATGAAACTACGAGGAGAGACATTTTCCTGTATATTTATTTTGAATATATTTATTTTCAAATTTTATATGGACAAAACATTTCAAATACTTATTGTGAACATGAAAAGTAATGTTCTCGACTAATAGGCGACCAACGTAATATAATATACGTAATTAAAAGCTAAATATCTGCGTATTTGTTACTTGACCTCCAGCGAATCGTAAAATAGCACGACTTTTAACATAAGATAGTTCAAAACCGCTAATGGATTCTTGTGAAAGCGTGAAGCATAATATTTGGCAACAATAACACATAAAATTGGTTCTAAAACCAGGAAACAAAGACAGTTTTATGTTTGGCTAATGAAATAATAAAAAAAGTGAACTTGTTTAAATAAGTCAAGGTTGAGTTGTGAGGTAAATTATTGCTTTTTATGTATATTTCGCACTATACGGAAGTATAGTAAAAAATCGTAAGTAAATACATGATAGAACGTTAGGAAACTTATCTTAACACTTTCGCATCGGGTATAAATTGCAGACAGTTGGTAGAATTCCATATTGAATTATTGGGTAATATATCCAAAATTAAACAATTATTGGATTGAATTCTACATTTATTTATGTATATGTTAATACGTGACGCGTTTCGACTTATTAAGACATTATCAAAACACTCACTCCAATAAACCTTGTTTAATTTTGGATATATTACCCTACAATTTAAATTACTGCTGTGAAATACATTATTTTAGAAAAATGGCCATAAATTTTAAACTAGAAGGAATTTTAAAACAACAAAAAAATCTGATATTTTAATATGATTTTTTGAAGATTCTCAACCTGTGTTCCGTATATTCAAGGCCACACGTTAAATTGTTCTAGTTTATAATATCGTCACTGTGGCATCTGTGGGCAAAATCTTAACGTAATATTACTTACTGATTTATTTTATGTTCAAAGTATAACGTACGCAAAAACTCATATACGAGTCATCGAGTGTTTTTTAAAAGAAATCTTTAAGACTCGCATACGAGTCATTTGTGACAGTGACACATATTATTTTGTTCTTGTTGATAATATCCTTCTAATGGCATATGTTGGCAAAATCTTTAAGAAATTTTGCTTACCGATTTTTTTTGCGCTCAAAGTATGACGAACACAAAAACTCGTATACGAGTCATCCGTATTTCTTAAAAGGAATCTTAAAGACTCTCATATGCGAGTCATTCGCGGCGAATGTGTTAAGGCACTTATGTAAGACGGTGCTGTGCAGTTTTTTTGTTCTATGTAAGTATCAAAGAGCGAAGTTCAGACAATATGAAAAAATAATTCATTGAAGGTTAAATTTAATATTACACGCCTGTACTTATATGAAAAAGCATATGCAAATAGTGTAATGTAATAATTTAATTATCTATCAGAAAAAATACATTCTCTTTTTATTATGAAAATTTTTGTGTTCTTAATATACACAGAAATTTTAATTTCATATTTTTATAGGGCTAAGCGGCTTGTTATTAAATAAGGAATCAAGATGTGTAGAGTGGGCTCGAACCCAGAAACTGTGACTTTAAGTTTTTCATAGTAAATACCACAATCTTTTATTTGAAGTTTTACTTGGTAAATAGCAGGTACAGTATCTACTCAATGAATTAGGGCCACGCAGAATTTCGCGCAATTTCTCAATTCAAACAGGAATAACTCAGAGAAAACCTTGAATAAAACAACATTGAATTTTATTTACACAAGAACACTTTATTACGCTTAAATTATGCATATATTTTCATATAAATATAGTTAGTATTTATTATTTCCACCTTTGGCAGAAATAACTGCCTCAATTCTTTTTGGCATACTTAAAATGCACTGTTTTATCGTGTTTTTTATTTCTTCGTCTTCTGACCTAATTTTTTGAATTTTTTTTTTAGACAGTCTACTGTCGGATTTGGGAATGAGTATACCTTATTTTTTAACATGCTCCATACGTTTTCTATAGGATTAAGGTCCGGAGAATTTCCAGGCCAGGGGAGCAAAGGCAGATTTTTGTTAGACAAAATTTTTATTATTGATTTAGCCCGGTGGCAAGGTGCCCCATCCTGCATGAAGGTGTATGGACCTTCTGTTGGGTCGAGTGTATGGTAGAAGGGCAATAAAATTCGTTCGAGGACCTGCTTATAGGAATTTTGGTTCATTGTTCCTTCCACGAAAAACAACGGCCCAGGTAAATTGTTAATAATACATGACCATATCATTGTTGCAGGGGGGTGTTTGATAACTTTAACCACACAGGCCTCATTGTAACGTTCCATTGGTGTTCTCCTGACGAATCGACGGCTCTCTGTCACGGCTTCTAACCGGCACTCATCACTAAAGATGACCTGAAAAATAATGAAAATTTAAGTTTAATTCAAATATATAAGTTTATTGACTAAAATGATATGTTGAAAATTCAATTTAAATAAATACCTTTTTCCAATCATCTACCGAGTAATTTCGATGTAGCCTGGCCCATTTTAATCGATCCGCTTTCATTCGTGGTGTCAATTTTGGTACTTTTACAGGGCGCCTGCATTTCAGATTTACTTCGTAAAGACGTCGCCTCAGTGTTGATACCGATATATTTATACCCTCTTCTTCCAATTTTATTTTTAATGTTTTTGCTGATGCACTTCGGTTTTCTAAGGCACTTTGAACGATTTTTTGATCAGTCCTCGGTGTTGTTTTTCTAATCTTACGACAGTTCTTTCGCTGATTGCTGGTGGCGGGTGACTGATTTTTTATTGATTTTGAAATTTTGTCCACTGTTTGACGAGAAACGTTTTCTTTTTTTGAAATTTCTCTATTAGATAGTATTCCTAATTTCAGTAGCACTATAACACTAGACTTTTTTTCCTCAGAAATGTCTTTACTTTTTCCCATTTTGTCCTTTTCAAAAAAAACACTTGTGTTTACAAAAAAAAATTATACTTTATGAACTAAAATTAAAAATTAAGTTTTTTTCACAAGACACGATAACTATATAACCTCTCTGAACAAAACAACAATCAAAACTCAAGAAACTTCACTAATAAATGAGATAGGGCTTTTTTTTGAACTTTCAACTATCTGTCTACCTGTGCTAATTAGGGACCTTTCTCAGAAAAAGGGTTTAAAATTTTGTAAACGCTTAAATAATCCAGGTATATTTTACATATTATTGAAGGTAATATACATGATATTAGATGTCAATAAAAAACTTAAAGTATTTATGTAAAATAAATGTAATAATCCAAAAGATTTCAGAGTATTCAAAAAAATAATGGGTGGCCCTAATTCATTGAGTAGATACTGTATTTACCAATTAAAGCTAGATAACAAAGTTAGACATTACTACAATGTGACTGCCGAATCAAAAAATGAAATTATTGAAATTTCGTTACAAACACGACTATAGTTTTGAAAAGCACAGATTTTCCTAATGAAATGGTAAGATTACGTACGACTTTCAAATAACTTTATTTTTTGTTGATACCTCAATATAGATGAAGAGGTTATAAATATGGGAATCTAAGCATTTTCAGGGGTTACGATCTATCATAATTTAGTAACTCTAGAGATGTGACTAATGGTTAACTGTTACTTCTTCGATTATCCAATTAGGATGGTATTCTCCACCTTTTCTCGGTTTATATTTATTACCAACATAAGTTTTTGGGGTCAAACTGTCAAATATATTAGTAGCTAGAAATACTCAATTTGCTACCAAATTTGTGCAGTCATTAGCGTTAAATGATCGAACTAAAAGGCGAATGAAGTAAATACATTCACAGATATTCAAAATCTCATCTCAATACCTTCTTCAACTGGAAAACAAACGTTAAGATGCACTACCCTGTCTCGCAGCGAGGGTGATTCTTCTCTCGGTGATCCAGAGACTGGCAATGTGTGAGTGCCAGGTTGTGGGATTCCAGGGGCAAGCAAAGTGAAGCAGAGGAAACAAGTTTGTCCAAGTTTGTAGGACCTACAATCTGGACCCCAGTCTACAAAGACGATCAGTTGGAATGGAGCCAGAAAGATGAAGAACACCTTCTTCAACTCTCTTAACATATCAACAAAAATCTTGATAAAGCTCTCTTGCGGAGTCAATTCCAATGTTCGTATAGTGCGATTTGTACACGCTTAAAATATCGAAATATTTTTCATATCAGAAAAACCCATAAAGCAAGATCGTGCCAAAAAGTAATTTTTTTAAGTAACTGTCTTATATAACAAAGTAAATGCCAAATCAATAAATAATGCATAATTTTAAGATGACTGAGGAAATGGGCCGTTTCTTGCGATAAAGATATTTTAAAAAAAGTTCGTTATAATAAATAACTCGATTTAACGTACAAAAAAATGTACATGACGTTCAAATTGCGGAGAAATCGGTCCGCATAATTTATTATGACTTGAAAACCATGTTAAAACTGAGGTGGGTCAATGTTGCTAAAATTTATTTCATCTTATACTGCCTATGGTAACATTTACTGATATATTAATAAATACAATGTAGTGACGGTAGTAGAGTTATCACTATTTAAAAAGACCACAAACAAAAAAATGAAGTTTCTTGGATGTTTTTCGAAGATACTTTATGGCACATTTTACAGACTTTATAAAATAAAACAACTTTGTTTTTAACCACTTTTTTACTATTTTTTTTATTGGTAAACTTTTTTCCAACCGTCTTCGACAAGAACTTTGTTATCATCAGGGTTTATGTACTAATTCTAAAACATTGAAATACTCATAGTTAGGTGATTGGGCGGGTTTAACCCTTCCCCTACGACGCCAAAGTTTTTGGCATCGAAAGAAAAGGGTTAAACCCACCCAATCACCTAACTATGAGTATTTCAATATTTTAGAATTAGTACATAAACCCTGATGATGACAGGGTTCTCGTCGAAACAGGTTGGAGAATAAGTGTACCAATAAAAAAAGTGGCTAAAAACAAAAAAATTAAGTATCATAATGTGACATTAGCAAAAAACACAAGGTTAGAGGACCTATGTAGATAGAATTACCGAATTATCCAGTATTTTTTTTCCCTTTAAGTGAATAATTATAATTCCAAGAACTGTACTGAATTACATATTTCTTGCACCTAGCCCTCAAAAATTCAAATACGTCAAATTTGACCTGAGTTTAGAGAAAATTGAGTTGCGATTGATCCAATTTTGGGCTTTAATAGCCAAAATATTTCATAAAATCGATCTGGTCCACTTCATAAGGCTTCCTAAGTGGAGGTCCACTCAAAGTGGGGACCATGACTATACATGAAGCACAGAATCCCTGAATTTTTCCCAATTTATCAGGGTAGGAGGATAGACCCAACATTTTGACAAGGATTGTATGTGATTATGATTTTGACAAGCCATCCGCCTTTGAATATGCCTATAAGTCCGCCACAAAGGAGTAGTTTGACGGATAGCTTTGCCGCGTGTTGCGGCTAGGGGTTAACATCAAGTAAACAAGAACAATGGAGCTGCCGAGCAGGCATCACCAAACGACTGGCAGGTAAACTGAGGGATGACGTAATATTTTCATATTATAAATAGCAAAAGAACGCTTCGATTATCAACACAAATTAAATATAAAAAATTACAATTACATTTTTTGTAAACTTTATAAAATTATACAACTTTGTTCTAACCACTTTTTTATTGATACAATTTAACCTACCGGTTTCGACAAGAACCTTGTCATCATCAGGGTTTAATTTAATTCAAAAACATCAAAAACAATAGAATACTCTCACTAAAAACTTCCACACACTCCGTAAAAATCCTAAATGTTATTTTTATTATTCAGTGCATAGCAACCCCAAATAAAAACTAATGTAATCACCCAAAAACAGTATGAAGCTGCGCACATAAACATTTTTTGTTTCTTGAATGTGTTTCGAAGATACTTTGTGGCACATTTTATAAACTTTATAAAATAAAACAACTTTGTTTTAACCACTTATTATTGGCACACTTTTATTGGTACATTTTTGTATTCTTTTTTGACATCTCAATACCCAAATTAGAGAAAGTAAAGAAGAATATGGAAGTTCTGCCATTAACGGGGCTTGCAACCGTCATAGGCTGCTTTAAGTGATCACTTCACATACGTGCAGCATTCACCAACTCCAAACAAATCTGGATTATCTCCAATTATCGGAATTATTCTTCATATTATTTTTTGTCAAAAAATAAAAAAAAAACAAATCCTATAATTGGAGATAATCCAGATTTATGAACAAGTATTTGGACATTCTCAAAATGTTGCAAAATTATATTTTTGTAAATTGTATTAGATTCTTAATATTGTGTCGGGTTGTGGTCCCGTGGTTAGTGTCGCGGACTATTAAGTCAGAGTTTCTCGGTTCGAACCCACTCTACCATAGCTCGATACCTATTTCTAATAATGAGCCGCTTAGGCTCACAAAAATAGTATGAAATGGAAATATTTGTGTAAAAAAACACAAATATTTCTCTTTTTAAAATTGAAAAAAAAATAATAATTCTGCCCTAAGGATTCCCTAAATTCTCAAGTAACGTTGGAAAAACCGAGGTGTCTTTTTGGTTACAGGTTACAATTTACTCCACGAGTGTATTGAAAATGTTTAACATGATAGTAGAATGGCATGTGGGCGTTATTGGGACCAAACTCTCTCAATTTATACGTAATTAATGGAACCAATTACATATTATCCTCAAGGGCTTCGGTCCCTTTGCATTCTTGGGGCCCGACGAGCAAGTCGGAATTTGAGTTGATAGGCATTTAAGGGTTCAAAGATACCCACCGGAATTTCGGCCATTTAAATATGTAAAATAAAACTCTGTCATACATAATTTATTTATACAAAATATAAATAACAGCTGTCAATTTATCTTATCAAAAAATGAACACAGTTCATATCTGAAGGACCAACATTGTGGTTTTACAACAATTTCTTCTTCCAGTGTTTTTTTCAGATGGGATTTGCGTTTATTATGTACAAGGTTTATATCATTAAGTGGAATTTTGTTTCTTCTAGCTTAGAAAAAAGACGTTTTATTTTAATCTTTGTTGGGAACGGGGAGATAATCTAGTGTGGGCCAATCAGGAACTTCTCAGCATTTGCTCAGTTATAGGTAAACGTAAAACTTCTCAGGAGAAGCCAGACTTTTGACTGTCGTCAACTTATATTATGGCCTGTAACTTAAAGATTGACAAGTGTAAACTTGAAATAGTCAAAAAGTTCCCAAGGTTAGCTATTATCTGAGAAAAATGCATCACTAACATCGTTTATATCATAAGGATTAGGGTAAAAAACAATTATTTCAATATTGAATCGAACCAGGGACCTCAACATGGTGGTAACGCGGTAACCGCTACACCATAGAGGCTGATTATTTTCTTACTAAGACAAAAGAAGTTCACAACGTGCATTTGAGTTGCACAAACGAATATCATAATTACGAATAAAGATTTGTTGCGGTTTCTTGTATACGTATGCGAAACTAATAATCATTAATGTAAATGTCCATTGTTGGTAAATTGCAAACACATTAACCCCTTTGATACCGAATGACTCATTTTGGTCAAGAAAAAAAAAGTGTTGAAATTAGCTGGTGAAATTTCCCAACGTCTTTCAATCAAGTATTATTTGTTTCAATTCAATGTTATTTCAATATTCACAATAATCTTTTAATTAATTGGTAATTTATAAACTTAGCGCCATTTTGATAAAATATTACCTCAATGGCGCTTTAAAATGACAAGCTTATCGTTAAGAATTAATAAAGTATTAAACCATAATATTGAATAATTAAAATGTAACTTTGTTTTAAAATTACTATAAATATTTTATTTTAACATAATTATAATGTCTACCGGTTTCGAGAAGCGGTTAGCTTCAAAACCGGTAGACATTATAATTAAGTTATAATAAAATATTTATAGTGATTTTAAAACAAACTTACATTTTTATTATAAAATGGAAAATCACAAAGTTAGTGCTTCAAATATAAATTATAATAATATCGAAGTATTCTTTGAGATACTTTATTTATAAAATGTATTTAACTGACAGAAATTAAGCTTTAAATGTATAAATAATACTGTAAAAAAGAATTGATTATTATAATTGATTTTTATTCCAATTATTATTTAATACCAGATTCTCGAATTATTATTAGGTTCCAGGAATAAAAAATAAGAATTTATATCGTTATTTAAGTCTTCCTTATTAATACTTGACACTGGCAGAAACATCCTTTCACTGGGTGACTGCCAACAAAAATTAAAAAAAATGTCTTCTTCATCTTTTTCTTTGGGAAGCATTGTAGCGTGTTGTTTTAAGAACTTATACTGTACTGTACTAAAAAATAAATAAATATATATTTTATATATATATATATATATATATATTTATATATATATATATATATATATTATATATATATATATATATATATATATATATATATATATATATATATATATATATTTATATATATAAATATATATATATATATATATATATATATATATATATATATATATATATATATATATATATATATATATATATATATATATATATATATATATATTTATATATATAAATACATATATATATATATATATATATATATATATATATATATATATATATATATATATATATATATATTTATATATATATATATACTATATATATATATATATATATATATATATATATATATATATATATATATATATATATATATATATATATATATATATATATATATATATATATGTATATATATTGTATAATTATTTATATAGATTTTTTTAACGAAAGGTAAAGGTACTTACACATAGTTAAAATAAGAATAGTAGAAGAAGTTATAATTGAATATCGATAATGTGGGACACAGTTTTTTGCCGCCGATCGAGATACCGTGCGAATAAAGTCAAATCAAAACCAATAAAGTTCACGTGCAGTTGATGGCTCTCTGCGGTCGTGTGTGTGTATGTAGAATACAGACGAATCGGCGATCTCTTGAAAGTGAACCCGATCCCAGCCGGGCACAATAGCCCGAAACGAAACGAAGAGTTTGGTCACCAACCGCACTAGTATCGACTATTGCAGGGGTCGGCAACGTATGGCTCTTTCTTTGTCGCATTCAAAATATGACACTTTTTACGGAAATTTTGATATTTTAAATAAGTCTTTGCATAAAAGATTAGAATTTTATTGCTTTATTTATTTTTTTATTAATAAAAGAAAAATATTTGTGTTTTTATCATTTACAAATATACTTAAATTTCATACTATTTCTGTGAGCTTAAGCAGCTCATTATTAAAATAGGTATCATATTGTGGTAGAGTAGGTTCGAACTCCCAAACGCTGACTAAAGAGTCAACCACGGGACAACAACCCGACAGCAAATATATTAATATTTCACGTTTCTGCCTGTTTTCTTGTTTGTAACTTTTTTTCAGTTTCTCTGTTTTTCAGTCTTGTTAACCTTAATTTCATGTTTAAAATTGAGTAATGGAAATTACTCCTCGGGAATATTATACAATAAATGCAATATGTTTAAATAAGAAAATAAATTTGTCATTAGTTTTACTGTCTTTTTTACTTAATAAATTTAAAAAGCAAAATAAAATTCATAAATCGTTGAATATCAAAAGGTACCATTGATTTCTCTACAAAACTATATATTACTTTAGAAGAATAATATTTCACAACAAAAACGGTGTTTTAAGAAGAAGAAAAAATCAATTACGATAAATGTTACTTGAGTTTAAAGAAAATTAAGATACGAGGTATTGATTACTTGAAATTCTACAAATTAAGCATCAATAAATAAAAATTATCTCCACGAAAAATTTCAAACCATTTTAGTACTAAATTTTGGCTCTTTTGGTCGAAGAGGTGGTCCGATCCCTGGGCTATTGGCATTGAAATCGCCGGGCATAATTGGCCGCCGTTTGCGGCCCAGCCTCGGAGAAACTCTACCCATCTGGGCATATTTAATTTGGACGGGCGATTTTCCCACAGTGAAGAAGAGATATTGGAGACCAAAGCCATTCGTACACCGCGGCAGTAAAAGTAAAATGTATTGTGTGTAAATCAAATCAAAGTGAAAACGCGAGTACCATGCGATATCTAGAGATGTTGTTTATTTTTTTTGACTAATAAACATCACGCCACTTCACCGCAGGGGTAGCTAGAGAGAATAGAACGCCACACTACTCTCCAGCGCAAGAAGATCGAGAGGAAGGCGTAATAATTTGTTGCCTCATCTTTTCTCCGCACCCGCTCTACATGGGTAGAATTGGTGAATGTCACACGTGTGTAAAGTGGTCGTTTAAACCAGCCTATGACGGTCGTAAGCCCCGTAAATGCCAAGACTTCCATATTCTTCTTCATCTATGTTGAGATGTCAATTATATATGTATATGTATATATATATATATATATATATATATATATATATATATATATATATATATATATATATATATATATATATATATATATATATATATATATATATATATATATATATATATATATATATATATATATATATATATATATATATATATATATATATATATATATATATATATATATATATATATATATATATATATATATATATATATATATATATATATATATATATATATATATATATATATATATATATATATATATATATATATATATATATATATATATATATATATATATATATATATATATATATATATATATATATATATATATATATATATATATATATATATATATATATATATATATATATATATATATATATATATATATATATATATATATATATATATATATATATATATATATATATATATATATATATATATATATATATATATATATATATATATATATATATATATATATATATATATATATATATATATATATATATATATATATATATATATATATATATATATATATATATATATATATATATATATATATATATATATATATATATATATATATATATATATATATATATATATATATATATATATATATATATATATATATATATATATATATATATATATATATATATATATATATATATATATATATATATATATATATATATATATATATATATATATATATATATATATATATATATATATATATATATATATATATATATATATATATATATATATATATATATATATATATATATATATATATATATATATATATATATATATATATATATATATATATATATATATATATATACATATACATATAATACACATAATTTAAAAAAGTAGCTTTATATTTATTTATTAAATTAGTGGTTACTTTGTAAAATTTCAAGAATGACTTTTTTTAGTATGAATTTTAAAAAAAAATGACAGTTTGATGATACTCGATATGATATAAAAGGCGAACAGGCTGTCACAAAAGTAAAGAAATTTACCACAAAGCGTGGTTTTAATTTACAGTAATAAAAATATCTTGCTATGTATGAATTAGGAAATAATTAACGATTTACGAATCAGATTTTGATACAAAAACAGCTCTTACATATTATAAAAGCATTGTGATGTGAAAATTCACGATTCTCTCTAAAAAAAATCGTCGTATAAAAGAAAAAAAAACATTTTCATTCAAAATATTTCGATACTTAATCAAAGTCGAACTCTGTTCACAAAAAATGACTAGTAAATGTTTTTTATTGACGTCTTGATAGAATTCAATTCAAAGGAAGAAATTAAAGATTATGTAAAATGTAATAAAAGATGACACCATAAATATATTTAATAATCTACAATAATAAAACTAAACACAGGATGTGAAAAACGATAAGAAAAAATCTTTACATTTATAAAATCTTTTAATTTGCCGATAGACAAACAAGACCACACATAAATGGTTTAATCGACAGAGTAATTAAACCATTTATTTAGACACACACACACACACACACACATATATATATATATATATATATATATATATATATATATATATATATATATATATATATATATATATACATTTATATATCGTGTACAAATATTTGAACACACTGGAAAACTTGTTTATAATTTATTTTATATTTATTTCTTAAATTTTATATATTTTCTATCAACAAACAAATCATTTAAATAGAAACAAGCAAAAATCTATCAAAGATTTAAATGTTTTATTATGTATTATTTTTATTTAAAAGCTATTCGTGATTTTGCTATAAAACGCAGTTTAAAACCGAAGAGGAGTATACAGTATCTGCTCATATTTTTCAAAACAATTAAATACTTATAACAATAAAAATGAAATAAAACACATAGTTTTCGTCTATGACAACAGGTATTTAGCCTGCATATACAATACATATAAGTCATAAGTAATTATAAGTACCAAATAATTATAATAATGATTACTAAAAGAACTTTACTTAATAAGTAAAAAATTTATCAAAACAAACAGTGCACCATTTTTTAAAAACTAATATTCCTTAACTACGAACTAATCTTTGTACTTTTTAAAATTTTCAGCAAAATAAAATCATGCACGGATCTAGAAAATCATAGAATTCATCATAATACTGTCTTTGTGCAATAGTATAACTTCATTTTTTAATTAAAAACATAATGGTATTTAAAAATTATTTAATTAAATACTGTTGTTATCTACTAAAATTAATAAAAAAAAACATGCAATACGAAATAAGACCATGGTGAAAAAATACAGTAAAAATGGTATGATTATTGTTTAACTCGTGCTTTTGATTACACATAACTTAGATATATTTTTTATATTACGTACATATAGCAGTGTCCATCGAACTATGAATCCCTTATGCACTTTATAGGTATTTCCCGAAATTCTCAGGCACAGTCACTAACACATGTCACTTGCATATTTGTCTTGCAAACTTTTCAAAATTCCACCACAATAAATCCTGTTCAACGAAACAATACTCTCAAAATAATTACTAAGAATCAACGTGACAAATGCGGTGACAATTATGCACTTCAAAATATTAATATGCGAATAAAAACAATACAGAAGGAGCTTCCATCGCACTCGAGACGACCGTACCGCGCGACTAGCGGCTGAAGACTGAACTAAAATTGGTTCTCTCGGTCGAGCCGGAAATTCCAAAAGCTTGGCTTTTAGTATCTAGCGGTTCATAAAAAGATACATTTGATATGTACGTTGTAAAATAATACGTGGAGTTATTGATACGTTTTTTTTATAAATTTAAATCGAATGTGCTGTAAATGCGTGAGAAATTTTAAGTCAGTCTATGAAATGTCTGGGCCAGGCGTCTTCAACAAAAATATGAACGTTTCATTATCTAATGTTTCTTTTTTCATTTAATTGGACAGATTTAAATAAATTCAATGACGTTTATAAGCCGAATCGAATATATATTGGCCGAATGCACATTTATAAAGAAGAAAGTTTTATTTATCAATTACGGTAGGTACCTAGGCACATAAATTAATCGGCGAATGATTTTGACATCAAAGGTAACAATATGCGTCCTCTAAATGCGCCAAAATAAATACGAGGAAGTCGAATTTTAATATCGTAATAAATCAGAAAAAAATGTGGATAAAGACATTTATAAAATTACGCGGACGTATGAAGAATTGCACACAAATATGAAAATGGCAAGGCCTCTTATAAAAGTAATTCAAATAAATCAAGTAATAAAATACTGTTTGCATAAAATATGACATTTCTAAAGTAATTAAGGAATCATATTTGTTTTAATTAAAAAAAAGAGTTCGAAAAATTTAAAAACATATATTAAAAATATATATTGCTACTCTTATGCAATAACTCGATTTTTAACATTGCAATTGATTCAATGAATTCTTAGACGATTGTGCGGCAAAACGACGTATGATAGATGTTCAAATGGTGATAAAAGGAAATATTTTTTCCTCAGCCTTGCACTCGTTCCTTATTTCACGATTCGAACTTCTATCATACATCGTTTTGCCGCGCCTTTGTCTGAGAGATTGCATGTCGATTGCATTCAGCCTACATTCACCATTCTTTTGCCAACTCCATGTTATATCAAACACTGATTTTTTGAGTGTAGGAAGTTGAATTTTTTGTTAAAAAAACACATAAAAATCATGTCAAAAAATGACATTCGAAAAACAAGACATTCTTTTGAAAATGCCATAACTAGGCGATACAATTGTCACAAAATTGATTTTTATGTGTTTTTTTAACAGTAAAATACAACGTAGTAGACTCAAATAAATCTGTGTTTGATTTAACATTTAATTTTAACCCTTATCCGCACCCAATGGTGCATAGGGCACTGCATCGTATTAACGCAATGTTATCTTGATCGATAATTATATTATATGAAGGCAATGTGATCACTCCTGCGCTTCAGGGACCAGTCCAGAGTAATATTAAATAAATATTAGAGTGTAAAATCCCTAATATTTATTCTCACCCCCCCTGGGACTCGAACCTGGGACCTCCAGCACGGTAGCTAAACGCACTGACCATTACACCATGGAGGCGGACAAAATTTAACATTGAATACATAAATTAAAATGGAGTTCTACAAATCAAACGCAAAATCTATAAATAATTATTGGGTGTTTAAAATGACTACAATTTTTATGCAATTCACGAGTAAAAATTATAGGCAAAAACACTCGCTACAGATTAAAGCTTGATGGAACCTTCAGGACGTATTGAATAAATTTTTTTACACTTGGACCCTTCAATGGAAATCCATGCCCCAGACGGGAACATTGTCTGTCCACAACATAATAAGATTCACCAACACACGGACACAATACACAAATAGCCGCCGCTACAGGGGTGTGCAGGGCACCAAAGTGTTTACACCAGTACCTAGCGTTAGGAAAGCGGGTAGGTACTTGGGCAGGTAGGTACTAGGTACCTACCCGAACTGCCGGAGCCCGAAACCGAGCAGCGCCGGCGGGGGGCGTTTCCCTAATAATAATCTCTCCGTTTCCGGCCGGATGATACGGAACTTCCGACAAAAAGCTTTTTACTTATTGCATCTACGACACTCAAGGTACAAGGTTGCTGTATTGCTTTAAAGTAACAGAACTACTACCCGGTAATCTCATAGGGAGCAACATGTAAATCGGTTCAAACCAAAACTGGCCAAAACCATCTCACGTTAACAGTGTATCGGTTTTAAAATTTCATTACAGATAATGAAAAATGGTTAAATGTATAATAGATATTTTTCACATGTGTTTTTGAACATTTTAAATGTGTCCAAATACTTGTTCACAAATCTGGATTATCTCCAATTGAGGGTTCTTTTTTATATTATTTTATGACATCTCAACAAAGATGAAGAATAATATGGAAATCTGGGCATTTACGGGGCTTACGACCGTCATAGGCTGGTTTAAGTGATCACTTTACACATGTCTGACATTCACCAATCCAATTTAAACCATGATTGACATCTACACAACTCACATTCTTGGAACTTCTATATACATATATTGTTCAAATTGGAAAACATAGTACTTGAATTCACTGGAGACATTTATGGTTTCATTTCACCAATAATCGGCGGGTATGTATGAAAAGATGCATAAATGCGGAAGAAGCGAAGAATGTTTGTAAAGTCAGAGTTGTATGGCGTTCTATTCTCTCTGCCTACCACTGCAGTTAATTAACTTAATTAGTTAGTTTTATGCTGAGAACAGAGTGAATGGTGCACTAAAATCAGTTTTAGCAAATAAAAATCTATCAGCGGAAGCTAAACTGGCAGTACACAATGGAGTTCTGGTTCCAACCCTTATGTATGGAAGCGAAGCATGGAGTTGGCAAAAGAAGGATGAAAGCAGACTGAATGCAGTCGAAATGCGATCCCT
The DNA here is from genome assembly GCF_059751285.1 of Brachycentrus maculatus. NCBI lineage: Eukaryota > Metazoa > Arthropoda > Insecta > Trichoptera > Brachycentridae > Brachycentrus > Brachycentrus maculatus. The sequence continues at coordinate 806,775 of NW_028280995.1, read as the reverse complement.
CAGACGAATGTGTGGCAAAACGATGTTTGATAGATGTTCGAATGATGAAATAAGGAAAGAATGTAAGGCTGAGATAAGTATTATCGATAAAATTAAGAAAGGTGTGTTGAGATGGTTTGGACATGTGGAGCGTATGAGTGAAGAAAGAACGGTTAAACAAATTTATGAGGGGAATGTAGTTGGAAAAAGAAGCAGAGGACGACCGAGGAAAACTTGGCACAATCAGGTATGTAAAATACTTGAAAGCGGCCGGGTCAGGAGTCGTAATAATCGTCGGGTATGTATGAGGAGATGCATGAATGTAGAAGAGGCAAAGAATGTTTGCAAAGACAGAGTGGTGTGGCGTTCGATTCTCTCTGCCTACCCCTGCGGGGAAGCGGCGTGATGATTAGTTAGTTGGTTAGTTAGTTAGTTAGTTTTAAATTTAAATTACTTTACTTCCTGGAATAACGCAAATACATTTTTTTTTAAAAAGATGAATCTTAAAACTATTTATTGTACTAATCAATGCACCGTATTTGATCAAAAGTCAAATAAATGTTGCACTATTACAATACATTATTTCGAATTAAAGCAATGCTATTTAATTTCAATTGCTTAAAAAAACTTAATTATTTGAAATAGCAGCACGTAAAATATAAGTACACGCTATCGCAAATGTCGCATATATCATTTTTGGGATATTAAAATTCAATCAGAAATTAATTATAATTGTTTCTTACCGATTAAGCCGTAAAGAAATGAGGCAGTAAATTGCAGATATATAAGGCGCCTTACTTACCTGAAAATAAAAGGCAAATAATTAGAGTATTAATTACACATTACATAAATATACAGGATATGCAATGAGCTTTTATTTATGGCGGTGCATGCTGCAATGGTATGGCCATATAAAGGATAAAATAATCACTAACGTGGTAACCCGTCAATGTCGATTTTTTGCGACAAGCCCGTCATAAAATATAGTTATTTACATATCGGTTGCCCAAAAGTTGATTGGCCAAAAAAAATTAAGATTATCGTATTATTTTTTGACATCTATACATAGATGGAGAAGAATATGGAAGTCTGGGCATTTGCGGGGTTTACGACCATCATAGGCTGGCTTAAGTGCTCACTTTACACACGTGTAACATTCACTAATTCAATCAATTATATAATCGACTTACGTATCTTGAAACGCATCTCGTATGTATGATGACAAAAATGTGGGAAAATATTGACAACATTTTGACCGCATTTTATAAAACGAATTGCTAGTGAAGTTTAACAATATTTACAACATTTTTGTATGTTTCTATACCTCATATACTTGTTTAATAAATAATAAATTAAATTAGAAGTACCTAAGCGGCTGAAGTAGTTACCTATTTTGTGTTATAATAAAATATACACTTGAGATTCTTGTAAATTTTTAGGAAAATATTTTTATAAGAAGGCTTTGATTAAGGCGAGAAAATATTAATTTAATTTAAACCCAAGTAACATTAAACGTAATGATTTTTTTTGTTGGAACACCATCTTTGTATTGAATTATAATTTCAAAATATGGTTTGAAAATAAGAGTAATTGAAAGGTAAGGAGATTAAAAAACGATGAAAAATAATATTTTGTTTACAAAACAAAAAAGCGAGGAGCGACGCGTGGCCACCTCGCGCAGCCGGTCACGTACTGATTTGCATATCTGCTAGTACACCCTTAAGAATTAATATTTTTTAGCAAAGCCTTGAAAAAGCATGAATCGCTCGTCATGTACTTAATAAAAAAAAATTGATAAAAATAAATTAAACTAAGAATTTCCGTTTAGTTTTTTTAACAAAGGTGTTGACATGTAAAGTGTTAAGTATTTTGACATTAAACGCGTACAAACATATCATGTTCACGATTGATTGACCTTACACACATGCAGCACACTTAATAACATTCGAAATATTGCCTCGTAATTATTATGAACAAACCTTTCAGATCGTTGCATATAAATTACGTCCGATCAAATTTGAATAATTGTAACTTGCTGAAATCCTTTTGAAAGTTTCTCATTGTATTGCGAATACCAACTAATTAAAAACGCAAGTAAATAAACATATGTTGTAAGAGGATAGCATTAATTAATGAATAAAATATATTTGTACATATATATAGCGGTTTCGTTTACGAATGATAGGTATAATTAAAAAAATAAATAAAAAAACACATAAATTATTCAGTGAACAATTTTAAAAAAAATGTAATTGAAAGATTACATTATGCCATTACAACATTTTGAGTGTGTCCAAATACCTGTTCACAAATCTGGATTATCTCCAATTATAGGAGTTATTTTCATATTTTTTTTGACATAATAATTTAAGTAGTGTGGTTGTCAATAATGGGTAGGTAGTATTGGTGAATGTTACGCGTGTGTAAAGTGATCATTTAAACCAGCCCTTGACGGTCGTCAGCCCCGTAAATACCCAGACTTCCATATTCTTCTTCTTCTTTGATGAGATGTCAAAAAAGAATACATTATGCCATTATATATGAAAAATAACATCGTTCATGTGAGCACCACGACTGTACACACCGCATTCTATCGACCCAATTTTCCATTAGTTTTTCATATAAATTTTGCTGTTTTTCAGCAAAGGCGCGTTCAATGTTGTCCTTTATTTGCTCAATTATTGTTGGATTATTAGTATAAACTTGTGACTGAACATAACTCCAAAGAAATAAATTACCAGACTTGGTAGGATAATTATCTGGACCATTTCGGTAGCGAGTCGAATAACTGAATAATGTCATCCAATAATTCTGAAATTTCACACAGTATTCGCAAATGAGCACTGATTTTGATTAAACAATTAAAAACTAATAATATAATTCCTAACATGGAGTTCTTAAAATTAAACGCCAAATCAATAAATAACCTTAAAATAATCATAAAGTTATCTCAAAGTTGTCATTCGGAGATGACGTATTCGATATTAAAGTTGTGTTAAAATGATCTTTAATTGGTTTTTAAATGATCTTTAAGTTGTCATTCGGAGTTGACGTATTCGCTACGCAATGCACAATAAAAACAACATTTAGGAGTTTTTTTAAATCATATTTTCATATGGTGTACGGAGTGCGTGGAAGTTTTTGGTATCGTAAGGGAAGTGTAATTAACTATGAGTATTTCAATGTTTTAGAATTTAGTACATAAACCCTGATGATGACAAGGTTCTTGACGAAACCGGTTGGATAAAGTGAACCAATAAAAAGTTGTTAAAACAAAGTTGTTTTAATTTATAAATTTTATAAAATGTGCCACAAAATATCTGCGAAATCTCATCAAAAATCATCTTTCTTTAGAAGAGAACAAATACAGTCAACGCTAAGTTGTTTTATTTTATAAAGTTTATAAAATGTGCAACAAAGTATCGGCGAAAAAAATTCAAGAAAATCTTAATATTTTTCAACCATCTTTCTTTAGAAGAGAACAAATACAGTCCACGCTAAGTTGTTTTATTTTATAAAGTTTATAACATGTGCCACAAAATATCTGCGAAAAACATTCAAGAAAACCTTAAAATGATTCAACCATCTTTCTTTAGAAGAGAACAAATACAGTCCACGCTTAAACAAGAACCATTTTTAAGCGAACATTGTTACTCAATATTTTTAATAGTTAGTCGTGAAGAAACGTAAACGAAACCTCTCTCATATACGATCGGAGTTAAAAATCTACATTGTCTTAATAATTTATGTGATTTTTTGATTGGAAAGTACCGCCCGCAATACAAGGAGTATAAATTTATAATGTGCTCATATCGCGTCGGATAATCGAGGTCCATTTTTAACACCAAGTACATACATATATGTATTTTTAATAATTACTTTCTACGATGTATAAAAAATCGGCCAAGCGAAAGTTTTTCGTTTTGTTTTTCAATATATACTTTTAATATAATGTACTTTCCCCATTTGGAAAACAAAAGAAACATATTTATTTATTATATAGCTTTTTTTTCGTTATTCTTTAATTACTGTTGAAAGATATTTTGTTTTACAATTTTTAATTGAGATGTAGAAACGTGTGATTATCGAGGTACTTAAAAATACGTGCCTTCTTTTTTCTATTTTTTTTATACATAAAATAGAATTATAGGAAAAGTATTGAATGATATGCAGCTGATTATGAATGTTTTTTTAAGTAATGATAAAAGATAATAATAATAATTATAAAATAAATAATGCGTATAGTTATCAACTAAAATTCTGTCCCAAGAGCGTTTAAATAAAACAGTGTAATTAAAATTTACGAACTAATTTATGGGAGAAAATATGAAGAAAAAAATTGTGAATACAGAATTTATGTTTAAAGTTTTTTCTTCTTACAATGTCATGTCACCTCAAGAGTTTGAATTTTTAAAAGAAAAGTATTCCATGCCATCGGGCTTGCAACAGCAAAGACTCGATCTTTAGAAAAAGAAAGATAGTAAATTATAGAATTGGTCAAGTACGATCTGCTTCGCCATTTACATGACCGTATTAAAAAAAAAATAGTTTATCCTTAATTAAGTTCAATAAATAAATAATCAAGTTCCTTTCCAAGCACAAGAGCTCAGTCTCTTTTTTGGGGAGGCAGAGAGTAACAAGAATAATATGTTTTACAAGAAAGTGAAGTATTTAGTTAGTTAAACAAATTGTGATAATTTTTCTAACAATATTAAAAAAATTAAGCAAAAAATACAAATAAAAAGAGTTCTTTACGGTGGTATGGACATGTGCAGCGAATGGATAACGAGAGAATGGCTAAAAAAATATATGTGGCGAATGTGAGCGGGAAAACAGAACGAGGACGACCGAAAAAGACTTGGTACGATCAGATCAATGAGAACCTAAAGTCTGGTGGTGTCAAAAGTCAGAATGCGTTGTTTTTGCATTATGAATAAAAAGTTCTTGTTTTTTTTTTTTTAATATACGAAATATTTTTCAAACGGAGAAAAAACATTCAGGTTTAACCTAAAAAGATCTGTTGCACAGTAAAAAGTTCAAGAAGTGACTTGATATTTGTTTATAATGCATTTTATTATATTTTTAAACTTTAAAAACGTTCTCCTGAAAAATCAAGTTTTTTGAAATATGACGTTGTTGAAAGAAGTGAGCGATATATGACTAGATGTATTGATGTGAAGGAGGCGAGGAGTGTATGTCAGGACAAAAGAGACTTTCTGCCTACCCCTGCAGAGAAACGGCGTGATGATAGAAGTAGTAGTAGTAGTTTAAAAAATTAAATAAAATAAAACATGATTTCATCGATTAGGTTTTATATGAGAATGCTGACACCACGTTTCAATCATACAAATAAGTTCACATGTGGCAAGACTGCTTTTATTAAGTAAAACTTAGATAATTCTATTACTTCTGTGTTGACATCTTCATAAGAACGGGTATAACTCGTCGAACAGTACGTGATGTATCAATTTAGTAGCAGCTCAGCTGTTTCTAGCCATCTCTCGCTTAACTGTGAACCCTCAGTCGCCGTAGGAACATAACTTCTACGCAACGGCCAGTTGCATTTGACTAGGCACTTAACGATTAGATACAAGAAAGAACTTGATATTACCGAGTACGTGAGTACAGATATAGCCCGTGAGTACAGATATAGCCCGTTAGCTATATAGTCCATTTGCGATAGACTTGCAATCTGACAAAAGTTTTTTCTTAAACATTTTATATACACTGTTGTAGATGTAATAAATCACTTAAGACTATGTTATATGGTATGTTATTGTTTGTTTATTTCTTCTCATTTGTATTATGACATTTTATCAAATAAGACTTCACTATTATAATATTTTTATGGCTATGAACGAACCCAGTTTGTTCGCCAAATTTGTTCCCATTTTCGTTTATTTTTACTAACATGAATATTCTATATATGAATTCTCTTTTAGCGGACGCGCGTAGAGCTCGCTAAAATTCAAAATTATTCTCAAAAAATGTAAGGTAATTATTTTGATATACATACGAGTTATTTAATTATTTTTAAAACCCTTATCCGCACCCCAATGGTGCATAGGGCACTGCTTCATATTAACGCAGTGTTATCTAGATCGTTTTACACATGAAGGAAAGGTGATCAGCCCTCCGCTTCAGGTACCAGTCCAGGGTAGTATTGCATAAATATAACAGTGAAAAAAATCACTTATATTTATTTGACCCCCCGTGGGAATCGAACCCGGGACCTCCAGAACGGTAGCCGAGTGTGCTGACCATTACACTACGGAGGCGGACAACATAGGAAATACGAGTACGTATATAAATTTTGTGACATTTGTTATTGGGTTTTGTGACATATTTCAAATATTGTATCATTAGCAAGATCAGATGAAGACACGGGTTGATAACTAAGAACAGAAACAAAATTAAGTACAAAGTTAAAAATATAACAACAACAAAACTAAATAAGATTAAGCCTAGAAACATCGAAGGAATATTTTTTGAGATAAATATCTTCGATTTTAAGGCGTTAGATCTATCAGGGTTTTAAAGCTGAAATTTTGCATTTTCTTATATATTCTCGATTTAATCTGTTCAATTTACAGTATTACAGAAACCATAAAGATTCTTTGCCATACGCAGAAAATATTTTTGAACAAGCGAAGCAAGTTTGAAATGAATGAAGTATAGTATCTATGTTCATTCAGTGCTAAGTAAGAAAAGTTCCTTCACATTCACATAATTATTTCTAGAAGCTGTTATCCTTAATAGAGCTTGTACCGTTATTACAACACATTCAACTCTAGGCGATACGAGAAACCAAAATAAGCCTTTTATGAAAACCTTAATAATAGGTGCTTCTCTGTGGTTAGGCATAAATTTTCATAACTTTCAACAGTAAACCCTACATTGTATTAACAGATAATGTTAGTATTATAAGTATATGACCACATACAGAGTTGTATCGCCTACTGGCTTCGACGTGTGCGTCTCTTCGTCGGGATAATTGAATACTATGGCCACATGTGATTCGCATGTTGGTGACACGAGTGTCGCGGATGACGTTGAAGTTGGTAAAGTCGACAAGTGGCGAAAGTCGTTAAAAACTTTTAAAGAGTGTTAGACCACAACGTTAATGATGTTATGTTCAAGATTAAAGATGGTTTTTGAAAACTTTGGTCTATTTATTGGTCCTCAAATTTGTTGGATTTTTATGATTTTGCTCTAGAATTGACTTCGAAAATTGGAAAAATAGTATCTACAAGTAATACAAAATCTGGAAATAGTAAGGTATATAAAACCTGGAAGTTTAATATGTTATATTCATTGTGTACATTATATATACGCAGCGACTGTGAATAAGTCAAACTTCTAAATCAACAATCTACAATGACCATTTTTATATTTTGTACATTAAAAAATCATTCATAACTTTGTCGTATGGTAATAAAACATTCTCATTATCATCCGTTGTTTACACTGTGTAATACCACTTTTTAAAACATTTATTCACGACTACCGGTTTCGGAAAATCATTCCAACGTTAGGTCATTAAAATAAAGTGATTACGATTTGACATTTCGCTCACTCCTTTCAAGAACGTCATAAATCAAAAATCGTCAATTTTCAGTTGTGCATGTTTTCGGAATGCCCAGAAAATGTACTATATCCCAGCAAAAGAGGCATATTTTTAACTTAATATTTACCCGCTAAAGGGAAGAAAGTGTTGTTTTTGCATTTTGAAGAAAATGTATAGTTTAGTTATTTTTTTAAATGTACTAAATATTTTTAAAATGGAGAAAAAACCTTCAGGTTATACTTAAAAAGATCTGTTGCACAGTAAAAAGTTCAATAAGTGGCTTGATATTTATTTTTAATACATTGCATTATATTTTTGAACTTTAAAAACTTTGTCCTGAAAAATCAAGTTTTTTGATTTATGACGTTCTTGAAAGGAGTGGGCGATTTGTATACAAATAAAATTTTGACAAACTTAATTTAAATTTCACGTGACAAATTCTTTCAAATCCATCATAATACGTGTTTCGATGCATTCCGCATCATTTTAAAAACACGGTACGTCTATGATAAATTTCAAGAAACAGTTGTATTTACCAAATGTGATTTAAATAAAAAAATTAATAGATTATTCTGACCACATAATAATAAAAACCACAAAGTGACGAATCAAGTGATCAAATTCTAAAATATACAAAGTAATGAAAAAAAACCACATATTTTGGAAATATATTCAACACTTTGTGATATGGAAATGTATAAAATATTCTATTACATAAACATTCAGTATCCAATTCTGTGGATTCGGTAAAGAAAATGTTGCTTGCGTCATCTCCTGTAGATATTTTGAATGTTTGATAAAGGGTTTGACGTATTCACAGATACTCGTACGTGTTCTCCACAAAGCTACTTCAAAGAGCTCTCCGCAATTACGAAAGCTCTGAAGAAGCTTTAGCCTAGACATTTGATATTATCTACACATGTGGAGCAATAACGTGAAAAAGGAAGGCCTTCTTAACAACTTTGAATTGAATCGATTAAAAAGCAATTGATTACATTGATGCGAATACGGAAAAGAAAATATAAAATAAATGTGCAAATGTACACATGTTTTTAATGTAATATTTTTGCTTAGTAATAAAGGTCAACATACACACTTCATACACAATTCAGACTTGGAGGTTATTGATCCTAATCGAAGACACTTCGTAAGGTCGAACAACGTCCCGTCAGTTATATATATTATACACGACAATACGCGATATTTCGATAAAGTCAAACAACTCGAGAAATTTTAAATATAAATTAGCACATCCTCAAATCGAAAGTTTCAAGGTTGAAACTCAATTCAATTTCGACCTTCGGTCGGTTTAAGTAGTGCTAATATCTTATAAATTGAACATCTGTTACAATGGCCCCTTTTGTGCTGAATTTGTTTAATTGCTGCGCAAAGACGTCAGGCGCCTTCAGATCTCCATTGAGCGACGAACGCTTATGCGAGCAAGAAAAGACGAGGCGCAGGCTGCAAAAAATAGACGAAATTGATCCAGGAACTAAATTTAGATGACACAAAGTACAAACACGATGATAAATGGTGATTTTAATTTCAGCGACGAAAACATAACGCAGTGTTAATTTTTCAACGGCTTCCCAAACTATCAATGGCTTCTTTAAATTGGCAAACTTTTATGTCGTTCTTCTAAACGTCTTTTCAAGTATTTACTCCACAAATTTTACTATTATTTCATTTTATTATTTTATTGTTTAACATTTTAATATTTCATTGATTATTTACCGCACAAGACGGTGTTATATTTTAGAGGGTGTTCGGGAGAAATGTATTAAATATTATATTAAAAATATATGGTTATGTATAATTTATATACAACATTTTGAGTGTGTCCAAATACTTGTTCACAAAATCTGGATTTTCTCCAATTACAGGAGTTTTTTTCAGGGAGTAGGAGTTATTTAGTGAAGTTCTAGTGATTCAATAATAAAGTTTTAAAATTGGTTCATATATATACTCGTAGAACATCCAAGAATTTGAGTAGTGTGGTTGTCGATAACGGGTAGAATTGGTGAATGTTACACGTGTGTAAAGTGATGGCTTAAACCAACCTAAGACGGTCGTAAGCCCCGTAAATGCCCAGACTTCCATATTCTTCTTCATCTTTGATGAGATGTCAAAAAATAATATTTCACTTTTTATTTACAGTACAAGACAGTGTTATATTTTGGGGGTGTTCGGGAGAAATGTTTTAAATAATACATTAAAAATACATGGTTATGTATAAAACATAGTTTATAGGTCTGCATCACATTTCCTATTGTAGCTTAGATTAGAATTAAAACAAACATTTAATATTTTAACTGCTAATTTATTTTCCAGTTTTATTTTCTAAATAATTTCACGTTTACATTTTATAATATATATTGTAAAATAATACAATATTAATTAAAATTGTATTATTAATGTATAGTTATAAATAGAAAAGCAATTCATCAAAGATAAGTTGTGAGAACTATGGACATATACAAACAACAATTAAAATTCATCTCCCATCACATCATATCCCATTTTCGTTCAAAACACATTAATAAAGCGTTGATTTATATTGCTGTTCTAGTTACTGATTAATTATTATTAGAGAATAAGAGAAAGGTCTTTCCTGATAATAAAAAATAAATAAATTACTTTATAATGTGATACTTTGATTAATTGTTAGAATTAAGAGTTTTGTTATAAAATTTAAAAAGGTCAGCGGGATGACTGAGTATGATTTTGTCCGTGTAATCTAGTATATTCAGAGTGTAATCTATGACTGATTATGATTTTGTCCGTGTAATCTAGTATACTCAGAGTGTAATCTATGACTGATTATGATTTTGTTCGTGTAATCTAGTATACTCAAAGTGTCATCTATGACTGATTATGATTTTGTTCGTGTAATCTAGTATACTCAGAGTGTAATCTATGACTGATTTTGATTTTGTTCGTGTAATCTAGTATACTCAGAGTGTAATCTATGACTGATTTTGATTTTGTTCGTGTAATCTAGTATACTCAGAGTGTCATCTATGACTGATTATGATTTTGTTCGTGTAATCTAGTGTACTTAAACTTTACTCTATGAGTGATTATGATTTTGTTCGTAGAATCTAGTAAACTCAGAGGTACTCTATGACTGATTATGATTTTGTTGGCGGAGTGTTTACTCAGATGACTATCCCTATTCATTAAAAACCATACAAAATTGACTTCAATGAAAAAAATATAAATCGATTTGTGGCAATTTTGTCTCGAACCCGGAAACTTAGGAGTCCACGATACGATCCACGGACCCACGACCCGATTTAACGATCAAGATAACACTGCCTATATACGATGCAGTGCCCTATGCTTTATTGGACGCAAATAAGAGTAAGAGAGAAAAGATTAAAAGTCTGAAAGGCGTAGTAGCATTCTGAAATGAAAAAGTAGAGATTTTTTTAATAAATATAATGATTGGATTAACATTTAAGAGGACAGATAAAACGCAAAAACAGAATTCAATCACCGGCCGACCGCCGGAAAGGTCAAACGTCTGTTCACGCGCGATTTTTTTAATGAATGTTTATTGGATATTTTTGGTTTTGTTTTAATAAAATATTTTTATATGTTTTTTTACTCCTTTCCTTTCAATAACTCTTTTGTTTTCAAAACCATATGAATATTTGTAAGAAAAAATATTTTTTAATGCAAAAACGGCGTTTTAAGAAAAATATTAATTAGTAGCTGGATTTAGAGAAAATAAAATTGCTATTTAACGAATACTGGGCCTTCACATTTAATAAAAACCTTTTATCCGAGTAATTTGAATGACGTATGATATATCGGGAAAATTCCATAAACACCATCGACCCAATTCCGATTAGACTATTATTACGTGGGTACAATTCTGTATTCAGCTCGGGAAAACTCGACTGCCAATGAAAAATGCATTCCGCGACCAGGAAAATGCATTAGCTTTCACGGCTTTATTTAGAGTAGGTAACATATTATAAGCATCGACCTTTGTTGGAAAATACTGCGCTGCATAGCAAATACCCTCAGGGTTCCAGGCGCTAAAATAAATATTGATTTATTTTTACAATATATGTATGTACTCAAAATTTGAGTTTGATATTATTTTAGCATGTTCTTTATTTTACCATATCGGTGTTGGGATTTTTACTGTAGGGTAATAGGCCTGATAATCAATTAAGTGGTACTCGCAATATAGATGATTCTGTATGCTATCGGCTGCGCGAGATGTCGGTTGTGCCTCTGCGCACGATTTAAAATAAATATATAACTAACTAACTAACTAACCATCACGCCGCTTCCCCGCAGGGGTAGGCAGAGAGAATCGAACGCCACATCACTCTGTCTTTGCAAACATTCTTTGCCTCTTCTACATTCATGCATCTCCTCATACATACCCGACGATTATTACGACTCCTGACCCGGCCGCTTTCAAGTATTTGACATACCTGATTGTGCCAAGTTTTCCTCGGTCGTCCTCTGCTTCTTTTTCCAACTACATTCGCCTCATAAATTTGTTTATAAATATATAAGTATTGTAATTTGACTTTTATTACAATATATATAGAAAAAATGGTTTTATATATTTTAACTCTTTTCCTTTCAATACCTCTTTTCTTATTCAAAAACATATTTTATTTCGAAGATTTTTTCAAAATTTCAATACATAAACGGTATTTTAAGCAAAAAATTCAATTTCTTCAAATTTTACCTGGGTTTTATTTAATGTTTCGGCATTAACTTTGTGGTAAGACATGTTACAATGATTAAAGAAAACACTTGTTTATATTATTATACAGACCTGAATGATGGAAGTTTAACTTCTGAAACATGTAGTCTTTAATAAAAATTCAAGTGGTATAAAACAAGTGTTTTTTTTATTTAATCATTGTTACCTGGGTTTAATGATAATTTATCGTATATTGGGTATTAACTCTCCATATGTATAATATTTTACTTGGAAAAGGATACAAAATACCCTACAAATGAATTTCACGCACTCACCGGAAATCCGTTACAAGTGCATTGTTTATCGACCAATTCGAGATGCATTTAAATTTCATAAAGAGGGTTGCGGGTATGCATAATGTTGCAGAAAATTTCCTTTAGTGATGTGCGGAGTTCCGCACGTTTATATATAATCGCTCATAGCGGCGTATTTGTGTATATTTATTTTTAATCTGGTCGTGAAAAAGTTATACCCGATGGATGACCCTTTAAAAGAAAATTACATGGTTAAAATTCTAGTTTTTCTTTGGCATTAAAACCCCCATGTCCTTATGGTTCATTCAATAATACGAGTATATGTACTTATTTCGACAGTGGAAATTAAAATGGGTTAATTAAAATTCCATACTTGCCGATAGTCGAAAAAAATTGCAGGAGCTGGTGTCAAAGGTGTATAATATGTGCAAGGAAAGTGATTTGTTGATGAATGTTGAAAAATCCAAAGTCAAGGTTTTTTAAATCTCTTTTGTGAATTTCGATCTGGATGTAAAATAAGGAAATTTTACAACAGGTAGATGATTCCGTATATTTGGGAAGTACAATATATTTCTCAGGGATGTAAAAAAATAATGATATGGAAAGAAAGGCGAATGCTGGGAACGGAGTGAAGCAACGAAGTCCTGGTTCCAACACTAATGTATGGAAGAAGTGAAGCATGGAGAGACCAAAAGAAAGATAAAAATGCAATGAAACTAATTTCGTTTACATAATATTGAAAAGTTAATAAAGTATGTATACAGATCTGTACCTCTATTACTACTCAAGTACTGTAATATTAAATTGAAAGGTAAAAAGTTGTACGTACAAATAATGTACATTTACCTCAAAAGAAACAACGTCATACATGATAGTACTTCATTACCATTAGAGCTCACCAGAGAACTACAGTAACTGGAACTTCTGTAGTGTAAAACACTATGTATGTACTGTATTACAAATATACATGTAGTACTGTATTACAAATATAAATAGTCTGGTTTCCAGGGTCCAGCAGCAGACTGAATGCAGTCCTGCGATTAAAAATACCAACTTAAGGGATTTTAGTACTGTGAGTAAACTAAGTTCATAAACTTAGTTTACTCACAATAATATATACACGAACCTTGACGATGTGAATCTAGGTCGTATAAGTGATTGAAAATTTGGACTTGTCATCCTTAACTGAGTAAACAACAGAGACCCAAAATATTTATGGTTCCTATTTAAGTTTTGATGGCGCTCAGATTATCGTAAGTATTTTTCCATTCAAGAGGAGCCGCACAAAGGAAAAAGGATTTAGATTTCTATTTTTGTTCCTTATTTCCAAGTCTGAAACAATGGACCATTTAGCCCCTGTAGGATGCGAGCTGAGTAGCAGGGGCGGCGCGGTTATATTTAGACAAATGTCTCGAGTCTGGAGTGGTCCAGACATCTTTGAAAAATTAACAGCAATCGGAAACAGTACTTTCTTAACACTTTGAGATCCAGACTGTTTTGAAATTATATTATTCATGTTTTTTACATAAATGAACCATTTTTTTATAGATAATTTAAAGCAACAAAATCACATTAGAGAGTTTATTTTTGATACACTATTTGACGAGCCAATTTGTGATACATATTCTTAAACGTCTAAAAACATATAAAAACATCTAGTATCATTCGAATGTTTTTATTTTTGAAATTTACCATGTGATTTTCTTTTTCGTTATTTTTAATTTTTTAAAAATAATAATAAAAAATAATTAAGATAAAATACGGTGAATGAATGAATTAAAATAATGTGATATTAAATTAAATTAAATTAAATTCATCTTGGCTCCATATAAATTTCGCCAAGGAAAGGGTATTTCGTTTTGAAACAATATGCCACAAGTTATCAATATTTATAAAAAAAAAAACAATATGTACATTTTGGTGATTTTTTTTCTCTGTCGTAAATTTATTTGAGTCTCAATAAGTTAAAACAAACTAAAAGGGTTCTCACGTCTTCGATATGGTCAATCTATCATTCGTATGTTGATAAGTAGCAAACGAACAAAAAATGGGAATAGATAAAAATACTACACCATTAAATGTATCCCATTATTTAAAAAAAGGTCATTACGGTAACTTCTATGTAATACAAATCCTTAAATGTCGATTTTGGATAGCATAAATAAATAAATATGAAAAAAATATGGAAGACCGAGTTCGGATCGATTGGTGAGGACAGCAGCGGACAGCAGCATAAGAGGTAGTAGACCCCCAGGAAGACCACCTAAACGATGGAGAGATAGCTGGTCTTCCACCTCCTAGGAACGGACCGGAGAATGACAGGACATAGTCCTATATAAAGAGAAAAGGAAGAAGAAGAAGATAAAAAGATACAGTGAATACCTAGCTATCGATGTGTGTAATCTTTTCTAAATTAAAACATTGAAAAAAGTGTAAAAAATGTAAGTATGTGTAAATTGTTATAAAATTATTTGAAATTTCAAGGCTTTGAGAGATAATAACATATCATAAAGCATTGTTACTTTTTGTGTTCAAGCCGAGGTGAAATAGCGTGACGATTACGAAGATAAAAAGAGTTAATATAATATCTTTTTATTGAGTTAAAACATTAAAAATCATTTTTAATCCATCCCGTCAAAAACTCGCGGCAAACAAACACCAAAATGGGCGAGAAGGCGCCTGCCACGCGAGCGATAAGCAAACTGCATAACAGCTTTGACGTGTAGTTAGCGGAAAACCGTCTGGCAGGCGACGTTTCGTGAGCTTGGGGGAAAAGTTATATTTCACTTGTATTTTGAGTTACATTTCAAGGAATCTGAAGGATTAATCGCGAAATAAAACTAAACTCACTTGTAAGAAATACATGCCAAAAAAAAACAATGGTGCATGTGGCACCGCGTTGTTAATTTTAAAAAGGCATTTGCGATCAATCCTGCGCTCCATATTTTAGTCTTTAAGCTAAATTAAAGCCTCAATCATTATGTAAATATTAACCTCATAACTCCAGACAAAAGCTGAGTGTTGTTTTAAATTTGAGAGTGATTTTTGTGCTCAGTTAGAATAATATTAAATCATAAGCCGAATATTCCTCGTTAGCGGAAACACCCCATCATAAAATCAATTAGCTATCGCAGAATATTGCGTGCTCAGGATAAATTTGGAGGTTATTCAAATATATTTCACTGGCTATTATTTTGGTGGTAATTACCGAAACAGTTACAAAATTCCAGGAATTCTAGTTCGCCTCATCTGTCCGTCGGGTGAATTTTAATTAATTAATATTCTGTCGGATTCCAGTTCCTGGAACTAGGGAGGATTTGAATAATATTATTCACTGTGAATTTATCTTTTTTAATCTTTTTTTCTCTCTTATTATTTACGTTTCCTGTCATTTTGGATTTGTGAAGATGTTTAAAATGCTTATCACATATAAGGCAGTGTCGTGGACAGTGTAATTATTTTATTACCAAGGACATCGTGAATTTTTGGATACACTTATCCCTAATAACGTGAAATGAAGATTAAAATAAAATAGTTAATAACATTTTGAGTGTGTCCACATGCTTGTTCACAAATCTGGGTTTCTCTCTACTTAGGAATTATGCTTAAATTTTCAAATCTCAATAAAGATGAAGAAGAGTGTGGAAGTCTGGCCATTTACAGGGTTTATGACCTGTCATAAGCTGGTTAAATGATCACTTTGTCACACGTGTTACATTCACCATTCTACTTATGATTGACGAGGAGAGTTAAATGGTAGAATTCAGATTTTTTTTCAAATAAATTAGTTCACAACATTTTGATTGTGTCCAAATGCTTGTTCACAAATCTGGGTTTCATCACTTGGGAGTTATTTTATATTTATGACATCTCAACATAGATGAAGAAGAATATGGATGTCTGGGTATTCACAGGGGTCACGATCTGCCACAGGTTGATCAAGTGATCACTTTACACATGATTAAAGACCATGGGTAGAAAGGTATACTAATTGAGGTAAAAGTGTAAAAAATAAATGCGAGACATAAAAAAATTACATTACCCGTATCGTATTAGAACTTAACCAAAATTAATAAAAGTGTCGGGTTGTGGTCCCGTGGTTAGTGTCGCGGACTCTTGAGTCAGAGTTTCTCGGTTCGAATCCACTCTACCATAATTTGATACCTATTTCTAATAATGAGCCGATTAGGTTCACAGAAATAGTATGAAATTGAAATATTTGAGTAAATAATAAAAACACAAATATTTCTCTATTAAAAAAATAATAGTGAAAAATTAAATTTTAACAGAGAAATCTTAGAAAAGTATAGAAAAGATCATACGTACCTGAAAAATAAATATATCAATTAATACATATTACACACGCGATACGATCAGAGCACAAATAAACGATAATATTACTGCGAAATACTTCTGAAGAGAAATATATTTTTCTTGGTCCACGATTATTATTTTCCTCTCTTCGGTCATAATTGAATGTTTGTTCACAGAGAATTAGAAAATAGATAAATATTTTTTGCGCTTAATATTTGAGATACGGCCATCGATATGATTAATAAATTGAGCTTATAAGAACGAATAATAAATATAACAACCTGCTTTGTAATTATTTTTATTGACAAAACAAAATCCAAAAGCCGACAAAGAAAATCGCTAGATAAAGATACATCATCTGATCTATAGCATCAGGCTATATCTGTTTAATCTAAAGATGTTATTTTATTACGGATACTTTGTTGAATCGGTTTTTACTAATGTCACGATAAAATCATTAAAAAATGAAAGTGCACTTCGCAAACGAAAGCGCGAGATCTAATTTACACACATTATTTCGTTAATCGTTTGTGTGACAACAGTACGGCGATGACAAAAGAAAGTGACTGAGATGAATCTCTGTGATGATCATCTTAATCTTTCAATCTCTACGATGTATTGACATTATTATTATTGCGTTTGATGGAGATCATTAGGCGATGAAGTCTGTTGTTGATTTCATCTTCTTCTCTTCTCTATTTGAACTAGATATTACTTTTCACTATCGGTGATATCTCAAGAAATATAAGTAAGTTATAATGTTAAAAAAATGGCTAATTTTTATGGTGCTGTTTTCATAAAGAATAGGGGCTTAAATTTTAAAATTTACGTATTTTATGTTTTTACATTTTTAATATTAGAAATTTACTTTTAGATAGTTACGCGATGCAATCAATTCAATATGGTTACTATGCAGTAAAAGATCCGAAAAAGGATCGAAATTCAGCAATATTTTGAATAGATCTCAGATCTTCGATTGTACATTTTTCCATGCAGCGAGACCTGCTATGTCGAAGGCTTTATCACCGATTTTTTTCTGTGCATATTACAATGAAATTACATTAATAATGTCACCGCATATAGCATATATCACAATGCTTAAAAATTACACTTTAAATTAAACTAAACGGTACAAAAATATTATATAAAACACCAACCTTTGAACGTCTCTCGTTTCCCGTATTTTCGATGATAATAGAATAGAAAAAAATAAATGGAATAATTAAATAGAATTACTAATAACATAATAAAAAAGGAAAAAAAAACCCTTGTCAAGTCCCATGCCATTTCCTGTAGCAATTTTACGTATCTACATACCGTTTTAAGGAACGAGAACTGGGTTGAATTACTATTGCTGTAATATCAAAAACATGAGTTGATTGACGACATCATCACGAGGGGATTACTAATTATGAATTCGATTAAAGCAGTGATCGGCAAATGAATTCGGCAAGTCAAAGAGCCAAATATGCATATCACAACAATTAAAATTATTCATTAGAGCCAAATCTGTTTGCAATTCTAGTACACCTTAATTTTAATTTTAGACCTTATCAAATTACTGGTACACTAAAAAAACTTAAATTCATACTAAATAAGAATTTAATTAATTGATAAAAATCTTTTGAAAGTAAGGTTTTCATAAGAACAATGTCCTTGCTTGCAATATTCTTTGAAAGTTTCTTCAAGTCAAGTTTGTATGTCGTTATTTTTTTTATTTAAAGCACGTTTCCAGGTTCTCATCAATGAGACAATTTCTCCATTTGCTTTTTATATGGCTAATGCTTCAAAAAGAATGTTTGCATGAATATCAAGAGTCCAAGAGCTTTTCTGCGTGTATTTGTGCCGGGAGTAAATCCACTCACAAGTAGGCATAGGCTATGAAACTTTTAAAGTTGAAGCCTGAGTAGGGACATGATAAACGGTGTTGCATAAGCCGTAGCTAGAGTCACTTGGACGTTAGGTAATTCAAAAAAAAAAAAAAAAGCCGCATGCGGCTCCCGAGCCACACTTTGCCGACCTATGGCTTTTATAGTAATGATTTAAAGAGTTACTGAGATCTAGTTCACATCGTTAACCATTTGATATATATATTTTTCTATCGAAAGTGCTAGAAAAAATACGTCGAACATCTACTCGTATCTGCCATTCTCGTTCGCGAAATGACAATGGAATCGTGCCTTGAATCGAAAGTGAAAAATGAATAATGACCAGATCTGAGCAGCCGGACCTGTCACCGGTCAAAGTATATTATAATGTATTTATCAAGCGATATTCTTCTATTTCTATTCATTCGTGAACTTGGAATTAGGCTCCCGGCGATGTATGATTGAAATCTGAACGCGATTCACAGACTCTTTCAGTGTGATTGATATCGAAACTCGAAAACCAGTGAACTGATGGTTACGGGTTATGACTATAGAAAGCAAAAGTAAAGATTAACCTTTTAATCTCGAGTTACTATTCGGAAATAATTTCATTTCGTTACGGTCGAAGACAATTTAACACAGAGTGTAACACACCTAGAAGATATCATACTCGTGTATAGGAAATAAAGCAGTACATAGTAAGTAAAAATAACATTTAAAATATAAGTTTTATTTCGTAAATACCACAATTTCTTAAAATCTACTGTGACACGTATTTCGATGCATTCCGAATAATTTTCAAACACCGTTTACGGTTTACAACATTTTGAATGTGTCCAAATACTCGTTCACAAAATCTGGATTATCTCCAATTTAATATTATATTCTATTATTATATATATTACATTATACCAGTCTGATGATGTAGGTAACGACGAAACCCGGTCTTTGGTAAAATAAAAATAAAGTGGAAAAGCTAAAATGTTGGTTTTAATCTAATAATATATAATATTAAAATGCAATTCCATCACGAAGTGTCAGTGGATAATATAAATCTATTATTATATTATATTTATTATATTTATTATATTCTTCTTCATCTTTGATGAGATGTCAAAAATAATACCGTATACGGTGTTTGAAAATGATGCGGAATGCATCGAAACACGCGTCTCAGTAGATTTTAAGAAATAGTTGTATTTACTAAGTAAAACTTTAATTAAAAATGGATAGATTTTACCACAAAGTGACTGCCGAATCAATAAATGAAATTAAGTAAAAATAACGTTAATTTTGAGAGCATGTCCAAGCAGTGAGCATTTTTTTAAGCATAAAACATGAGAATTAAAAATTGCAATGCAGAATGCTGTTCTTCGTCGAGTAATTTTAAAGTCGATATAGATATTACTCTAGGGCATTTTAAATTATAACAAAAAAATCGAACGGTGATATAAGGAATGACGCAAGGCTGAGATAAGCATTATCGATAAAATTAAGAATGGTTTGTTGCGATGGTTTGGGCGTGTGGAACGAATGAGTGATGATAAAATAGTAAAACAAATTTATTAGGCGAATGTGGTTGGTAAAAGAGGAAAACCGAGGAAAACTTGGCATGATCAAGTATTTCAAACACAAGTGGTGAGGTCAGGAATCGGAGTAATCGATGGGTATGTAAAAATGCATGAGAAATGTGGACGAGGCGAAAATTGTTTGTAAAGACATATTGATGTTGCGATCTACTCTCTCTGCCTACCGAGATGGAGTAAGTTATGGTTAGCTAGTATGTCTTTAACTTTAATAACATTGCAAATAAATCAATATTAAAATTATTATTTTTTTGACATCTCAACAAAGATGAAGAAGAATATGGAAATCTGGGCATTTACGGGGTTGACGACCGTCATAGGCTGGTTTAAGTGATCACTTTACACACGTGTAACATTCACCAATTCTACCCATTATTGACAACCACACTACTCAAATTCTTGGAAGTTCTATATATATGAACCAATTTAGAAACCTTGTTCATGAATCACTAGAACTTCACTAGTGACATCTATTGGTGAGATGTAAAGAAGCCTTTTTTTAAGCAGAAACTCTTATATTAGTATGTGAGATTCATGAAAAAGGTTTCTAAATTGGTTCATATATATAGAACTTCCAAGAATTTGAGTAGTGTGGTCGTCAATAATGGGTAGAATTGGTGAATGTTACACGTGTGTAAAGTGATCACTTAAACCAGCCTATGACGGTCGTCAGCTCCGTAAATGCCCAGACCTCCATATTCTTCTTCGTCTTTGATGAGATGTCAAAAAAATAATATGAAAATAACTCCTGTAATTGGAGATAATCCAGATTTTGTGAACAAGTATTTGGACACACTCAAAATGTTGTTAATATTAAAATTCATAGTATAAATAGCTACATGGAAAATTTTCAATGTAAATTTCACGAGGATATCAGAAGTAAGGAAGAGAAGTGCCAAAGTCAGGTAGGATTTTCATAAAAATGTGGATTACTCTCATAAGATGATTTTCTCGAGATATTTTACAAAATAAAATATTATAAAAAAGGTTTTCAATGTACATTATAACAATTTTGGATAATTTATAGAGCGCTACTTTTAGAGAGCCTTCAAAGCTCTTTTAATTTCATTACGTATTTAATGAATAGTCGGTGAAGGTAAATGATATTGCTTTGGTATAAGCTGATGTCTAGTTTAATTATAATTCACTGTTTTAATTATATGTTAAAGTAAGTTTTAATATAGCTCCAAATTCAATTTAGTAGATTAAAAGTGAATACTTAATAATGTTTCGTTTTGTGTAAATTCATATTAAAGAAGAATTTGATATAAAATTATTTCTTAAACAAGAGTCGATAGAAAGAAAATGGAATCAGCAAACGAAAATACAGTTGATTTATTAATATTTTGAGTGTGTCCTAATTTTTGTTCACAAATCTGGGTTTGTCCACATAGGAGTAAAAAGCTTACTTAACTGAATCACAGATGGTATCGAGAACTTACATGTGAAAGAAAGTGTCTATTAGAAGGATATATACAATATACAAGCTCCGAAGTAATATGGTTGACAATTATGGTTAATAATAATAAAACCCTTATCCGCACCCCAATGGTGCATAGGGCACTGCGTCATATAAACGCAGTGTTATCTTGATCATTTACACATGAAGGAAAGGTGATCAGCTTTTCGATTCAGGTACCAGTCCAGGGTAATATTGAGTAAATATTAGAGTGAAAAAATCACTTATATTTATTTCACACCCCTGGGAATCGAACTCGAGACCTCCAGAACGGTAGCCGAGCGTGCTGACCAAGACAAGACAAGACAGATTTAAATAGAATATAACGCAAAAAATAGAAATATGACCAAAATAAATCAATTAAATTCAGCTTTAGCGAATGAACGGGTTAATAAGTACGAGGAAAGTACCTTCGGATACTTTGCCTAGATAAGTACAGAAAGTATTTATAAAATATTTTTACATTATATTAAGATTATAATATATTATATTAAGGACGGTAGCCGAGCGTGCTGACCATAACACTACGGAGGCGGACAGAATTAAATAAAACATACTATAAAAAATGAATAGAAATATGACCTAAATAAATAAATAAAATTCAGGTTTTGCGAATGAATGGGTTAATAAGTACGAGAAGTACCTTCGGATACTTTGCCTAGATAAGTACAGAAAGTATTTATATAATATTTTTACGGCGAATAAACTCGCTACTCTAAGGCTTTTGCGCCAATAGAAAGCTCAAGATCGGGTCAGAAGATCAGTTTCCTATGAAACATAATGCTCATGTTTCGCGAGCATTCGTGCAAACTTGAAAAATATTTAAAGTGGAATGTAAAAAGTATTTATCTGGCAGGTGTGGTGATAAAAAAACAAGATAAAAATGTAATAAAATATATTTGTACATTTGATAAACAGTTGCTGGTAAGAAAATAAACAACTTGACTGAAGCTTGTTGAGAGAAATTTCGCATTTGAATTGTCAAAATTATCACATTCACTTTATAAAAAAATGATTGAAATCCTGATTTTCTGTCAATTTTTTTAATTGATCTTGAAAAATACGCCAACTACACATTTCAATTTTTTTTTACCATATAACTATACGTAGCGTCCTTTGGATACAACATTTTGAGTGTGTCCAAATACTTGTTCACAAAATCTGGATTATCTCCAATTACAGGAGTTATTTTTATATTATTTTTTGACATCTCATCAAAGATGAAGAAGAATATGGAAGTCTGGGAATTTACGGGGCTGACGACCGTCATCGGCTGGTTTAAGTGATCACTTTACACACGGGTAACATTCACCAATTCTACCCATTATTGACAACCACACTACTCAAATTCTTGGAAGTTCTTTATACATGAACCAATTTAGAAACCTTGTTCGTGAATCACTAGAACTTCACTAGAGATATCTATTGGTGAGATGTAAAGATGTATCCTTTAAAAAATAATTAAATGTATCCTTTGGATACATTTAATTATTTTATTTTTTGACATCTATTGAAAGATATTAAAGATATGGAAGTCTGGGCATTTACGGGGCTGTCGACCGTAATAATTCTATATTTAGAGGTAATCCAGACTTCTGAATAGGTATTTGGACACACTCAAAATGTTGTATTTAAATATCTTAATATTTACTTTATTTTTAGCTGCATTTATTTTGTGAATACTTTGTAAAATAAATGTAGTAATTTTTATTTTCTTCTTCAACGTTTATTACTTCGCTTATCCTTGTCCATCTATTTTTTATAAGTATCTTCTTGTTATGGTGCATAGGGCACTGCATTGTATAGAATCAGTGTTATCTTGATCTGTAATAACGTAAAAGAAAGCCCTTTGATTCAGATCTTATAAAAGTATTCTCATGATTAAGATTTTATTAAAAAAATATACTCCCTCAAGGGTGTCATCTTGAGATTGAAGGTGAACATGAACCATACTTCATCTTTAATTTAAATAGATCGATCTGCGTTTTGAAAAATTGCTTATTAATTATTTTTATAATCCGATTCTTGGAAAAATTAAGACGAGAGTTCAGCTCATTTCAAAAGCTAATGTCGATATGGAGGTAGATTAGTTTATATAAGTGTGCGGGTGTGGGTCGATCGCCAGAAAAAAATGTTTATTATTACGGATATAATATAATTTTTATTGATTTGGCGTTTAATTTGTAGAACTCTATTTTAATTTATGTATTAATTTTTAAATCAAACACAAATTTTTTGAGTCTGCTTAGTTGTATTATATAAAAAAAAAACACACAAAAATTAATATTGTGACAATTGTTTTGCCTAGTTATGGCATTTTCAAACGAATGTGAAGATCAAGTAATTTCTTTCCCAGAAAATAAATATAAGACGTACCTACACCCCCCATAAACTATTGTTGTCTCCCGTAAATTATTACTGCACATGTTAAAACTATTACTTTAGTACCTATAATTGTATAGCTACATAAGGACCGTCCGTCCATTTAATCTTCACATTAGTTTATCACAATATCAATTTTTAAGTGTTTTTTTTAATAAAATACAACTTAGTAGACTCAAAAATTCTGTGTTTGATTTAAAAATTATACATAAATAATATATAATAAAATTATACTTATATTATATATAATGTGGGGGTAATTTATGCTTCTTAAACGTGAATTTATTTTTTTGACATCTCAACACAGATAAAGAGGAATATGGATGTCTGGGCATTTACGGGGCTTACGACAGTACCGAAGCTTTATTATTGAGCAGAAACTCATTTATTTGTATGTGAGGTCCGAATCCTGGATTTTAATCACATGCATATAATTTTATCTCATAATTAGATAAAATTATATTACTTAATTTATTTAAGTGAAACATTTAAAGTGTATTTAGAGTTTCCCATTTTTTTAAAAATATGTTTGAATATCAAGTCAGCAAGAGAAGCTTACATTTCAATATACGGTAATTTGACATGATCATAAATGAACAATTGAACAATCATACGTTACGGAATTAGATTGAGTTGGCGGTATGCACAAACACTTGGTCAAATTGAAAAATTACATGATTTAAAAAAAATATTTTATTGACTAATTCCCTTTTTTGACAGAATATACCGTAATATAATTTAAACAAAGGTTATATTTATTACGTCACCTGAATTGGAGCATTGGAAATTCCACAAATAAGTTCTTATCTACATATCCACCAGGAAAAGCTCGCTATGTTAACTTTCGTTTTCCGTTTAGATAGCGCACTCGCTAAACTGATTGCCATTTATCAGGTATATTCAGGTGATCGATTTACGTTTATCGCTGAAGTATTGGTTCGGACTACTCAAAAGCTCGGAGATTATTCAACTTGTTTAAATGGGTATAAATTTCTAACAAATTTAACACGATTATTAGAAGTAAATCAAGCAAGTATATTGAATAATTCGTTTAATTTGTACTCAGCGGAGACCTTAGGGATCTTTTAAATAATTATAAAAAAATACTCTACTCAACCAAAGTTGGTGCCGAGAACTCACATGTGAAAGAATATGTCAGTAAAGAGGAGAAAACTTCCGAAATGTTAATAGTGTGGTTGTCAATTATGAATAGTATGGTGAATTACATGTATCTAAAGTAATCATTTAAATCAACCTATGATAGATTCTAAGCCGTAAAAATACCCAGAATTCAATACTCTTATTTATATACATATATTGACACATCAAAATTAATAGCTCCCGAGTGGAAAAACCCAGATTTGTGAACAAAGATTTGGACACACTCAAAACATTTCATAATAAATATCGTTTTCAAATTCACAAAAAGTCACAACGATTTTGCCTTATTTACTCGTAAATACGTTAAACTGAGAAAAATGATTTCTTCGATTGGAGTGTCCTAAGAAGTGTTGACGAGGTGTGGGCAGAAGATAGATCTCCTGGCTCCAGAATATACGAGATAATACGGAGATCAGAAACGTCGAGACGCTGTTTAGAGCTGCCCAAGACAAGGACAATTGCTCTCGATCGGTAGCCGACGTCAGGAGGACCTGACAACACCCACAGGAGAAGAAGAAATGCTGCGAAATGCAGAATTTTGCAACACTTCACAGGTCCGGTTATCCAAGGCTGTTGAACGAATATTTCACCACATAATTTCTGCATTACACGAGCAAACAATACAAGAAATAATAATTGATTCTTTGATAAGTCGAAGTGCCTGACAGGTGGTAGCGAGGTGATTTATCGGTCATTTAATTCAAGTCGTGCAGATATTTGGTTTACTTGTGACTTACTCGAATCCTTTCATTTGGTCCATTGTCCTTGCAAGATGTAGGAACGGTAGCAGGACGTGATATGTTACTGCAGTTTGGAAAGGAATTACAGTTGGAATATTCCTATTGTGTTAAAATAATGACTAATCAGATAAATATTTAGTAATAAACACTTATTAGTAACATACAATACAGAAACGTATTTAGACAGTTAACAGATAGATTATCTTAGCATGCATTATTGACAAAATGTCTTAACTATATAAATAATTTATATTATTTATTGATTCAGCATTAACTTTGTGGATTGATATGTTGATTGTTTTTTTAATTAAAAACTTTTATAAAACCACATAGTGAGTTTTATTTCATTACACACGACTAGTTTCGAAAAGTTAATAGTAAAACAGTAATAGTTTTACTATTACTGTTACTATTAACTATTCACCTGTATATGAAAACATCTGTATTGAAACATAACAATTATAATAATAAAAACATTCGTCAGGTAATTAAAATTAAATAGGCACCTTAAGACGTATAACAGTCAGATTATCTTAGCATGCATTTATGACAAAATGCCTTAATTGTATAAGAGTATTATATTATTTATTGATTCGGCATCGACTTTGTGGAATGATATGTTGATTTTTTTTTTAATTAAAGACTTTTATAATACCACATAATGAGTTTTATTTCATTACACACGACTAGTTTCGAAAACTACAAATCTTTTCATCTACAGGTGAATAGTCAATAGTGAAAGTAATAGTTTTAATATTAATAATTGAAAATAAACCTTTATTTGAATATGGGGGAATCGAATCCGCGACGCCAATTGCGTAGTCGAGCGTCTACCCAACTACGCCACGGCGCCCGTCGAATGATATATCGATTGATAGCCAAGCGTATTTATTTATTTTATTTTTTTATATATTTTTTTTATTTGTATACAATTATTTAAATCACAAATTAAACATACTTAGAACTTTTTTTTGCAGAGACCCACCAAGCCACCTTGTGTGTCTTGTCGGTGGATTGATTGTGTATTGACCAGTAAATTACAGAGGCGGACAAATTTAACCCAAGGCGTTTAAAAGTAACAATCATCAATGTAAAAAAAAAATCATCATTTGGTAATGATTATAGACCATAGCAAATTAAATGCAAACACGAGAGAGAAAGAGAAACAAATAGAAACCTTGACATTCATATAAGAATACAAAATATATTAATTTATTGGGCAACACGTTCATTCTGTAATCAACTTACTGATTTTGTATAATAAAACAACATTTGAAAAAAATATACATTAGGATTAGAGATATAATATAATACAGGATACGAAAAAAATTACAAGATAAATTGTACCTGTTTGAAAACTATTTCGGAATATCCGGATTGGATATCAAAATAATAAAATTACTATTAATTATTGCAAGTATGAATTAAGATTGCGAGATCTGCTCTTATTAACCCTTTGTTATCTTGTCTAAAAGTATACATATCGTAGTCATACAGGAGAATGTGACCAAGTGCATTTTTTTTTTACAAAAACGTGATCATTGACTATTTGATATCTCACTAACTTAATATTGCACTGAAAAAAATCACAAAGGATTTTAAACTTGGAAGTATAAGACTTGTTAAAAATGACTTACTGCATTGATGTTCATTTTCTTGCTAAGCAAAAGTGACTTAAATGGCCCTCTTATTTGACGTTTTATTAGTTGGTCACTTTCGCCTGTACGACAACGATATAAGCAATATCGTGTGATACTTTTTTGGTATATGAAAGATATCAACAGCAAAAAATTGCCCAAGAATATAACAAGCTAAAAAAGGAAAAATCAGACTTTTGAGATAGGTCATGAAAAGATAACTCAGCGAGAAGCAACAATCCAAGCAAAATATTGTATGATACATTTCGGGTATACGAAAGATATCAACGACAAAAAAAATGCCCAAGAATATAACAAGATAAAAAAGGAATAAATCAGACTTTTGAGATAGGTAAGAAAAGATAACTCAGCGAGAAGCAACAATCCAAGCAAAATATTGTAGGATACATTTTGGGTATACGAAAGATATCAACGACACAAAAATGCCCAAGAATATAACAAGATAAAAGGAATAAATTAGACTTTTGAGATAGGTAAGAAAAGATAACACAGTGAGAAGCAACAATCCAAGCAAAATATTGTAGGAAACAATTTGGGTATACGAAAGATATCAACGACAAAAAAATGCCCAAAAATATAACAAGATAAAAAAGGAATAAATCAGACTTTTGAGATTAGGTCATGAAATTAATAGAAAACGCGAAGCAACGAGCCAAGCAATATTACATGAAAATACTTTATGGTTTTATGAAAAATGTCAAAATAATAAAATAAAAAATGCCAAAGGCTGTAACAAGTTAACAAAGAAATAAATCAGACGATGATTCATGAAAAGAAAACTAAACGCGAAGCCAAAGGCCAAGCAAAATATTACATGAAAATACTCTTTGGTTATATAAGGATATCAAAGTGCTTAAATATATAGTTATGTAGTTGAAAAACTTTGTATTAAATAATAAACTCTCTTATTAAAAGGGTTAAATAATAGTTAGCAAGGTCAGATAGTGCAATTCGGAATTAACGAAGAAGGCGTGCGATGAAAAAGAATGATTATAAAATAATATTATAACGATATATTATTTCTAGTATACAAACCAGTCTACAAAGAAATGCAATTTGTCTGAAATTTCAACACCCACTCTTATATTATGTTTGTATAATTTTAGAGGCTACTAGCTAATAAATAAAACTGTGGAAGAAATAGTGGAATTTACGGAGTAAAATAATAATTAAAACTGAATAGATATTAAGTTAATATATATATATATATATATATATATATATATATATATATATATATATATATATATATATATATATATATATATATAAATATATTTATATATATATATATATATATATATATATATATATATATATATTGTATATATATATATATATATATATATATATATATATATATATTTATATATATATATATATATATATATATATATATATATATATATATATATATATATATATATATATATATATATATATATATATATATATATATATATATATATATATATATATATATATATATATATATATACAGAAAGATAACAAGATTCGAAGTCATGGCCAAAGTGACGTTGTATGCGATAGAAGGACCTACAACCTGATGACGAGGAGACTTGACCTCAACAGCCTACAAAGACGATAAGTTGAGATGGACCCAGGAAGAAGAAGACGCATCGTCCAAAAAATATCATGATTATTTTCCCCCAATTCCTTTCGATCGATCCTTACGATCGACGTGAAATTTTTTAACTATACTTCTGTATTTTTGCAAATTTTGAGGTCGTTATAGAAAAAAATACCCAAAATGGAAACATTTAACCAAATCTACATACAGTTTTTTTAACACTTGTGTAATACCACTTAATGAGTACCTTTTGATGTAGTTATCGAAACTAGTCGTGTGTAATGAAATAAAACTCATTGAGTGGTATTACAAAAGTAGTTATTTTATTCTAAAAATATTCAAAATGCCATTTCACAAAGTTAATGCTGAATCAATTAAAAGTATAGTTTGATTATTGTTGCGCAAAGTTAAATACAAAGATTAAATTATAACAAAACCAAATTTATTTATATTCGAACGACATTTAAAGTATTACTATTTATACTTATTTGCAGATTACTATTACCAATAAAAGCTCGAAGCGAAAGTTATTTTAATACTCATAACCTTTAACCATTTAAAACGTTATTTTTTATAATAATATTTATTTCTATTGAACTTGGATCGCGATATCGTTCAATACTAGAACTGTTCAAATCTTAGAAAGTATCACATGATCACGTCCAATCGCATTACTTTTTACTGTTTTTTTAAGCAATTGTTTCCCTGTTACAGCGGGCGAAAGCACAAGATATCGTGTGAAAGACTCGGCCCCGAAATATGTAAGTACAGTAAAGCCTCAATATAACGGCCTCATTCGGGGGAGGGGGTGTCCGTTAAAGCCGAAAGTCCGTTTTATAAAATCAGGTTTAAAAATTCTTCAATATGAACGCTGTATTTTCATTTAAATAAACAATACAAAATACAAACAAAATGCTATTTATCGTTTTAAGACACTCGTCGTGAAGCGACGTTGCTATTTGATACCGACGCGATTGCCTTCGGTAATCCTGCTTTATTAAAAAAGGAATCAAGCTTTGTTTGCACTTTTGAAGACTGGTGATTTTTATAATCAATTCTCTAAAATTATGAAAATGTGTATAATATAGTAGAACTTCACTACCTGGCGAATAGTCCATAAATATCATTTGATCGTCGAGATGTAATCTTACCACTGATAAATTTAATTTCGGCAGAACGGCATTGTCTCAAATTCTAGTACTTACATACGGTGACAGTTAAGCATGTATTATATTAGATTCCCAGGGGGGGGTCAAACAAATGTATGTGATTTTTTCACTCTAATATTTATTTAATATTACCCTGGACTGGTACCTGAAGCGGAGGGCTGATCACCTTTCCTTCGTGCGTTAACGATAACACTGCACTTATATGATGCAGTGCCTTATGTACCATTGGTGTACGGATAAGGATTTGAATAATGAATAATAAATGAACAAGACGTTTTAAAAAACAATTTACATTTGTCCCGATTTTTTTCAATCATATGCGAAGTTAAATAGAGGTCCGTTATATCGAAGTTTTACTTTACACATATTGAACTCAAGCTCGAATTGACAATATGTCAATTATCAAAACCTGTACCATCGGCTCGGCTTGTAATAATCGTATTAATCTACCGATAGCATTATGTGAGAGCGCCAATCCGAAGTGCTCGATTCTTATCTGAAATCGTTAAATGGTTAAAGGAATTAATTCTCCAATATCCTATTTGAACCAGGGGTCAAAAATCCGCAAGATTTGAACCAAAGGTCATTTCATAAAAACCGGCGAAAAGATGACACTCGACGGGTTCTTGGAATCAATAATGACTCATTTATTTTAATTAATTAATAATTTAAGATCCAAATAAAAATTAAGATAAATTATTTCATAGAAGAAGCTTTATTTGATCAGCGATGTAACTGTTTTCTTTCGATATTTTTTTATATAAGTATAAATTATAATTTTTAAACATTTGTGACACATGTTTCGATGCATTCAGCATAATAATCGAACTTATTTAAAAATTATGTGGAATGCAATGAAACACGAGTCACGATTGATTTAAAAAAAATAGTAGTATTTACCAAGCAAAATTAAAATTGATAATGGATTGAATTTACCACAAATTTACTGCAGGTTCGATAAATTACATTTATTGCTGCGCTAATTTTACTCAGTCAACTCCAGTGTTATTCGGTGTTTTTACCATAGTTACATAAAGTTTAGTTTTCAAATAATCAATATCCAGAAACCTTTTGAGAGGGTACTCGCAAACGTACGAAACTCCTTACCTTTTAATAACTCTTTTCTTCTTAATTCCATATATTTTTTATGAAAAATAATATTTTTATCAATACTGAAACGGTGTTTAAAGCAAAAAATTGAATTACTTTTAATACTCATGACATAGTTCTTATTTTATTATATTAAATACTACCTGGGTTTAACGAAAATAAGGTTGCGAGCTATCGAATATCTTAACTTAAAAAAATAATTTTTCAACGAGTACTTTTATACTTTAGTTGTTTTCTACAACAACGGCAATAAATAAAACCAAAGGACAAAATTTTCTCACAGAATTTCCTTAATTTATGAACATATTGGTACTTGTTTTCTTTATCGTTTCAATTAGATTTATCGCGGATATAATAAGAAATAAATATACTTGGTCTTAAGAAAAAAAAACAGCGAAAAGTACCTTGGCAAAATGCCTTTTGTAAGAAAAATCTAAAAAAACATAATTTATGCACGAAAGGAAATGACAAGCAATGTTACCGGAAGATGTTTATCGTAAATAAGCTTTCATCTGCGATTTAAGCGAAACGTTGTAACGTAAAGGTCGTCCCTATTATTCTCCTAAGAGAATTGCCATCAGATAATTTCGATTAATGAAGATTACGTAAAGAAGGGTGGTAAATCTTGACAAAATAAACACAAGAGACTAATGGATATGTATAAACTATTTGAAATACACAATTGTTTAAAATTGTGTTACATATAAGTACCATGAATATACCAAATTCTCTATTAGGTTACCTCAACTTTATTTTTATTTTTGTGTTATTTCTACATTTTGATATATATATATATATATATATATATATATATATATATATATATATATATATATATGTATATGTATATATAAATATATATATAAATATATATATATATATATATATATATATATATATATATATATATATATATATATATATATATATATATATATATATATATATATATATATATATATATGTATATATATATATATATATATATATATATATATATATATATATATATATATATATATATATATATATATATATATATATATATATATATATATATAAATATTATATAGAAAATCCAAGAAATTTGAGTACTGTGGTTGTCAATCATGGGTAGAAGTGGTGAATGCTACACTTGTGTAAAGAGAGCACTTAAATCAACCTATGACGGTCGTTAGCTCTGTAAATGCCCAGATTTCCATATTTTTCTTCATCTATGTTGAGATGTCAAAAAATGATGACACAGATAAGGTTTATTTCGGGGTTAATCACCTTTCCTTCGTGTGTTAA
Organism: Brachycentrus maculatus; assembly: GCF_059751285.1. Lineage (NCBI taxonomy): Eukaryota > Metazoa > Arthropoda > Insecta > Trichoptera > Brachycentridae > Brachycentrus > Brachycentrus maculatus. The sequence continues at coordinate 773,912 of NW_028280995.1, read as the reverse complement.
CTATCAAGATAACACTGCGTTTATATGATGCAGTCTCCTATGCACCATCGGGTACAGATAAGGGTTTGAAAAAGAATGTTAAATGTATTGGCCAATTTATCATTCAGTTTGTAAAATACACAAGTTTCAGTCACCTATTTTTAAGTCATTTATTTTGTAATTGGATTTCGCGATATTTATAGCCAACAAAAGATAATATCATACATGTTATAGAAAAATTTTCTGAGTCAAAGTCAACAGCGGTGAGATAATTTATAATAAAAAAATATATAAACTAAGATGTATCGTGACCCGACAGTTAATGAGTTCATTAACATTCAATCCGCCGATGGCCTCCGTACAGTCGTGAAACCGCACTTAGTCTCATTTTTTCTATTTATTTTGCCATTCAGCAAATTATCTCCGGGTAATCTGTATAGCAAGTTGACCACACAGCAAGGGGGAGTAGGGTTCATTTTGCGATGAAAAAAATCGTGTCACGTTGAATGCGAGAAGATTGCAACCTAGTGGCTTCGAGATATATATATATTATTTCATAGAAATGCTTTAGATATAAAATTAATGAATTTAACAGCTTTGAACCATGAAGTTTAAGATTTAGACGATTAAGTTAATAAGTATCAATCAGTTTTGATAAAGAAGCGGTTAGTTTCGAAACCGGTAGACAATAAAATTAAGTTATAATAAAATATTTATAATAAAATTTAACATTTTAAAACAAAGTTTCATTATAATTATAAAATGGAAAATCACAAAGTAAGTGCTTCAAATATAAATTTGATTATAACATTCTGCAAATAATGTATATCAAATGCATAACGATATTAATTCTTTACAACCGAATTGCGATATAAATTATTTTTCTTAGTAATGAAAATCTAAGAATTTATGTAAGGATACTAGAAAATTTATTTAAAGGTACTTCTGATACTTTCAAATAGTCTAATATTGACGAAACGCCATTTTCGTAGGTGGTGATATACGTACGTAGAATTACGACGTTTGTATGGAGCTTTATTTACTTAGAACGTGCCACTTCATGCCTGCCTATTGTGCGACTGTATTCAGATCTTAGTAATCATAATATGCAAATTAAGGCTATAATGGCGTGCATTTGGATCTCAAATGGTGTGGATTATATGAGATCAACAACTACAAGAGCCATTGAACGCTGAATTCCAGAGATTTACTTTTCCAATTAAAATACCATGTTAGGGTTTAGGCGAAGGTGTTCCCGTCCAAGCATGACTAATAGTGCGACCACTGTGCATTGTTTACTGGGTCCACTGGGAACTATCGTGGGGTGACTAACCTTTGGGTAAGTGAAACATATATATTTTTACTATTTTCCATATAAGTTTGAAAGCTTAATTGCACCAAAAGCTTATATTTACAGAAAATACAATTTATTAAATTTTTTTACAATTTAAAACTTCTTACTAGACGACGGACGTGTCAAGGACGTGTCACGTTTATAAGGCACATTTCGTTTCATCAGAGAGAATAAAAATAAAACGTAGTACGTGTACTACGCAATTTTTTTTATCACTTACACCTGAAGATAAAATAATTACTATTCCTTGAAAACATATAAAATTATTAAATTTCATTCTATCATTGGCTGACTGAAGTGAGCACTCTTTGCACTGTCTAATTCTCAATACATACAAGTATATATTACTTTTGTTTTGTTTAATTGTATTGTAGTTTTGAATTTGTTTGTATATTATGTTAAAGAGATAAAAAATTATATATTTAAAACGTATGTAAAAAAAACTGATAAGACACATAAGGTGGCTTGGTGGGTCTCCGCAACAAAATTATATGTTTTCCTGTTTATGAATTACGTATTTATTTAACAGATAAATTAAATAAAAATAAAAATAATAAAAATACACAAAAAAAACTTAAGAAAGCTAAGAAAAATTGCAATATATTTATTCCAATTTTCCCGTCGTTGATTTTAACGTACTGAGTAAACGTATGTTGAAAAATTAGAAAAATATCATGTTAGTAAAAATTATCAAACAGAATTCATTTTATAGTTAGGACGTGCGGATGAAAGGAAATAAAAAGAGAAATTATTTTGTATATTTCAAAATAAACGTCAGCCTTTCGTTTGCAAATTCGCGAAAGTAACCTACTGTAAATATATATATATATAGAAATAAATTAGATATTATTAATTTTTATGAGTTCACGATCATCCTACTACGTGAAGAAGGTTTTATTACCATAAAAACACGTGAATACAATAATCCATCACGTCATGACATTCGAAAATATGTACCTACCTAAACTGAATATTTCGTTATTGTTGCTGAATTATATATATGTACATCGTGGCATTTTCGGGCCTAGTTTAAAGTAATCTAATATTTTTTTCTCACAACATTTTGAGTATTTTCAAATCTTAGGGCAAAAATCTGGGTTGTACCGCTGAAAAATACAAAAATCTACAAAATTCAATCCTTGGTTGGTTTGTCGTTTTTAATTAACATAATGTATTTTAAATAATTCAAATTGTTTGTAAAAATAGTAAAAAAAAGACACTAAAACAACGCTACCTATTTATAACAACGTAAAGTGCAATTAATGACCTTATGTGCTTATTAAGTTAAGTGTATTACATATCTTAACATTAAATTCGACTATCTATATTACTAAAATACGAAATAAAAGCGTGGGAAGCGCAAAAATGGTTTTTCCAAAAACTTGCTCGGGTTGAGGGTCAAAAGTAGCACGGAATATGTTTTAAAATATTTTTTACGTTATGTGCAATCCAAAATGCAACTTTTTTAGATCCATTTTGTTTTTGATTTCGAAATTTTTTTTTTCATACATCAACGGCCCACTCTACTAATGAATTAAGCATGCGATGACATAAAAGTCATATTATTTTTTGACATCAAATCAAAGATGAAGAAGAATATGGAAGTCTGGGCATTTACATCACTTTATACACGTATAACATTAACCAATTCTATCCATTATTGACAACCACACTACTCAAATTCTTGGAAGTTCTATATATATGAACCAATTTTGAAACATTGTTCTTGAATCACTAGAACTTCACTAGAGACATCTATTGGTGATATGAAAAGAAGCTTTTTATTGAGCAGAAACTCTTTTATTAATATGTGAGGTCCGAATCCTGGATCACAATCACACACATGAGAAACGCCAGAAAATACCATTTTCATTTTTATTATTTAAGCTTATAATTTGACGATATGATAAAATGAAAATAACTCCTGTAATTGGAGATAATCCAGATTTTGTGAACAAGTATTTGGACACACTCAAAGTGTTGACATAAAAGTCAGTTTATAATTTTCTAAGGTTTTTATCATTTCAGAATATTTTGCGCCTTGTGAAAATTTTTGATGTAATGAAGAAGTAGTTGGACCATGGTAGTGTGCATTATGGAATTGTTCACTTCCTTTAGCTCAGGACGCAGTACAATAAAGGACTATAAAACATCGAACAATAAATACCGAGGTCTCTGACCCGATACGGATCGAAGCTTCTGATTACTATTGGTGATATAAACTTTTATTGTCCTAAAGGCTGTTATTTTAAGTTTAAGAGAATTATTTACAGGCGTATTACATGAAACAATGGACGCGTGAAAGAAGGATTTCGATAGTATAGAAAACTGGAATGAAATTATAATCTATATATTAATTTTTAAAACAAACACAGGTTTTTTGATAGATTTATATTATCCACTGACACTTCGTGATGGAATTGCATTTTTAATTTATTATTAGATTAATACCAATATTTTTAGCTTTTCCACTTTTTTATTTGACATTTGACAGGTTTTTTGAGTATACTAAGTTGTATTTTATTAACAAAAACACTTAAAATTAATAAAGTGACAATTGTTTCGCCTAGTTATGGCATTTTCAAACGAATGTTTTTAATTGCATAATATATGAGGATGTTTTAGTCGAAAATTGATATTTGGCATAGTGATATTTGATATTTGACAAATACATACAATAATTTGATGTTAGTAAGCGATAATGAGTTATGATTATCTGTTTTAAAAACACACCTTTATTGTCTAATAGCAAAAATAATAAAGTTGGGTAATTTTGTCCGCCTCTATAGTATAATGGTCGGCACGCTCGGCTATTGTTCTGGAGGTCCCGGGTTCGATTCCCAAGGGGAGTAGATCAAATGAATACACGAGATTTTTTCACTCTAATGTTTATTCAATATTTTTCTGGACTGGTACCAGAAGCGGAGGGCTGGTCACCTTTCTTTCATGTGTTAACGATTAAGATTTAACACTTGAATATACCACTTTAATGAGTTTTATTTTATTTATTGTTTCGGCATTAACTTTGTGGTAAGACATGTTACAATGATCAAAGAAAACACTTCGTTTTTTACCACTTGAGTTTTATTATAGATACATGTTTCAGAAGTTAAACTTCCATCATTCAGTTATTATACAGACCTGAATGATGGAAGTTTAACTTCTGAAACTTGTATCTTTAATAAAACTCAAGTGGTGAAAAACGAAGTGTTTTCTTTAATCATTGAGTTTTATTTTTATTTACGACTAGTTTCGAAAACGACAGATGTTTTCATCTTCTGGTACAAATTAAAAGAAAGTCATTCCACAAAGTTAATGCCGAATCAATAAATAATAAAAACGATTAAGATAATACTGCGTTTATATGATGTAGTGCCTAATGCACCATAAGGGTTTCAAGATGAGGAAGACTTATTTTAGACGTCATTTTCGTAAAATACTACCTCAAGGGCGCTTCATACTACCTGTAGAGCACTTCAAACTACCTCAAGGATGCTAGAGTGTAGTAACATCCATCGTTGTATATTCTAAGCTAGGTTTTTAAGATCTTTAGATGGCCTAAAGCTTAATTTCTCTTTTAACCACTCTCCTTAACTACTTTTTGGTCAGTATTTATATTTTCTATTATGTAAGTGATAATGTCGGCGTACTGCAGAGAATATCCTATTATCTTCCCTATTCTATTTTTATACAGCTTTTAAAAACTTATTTTTACCACCCATTTTTTAGAACTTCTTCATTTGTCACTCTTTCTATTCGGCTAACACTTTTATCTTTCTTCAAGAACAAAAGTAATTAAAAATCCTTTATTAACAACAGAATTATAATTATTATTAATTGTAATTAAGATCATACCCGCCAATTCAAAACCTAATTATTCCTTAGTCATTCTTCAACATTTTACCATTATGAAAGTAAAATTAAGTTTCATATAAAGTGTTTAATAATGATGGAAAGTGCATCGAAACACGTGTTATAATATATTATACATTAATAAATAGTAATATTGTATGTGCCAAGTAAATGTTACATTTAAAATTAATTATTTATATTTTTATGTACCTACTAGAATTATTAAGTAAAACGACTGGATGTTATATAAACGTTTAACATATCGCTCACTCCTTTCAACAACGTCATATATCAAAAAACTTGATTTTTCAGGAGATCGTTTTAAAGTTAAAGAATATAATAAAATGTATTAAAAATAAATATTAAGCCACTTATTGAACTTTTTAGTGCGCAACAGATCTTTTTAGGCAAAACCTAAAGGTTTTTTCTCCATTTGAAAAATATTTAGTTTATTTAAAAAAAATTAATACCTTTTCTTCAAAATGTAAAATGTAGCGGGTAAATTTTCAGTTATAAATATGCCACTTTTGCTGGGAAATAAGTACATTTTCTGGGCATTCCGAAAACATGCACAGCTACAAATTGACGATTTTTGATACATGACGTTGTTGACAGTAATTCAATGTGTTTCATTTCTTTATTATTCAACATTGTCAATAATAGCTCGTAAAGAAACTAAAAATATGTTTCTATATTCGTATCGGCAATAGACAGCAGGAATCATTAATATCATTTAATCCGCCGACAGGCATTATAGTATTCATTTGTGCTTAAATTGTGTGCATTGAGACGTCAATCATACCACATCAACTCAACTGTTTATGTTTTATTAGATATACGACACTGGTAGCCCTATATTTGCGGGAAGAAACCAAAACGTCTTATTCATTACTCATCAAGCGTCATAATGTACTCAGATGTAAAAAAAGTACGTAAAAAAAGAGAAGAAATTCAGGTTTGTCAATAAGTATTTGGACCAAAAAGTTGTGAATAAAATACTGGTCAAATTGTAAGCTGCATAAAAATCCGCCTCCGTAGTGTAATGGTCAGCACGCTTGGCTACCGTTCTGGAGGTCCCGGGTTCGATTCCCAGGGGGGGGTCAAATAAATATAAGTGAATTTTTCACTGTAATATTTATTCAATATTACCCTTTCCTTCATGTGTAAACGATCAAGATAACTCTGCGTTTATATGACGCAGTGCCCTATGCACCATTGGGGTGCGGATAAGGGTTTAACAAACAACAAAAATTTAAAATAATTTTTTCATGCGTTTTCCAGTATCTTCCATACATTTAAATAAAAGAGTCTGCTAAATAAATACTTACTCAAATCAGCCAAAGATGCTTCTGCAAAGTCAAACATGAAACGTCATAAGATTTATGATACACGTATGTGTTCCAAATTTTTGTCAAAGAATGGGTGGAATGGTGAATGTTACACTTATGTTAAAATATTTTGAGTGTGTCCAAATGTGTGAGGAAGACCGAGGAAAACTTGGCACAATCAGGTATGTCAAATACTTGAAAGCGGCCGGGTCAGGAGTCAAGAAAAGGTATTTTTTAATTATTTTTAAAAAAAATACTAATTATTTTTCAAATGGAGAAAAAACATTCAGGTTTTAAATTATTGTTTAATTATTTTTTAAAAATAAACTAAATATTTTTCAAATAGAGAAAAACGATTCAGGATTTACCTAAAACGATCTGTTGCACAGTAAAAAGTTCAATAAGTGGGTTGATATTTATTTTCAATGCATTTTTTTATATTCTTAAACATTAAAAACGATCTCCTGAAAAATCGACTTTTTTTTAATATGACGTCGTTGAAAGGAGTGAGCGATATATAATACAAGCATCTCGTAAAGTAATATAACGAAAATAATATTCCATACAGCATTCCTGAAACTGAAAGCAATTAGAACTCGTAACCCGTTGACTTTAAGTGAGAATACTGTACAAATTTCTGTAGTTACTTTGTTATTTTACAATCATTTCTGAAACAAAGCGAAGCATCTCTCAAAGAGATAAAAGCTCTGACTTTTCACAGCCCGAGATGTGGTTTTCAACTACTGCGCAATTTACTGAAAAATGTGGCATTTTGCGTCTCTCGCTAGGAAACGTTTCTAACCTTGAGGATCTTAGTAGATTTATTAATTTATTTTTATTTCATCAAACATATTTTTACTTACTTAATTAATTACTTAATTACTTATTTTCTGACATCTCATCAAAGATGATGAAGAATATGGAAGTCTGTATATTTACAGGGCTTACAACCTGTTATTCTTAGGTGTAATTGACAACTTAATGATTTATCAAAAAATTAAACCACTTTATTTTTTTTATTTTTACTATACACGACTAGTTTCGAAAACTTACAGATGTTTTCATCTACAGGTGGAAATCAAAAAAACAGGTGTTAATTAAAATTACAAGTGTTTAATTATTTTTAAATAATCAACATGTCATGCCACACATATATATATATATATATATATATATATATATATATATATATATATATATATATATATATATATATATATATATATAAATATATATTTATATATATATATATATATATATATATATATATATATATATATATATATATATATATATATATATATAAATATATATTTATATATATATATATATATATATATATATATATATATATATATATATATATATATATATATATATATATATATATATATATATATATATATATATATATATATATATATATATATATGTATATATATATATATAAATATATATATATATATATATATATATACATTTTTTTAAACCGTCTTAAAAAGGAGTTTTAATAAATAAACTATTATATTTTCAGGCGTCTCCTAAGATGTAAAATAATTCGGGAAGAATCTTACATACAACTTGAAAATATTATTTTTAGTCCATTTGTACAAGCAATGTTGTGAATTTGAAGTCAGAATTATCTTTTAAATGCCTTTTATCGTTTAGTTTAGTTATTTTAATGTCTGCTTTTGATATGTTGATGTGTGGCGAATTGCCAAAAGATTACGTGTTTACATATATCGGTATAAAAGTTATTTTTATGTAATATATACATGATGATTTTGGCCCGTGATTGATATCGTGTTGACTAATAGATATCAATTCAAACTCAAAAAGCCTATATCAGACACATCAGTTTTTGGCTGTGCGCCATGTAAATCTGGTAAGATATTCTCAACAGTCGTTTTATCTTGGCATAATAGATTGTCGTACACATAACGAAAAATCGTTTTAGAGGTCGCATAATAATAAAGCTTTTCTCCAATCTTCTCTTTTAGAATTGAAAAACTTACATCTTTCAAAGCATACGTAACTTCTTACATACAAAAGAAATGGTAAAAATTTACTACGCTTCAAGTCAGTTTATTCTACAGTATGGGATTATTGGTTGGGGCGGTACCTACAAGTCTTGTATTATTAAATAGTGCTATTGTTGCCCAAAAATCTATATACGTTCAGCTATCAATAAAAAAATGATTTAAATAATTTTTAAGCGGAGTAAATTAAGAATTTGTGTATAAAAATTTTGACAGTCACAAAATATTGTGAATTATCTCCAATAAGAAGTTATATTTTACATTTTATTATATTTTTTGCTTACTAAAAGCTTTCTTCATTCCAACATAGATGGCTGTTGTAAACTAGCACATACTGTGTCACGAGTTTGATCAATATATCTAGAAGTTCCAAAAATTTGAATAGTGTGATCACTAAGCTATAACGGTTGTAATTCCTGCAAATTCCCAGACTTCCATATTCTTCTTCATCCTATGTTAAGATTTCAAAATGTGAAAAAGCATCATTTTATCATCTCAATGTATCACTAGTTTTGATGTTTTGGTGTGTATTTATTTATTGTATGCTGTGTGCATAACATCAGTAACAATAACCACTTAACCAAGCCTATGACGGTCGTCAGCCCTGTAAATACCCAGACTTCCATATTCTTCTTCATCTCTATTGAGATATAACTTTTTTAAATACTGTAATTTGGGTAAATGCTAGTTACATGTTTATAATTCGAAGTTTTATTACATAAATGTCGAGACTTCCATATTCTTCTTCATCTTTGATGAGATGTCAAAAAATGATATGAAAATAACTCCTGTAATTGGAGATAATCCAGATTTTGTGAAGTATTTGGACACACTCAAAATGTTGTAAATAAATTACCTGGTCAAATTATAAGCTAAAGTAATAAAAATGAAAATGATATTTTCTGGCGTTTCTCGTGTATGTGATTATAATCCAGGATTGGGAACTCACATACTAATATAACAGTTTCTGCTCAATAAAAAGCTTATTTTCATCTCACCAATATATGTCTTACGTGAAGTTCTAACGATTCAAAAACAACGTTTCGGAATTGGTTCAAATATAAGGAACTTCCAAGAATTTGAGTAATGTGGTTAATGGGTAGAATCGGTGAATGCTACATTTGTAAAGTGATCATTAAAACCAGTCAATGACGGTCGTCAGCCCCGTTAATACTTCCCCAGACTTCCATATTCCTCTTCATCTTTGATGAGTTGTCAAAAAATAACATAATGTAAGTATTTTAACAATTACAAAACAATCAGTGAATTAATGTACATATTTTGTATCTTACAAATTGAGTGATTTATTGTGAATTAGATAACGTTAAACAAGATATATTCCTCTAACCTGTTCGAGTAGTTCTATATAACTTGATTATTTATTGTTCAGGATAAGGGCCTTCAAGGCACGCAATGCAACGAGAATTGCAAAAGATAAGGAATAAGAAACGCTCAGTCTAGAAGTTAACGTTAAATGTAAAGCTTCAAGTGGGAATGGTAACATTACTATATTAAAAAAAATTATAATAGTGAAAAAATAAGAGAAAAATTGAAAGAATAATTGACTCACCAGTTATTAATATTAAGGTCCAATATACATCGCAAAATTATTTTCTTTAAACCCAGGTAACATAATCGTAATTGTATTTTTTGCTTAAAACACAGTTTTTGTATTCAAACTGTTCTACGAAAAAAAAAATTGAAAAGAAAAGAGTTATTGAAAGGTTAGAAGTTAAGAAACGTTAAAAAATAGTATTTAAACTGTTTACAACATTTTTAATGTGTGTCTAAATAATTGATAAAAATCTGGATTATCTCCAATTAAAGGAGTTATTTTTGTATTATTCTTCAAAGATAAAGAAGAGTATGGAAGTCTGGGCATTTACGGAGCTGCCAACCGTCATAGGCTGTGGGTAGAATTGGTGAATGTTACACGTGTGTAAAGTGATCACTTAAAGCAGCCTATGACGGTCGTCAGCCCCGTAAATGCCCAGCTTCTGTATTCTTTTTCATCTTTGATGAGATATGAAAGAATAATATATATATATAAACACCTTCGAAAATGTTATTCTTTGTAGTATTTAAGGCAGATTAACCTATGATACAGTATTACGTAAATTCGTATAGTGATAAAGCCTGATAAATAAAAAAAATTACATTCCAAATATATTTACATGGAGATTTTAGCCATAGTTTTTTTGTGAATCTGTTTAATTTCTGTTAAAATATTCCGAATACATGTGTTTATTGTGAAATTTGAGAACTCTGTACATCGGTTAATTCATACATAGATTTATAAAGGGACACCGCTAGTGAATGGATGAAAAGGTAATGGAAGTACGTAGGTACCCAGAGGATAAATAGGGATCTGAAATGGCATGATAGATACTTAGGTACCTGAGTACTGTGGTCACCTACTTACAAGATACGAGAGCCTAATATCGACCTCATTATTTGTTATTACCTTCATCTTTTTCTTTTCGTTTCTTCGTGCTTTTTGTTCGTTTGATATACAAGGTCATCGAAAAATAATGCCAATATTTAAAAAATATAAAGCACCGAAACCCTTCATGTCAAACGGGTAATTTTGTCACTGAACGCTAGCTGGTGAACGTAAGTTTTTTGTTGGAGTTAACGCAACCTTGATATGCGTACGCCAAATATGCAATGCATTGAACGCACGCTTTCCCAATGGCTGGATTGGTAGAGGAGCCCCCATTCCCTGGACTCCAAGAAGTCCTGACCTTACCCCTATGGGTTTATTTTTCTAGAAGTAGGTACATTAAAAGCATTGTGTACGCAGAAAAGATTCGGTATTTGGATCACCTGCGGGAGCGAATTTCTGCCGTGCCGCTATTTTGACAGACTCCTGAAATGATTGCACGTACGTGGCAAGAAATCTACTATAGACTAGACATCTGCAGAGTGACGAACGGTGCACACATCGATTTGTTAAAATCCTTTTCCATACCTATTATCTTTTCAGTTCCTACCGCATATCCCCGGTGACCACAACTCTCATAACTAACCAATTTACTATCACACCGATTCTCCGCAGGCGTAGACAGATAGAATAAAACGCCACATCACTGTCTTTGCAAACATTCTTCGCCACTTCCACGTTCATGCATCTCCTCATACATACTCCTCATACATTTCTTCTCTCATCATCTCCTCGCCCTCCTCACCTGAATGTTTCTTCATCCATAGAAGCATTCATGCATCTCCCGCCAATTATTTCGACTCCTTACCTGACCGCTTTCAAGTATTTGGCATACCTGATCGTTAGGCTGATGATGACGAATGAGAAAAATACTCGTGTTAAGTAGGTCGATATTAGGGTACGTTACCTTAGTTTTTGTCTATCCATAGTTCGATGTGTCGGCCATCTGCTGACTCAATTAGTTGCAGCTTGACGTGGAATCGATAGATTACAAAACAAAACAAAAAAAATAGCGATCGCCAACATTTTCAAGCACCTAATATACAACAACAAAATTATAAAAATATAAACAACTATTATTTTATATTTAAAAAAAAGATAGTTAAAAATGATTAAGGAAATACAACCAAAGTTTTAATATGTTTTGAAGAAAAATACTTTTTTTGGATAAATTATAAAGCGTAATTTTTTTAAATACTTCCGCGAGAATACTTTTCTGTGATATTGCATGACACATTGTTTATTTTGCAATTTAAGTTTTACTTGGTAAAAACCACTTTTTTCCGTATACCATGCTCTATTTGAAAATGATGCGAAATGCATCGAAACACGTGTCACAATTGATCTTAAGAAAAAGTGGTATTTACCATGTCAAATTTAAATTAAAATTTAATAGATATTACCACAAAGTGACTACCGAATCAAATCATGAAAGCTTGTTTATTTTTGGACAAAACAGCAATTTAAGTTAAATCGAAATATGACTATCCTTTAAGTACAGCGTCAGATTGCCTAGTCAAGCTTGTCGCATCTGGCTCGGGTCCATTAGGGTCTTGTAGCCCATATTCAAAAAATAAAGCAACGAACATAATTCATATTTTAGTAATTATTTAAAAACACAGGATTTTACTGGAATAACATAAGTTTTTTTTTCAATTAAACTTTTTGGTTAAGAAAACATTTCAAATTTGGTTTAAATTATTTTCTCGTTAATTTAAAACATTAAGTACTGCACCCCTGATTTATTTGAAGCACATGGCATGTCATCGTACATGGTCGAATTTGTAGAGTAAGTACTAACATTATACTGATACTGAATGATATTGATACGGATATAATAGAAGTTTGTTCATGGTAAATTTACATGAACAAAAAATTTGATCCTTAACTAATAATTCGGATAATATAAAAAAAAACATTATTATTATGATAATTAATATCCAAGTCTTTAAAAAAGCCCTTGAGGTAGTATATTACGAAAATGGCGCTATACAAATTATCCAAATTATTATTATTTCACCAAAATAATTGATGGTAGATCATTAAAAACAAAATAAAACGTATAATTATGTTATTACATGGTTTTAAAAAACAACTAAGCATCACGTCGCTTCTCCACAGAGGTAGACTGAGAGAATAGAACGCCACACTAATCTGTCTTTGCAAATAATTTTCGCATTTCCACATTTAAGTATCTCTTTATATATATACTCGTACCTCATCATTCATTCGTCGATCATTCCGACTTCTGACCTGACTATGTTCATTTAGTACGTTGCCTTTATTCGTGGTTATATACCTATATAAATAAATACCCAATATATTTCTGTATTGAAAAAAAAATCTAACTAACTAACCATCACGCCGCTTCCCCGTAGGGGTAGGCAAATGGAATAGAACGTCACATCACTTTGTCTTTGTAAACATTATTCGCCTCTTCCACATACATGAATCTCCTCATACATACTCATATTTTCTTCATCATCTCATTATTTCTCCATCGAACCATAGATGACACCAGTGAACTCACATGTATAGTTTCACTAGATTTATGAAATATGCAAGCGTCTCAATTTTTTCAGTAGTGTGGTTGTCAATCATGGATAGAAAGGTGAATGTTGCATTTAATGTGTATAATGTGATCACTTAACAAGCCTATGATAGGTCATGAGCCCTATAAATACCCAGACTTCCATATTCTTCTTCAATTATATTAAGATGCCGAAAAAAAGTGACATATTTCTTATTTGCGTAGTATTTTTAAGTGATTGTCAAATATTTGAAAGCGTCGAAATAATCGGCGAATATGTATGAGGAGTTGAATGAACGTGGAAGAGGCGAAGAATGTTTAAGACAGAGACGTTTGGCGTTCTATTCTCTCAGTTAGTTTGTAAGTTTTAAGTGTTGAGTAATATTTTACGAATTTAAATAAATATTTACTGGTATTAATCAATTTCTAATCAAATGTAAAGGTATTATTATTTAGTATTCTCGTATTATAAAAACACTTATTTCAAGCCGCCGACCGAGTAATGAAATTCTGTCTTGGAAAATGACAGGATGCAAGGACAAATAATTATGTGATCCTGTCGTAACAAGGAGCATTGTCCTGTCAACTGAGTATTGTAAACGCATCAATAATTAGATAAAATCTCAAGAAACAGTATTGGTTATATCAATCAACTGCGTTCATGTCAAATGCGACTAATCGATGGGTAGAAAATATGCATTGTTGAAGATACGGAGTTGAAATTATGTCTACATGTCATAATATGCAAGTGATTTAGTAACAGGGAATAAATGACTAAGAAAATATATGTGGCGAATGTGAGAGGGAAAACAGAACGTGGACGACCGAAAAAGACTTGGCACGATCAGATCAATCAGAACCTAAAATCTGGCGGTGTCAAAAGTCTACGTAATCGGAGGGCATGTATGTCTAGATGTATGGATGTGAAGGAGGCGAGGAGTGCATGTCAGGACAGAAGAGTGTGGCGTTCCATCCTCTCTGCCTACCCCTGCGGAGAAACGGCGTGATGGTAGTAGTAGTAGTAGTAATAAATAGTATTTCAATATTTACTCATTTCGGACGGGTATGCCTGCAGTTCCCCTCCGTAGTGTAATGGTCAGCACGCTCGGCTACCGTTCTGGAGGGCCCAGGTTCGATTCCCAGGGGGGGTAAAATAAATATAAGTGATTTTTTTCAATGTACTATTTATTCGATATTGGTACCTGAAGCGGAGGGCTGATC